>NW_019154096.1:20695750-21004470 GCF_002288905.1 Enhydra lutris kenyoni
GGAGTTAGAGAGGAGAAGGGAGTTGAGGGAAATTGGAAGGGGAGGTGAACCATGACAGACTATGGACTCTGAAAAACAATCTGAGGGTTTTGAAGGGGCAGGGGATGGGAGGTTGGGGGAACCAGGTGGTGGGTATTAGAGAGGGCATGGATTGCATGGAGCACTGGGTGTGGTGCAAAAACAATGAATACTGTTACGCTGAAAAGAAATTTTAAAAATTAAAAAAAAAAGAATGTGTGAGATGTAGAACACATGAATTTTTATTCATTCCAACTATACTTTTAGAAAAGCTTTAATTCTGAAGCCCTAGCTAAATAAGAAGCAAGGTGAGTTTTTATCCTTCTCTCTGCTCATTTTCTATTCCTCTTCTCGGAAGTGTATCTTAAAGAAAAGGAAGGTGAGGCAAAAACTTTTCTTGAATACAAGCCTGTGTCCAGTGGGAAGTATGTGAAGAATGAAGAACAAATATACCTCCAATCCAAAATCTAGTAATTCATCTGCCATCACTCTGCAGCTATGGCATCCAAGGACTCCTCTTCTACAGATAAATACAACATTATTTCTACATGAGTACTTATGAATTTGACAGACAAAGATCACAAGTAGGCAGAGAGGAAGGCAGAGAGAAAGGGGGAAGCAGGCTCCCTGCTGAGCAGAGAGCCTGATTCGGGGCTAGATCCCAGTATCCTGGGATCATGATTTGAGCCCACGACCCTGGGATCATGACCTGAGCCGAAGGCAGAGGCTTTAACTCACTGAGCCACCCAGGCATCCCAGTTGGATGGTTTCCAAAGTACCTCCTCCCATTGCCCAGTTATTACTTGGACATTCTCAACATAAGGAAACCTGAGAATTCAGTGCCTCAGTACCCTTTGGATCCACACACTCCTCTGTTTTAGGTTAACTCTTGAATGCAACAGGTCATGCTTAAAATGGGTAGAGTGGCAAGATGCCTTACGAAAACTGTCCCATTTGTAGACAAGTAGGCTTAGCTAATGGACTGGATCAACATTCTCAGAACATCCTAGGAATATTATAGAAATATAAAATCAGAAGAATTGCTGGCTGTAGTATTATGTACACAAGATAAATAAGTCATTTCCAACCCTTTTGGAAAATGCAGCATGTGCATGTACATTTTGGGTAACTAATTAAAATGAAATAAAAAGTTGCGTTTTTCCCATGTTTATCATACATACAGTTGGGCTTAAAACACTAATTAAGGGGTGCCTGGGTGGCTCAGTGGATTAAAGCCTCTGCCTTCAGCTCAGGTCATGATCCCAGGGTCCTGGGATCGAGCCCTGCATCGGGCTCTCTGCTCAGCAGGGAGCCTGCTTCCTCCTCTCTCCTCTCTCTCTGCCTGCCTCTCTGCCTACATGTGATCTCTGTCTAATAAATAAATAAAATCTTTAAAAAAAAACACTAATTAAAATTTTTCAAATTGCAGTATTTTAGGGGCATTTGATTAACCATGTGATTATCCACATTTGGCCCATCACCAGAAAAGTGATATCTATTAACAAATAGGTTACCTAAATTTGTAAATAATCAAAGTATCTTGTTAGTGTTTATAAGCAGTTCTTTTTTTCTTACTGATAAATGTAAGTCTTCAAAATTTCAGAAGGAAGCGTCAGGAAAAAAGAACTTGGCCTCATTTTGATAAAGGATATCAGCATACATGATTTGACATACAAATAAACACATTTTTTGCAAGCTTTTCTCTCCAAAGTTTTCTTCATGACATCATTCTCATAAACACAGAACTGGGCCATTAATGCAACTAAAAATGCAGACAATCTGACAATGAAAGGCCTTCCCATCTTTCTGTTTTCTGGTCAACAGCCCAACAGAGATCTTCATTCAACATGTGTGATAGTCTCTCATATGGTTGGGCATAAGTAGCCCAGGTGGGAAAAACTTCCATATCTTTACTTTCCCTCTTTTTATCTCAACTCTTAGCAAGATTCTGGAGTCTCTCAGAGCTGACTTTCTGCTGCCACCATGTTTACTCCTATTATCATTCTTTTAGATGTTTTTCATTCACCTTTCTGCTTTGCTGCCCATTTTCCTATTCTCCTCATCTCTTCTCCCATTGTGTCTTATGCTGCTCTAGTTCAAAATCTTCCATTGTAGATTTTCATACCACGGGCAGTGCCTGATATTCAGTAGATAGTCCACAAACGAACCAGCAAAAATTCTACAAAAGCCTATAAATCTTGTCAAAATAATACATATTTTAAAAAAGAAATTGACATCATGTTGTATCTTAAAATATACAGTTGATGAAGATAGATATAGCTTCTGGTATATTTCTGAATAAATAAATTTGTGCTTAGGGGCACCTGGGCATCTCAGTTGCTTAAGTGTCCCACTCTTGATTTCAGCTCAGGTCATGATCTCAGGGTCTCGAGAGCCAGTCCTGCATTGGGCTCGTGCTGGGGTTGGGGCCTGCTTAAGATTCTCTCTCCCTCTCCTTCTCCTTCTGCCCCGCTCCCCCACTTTCACACCCTTTCTCACTCTAAAAATAATAATGATGATAATAATAATAATAATAATTGTACTTAAATCACCATTACTTTTATCTAGGTATTTTTAATTCTTCAACTTTATTAATACTGACATTAAAGTTGATATATACTTAGAAAGCATAATTTTGGGACAAATACGAATATGATTTTTTTTTCTTATTTAAGGGGGAGTTATCATTTTTTATCTTTTTCCTCACAATTTTTCAGCAGTGGGGGCACCCGGGTGGCTCAGTGGGTTAAGCCTCTGCCTTCTGCTCAGGTCGTGATCTCAGGGTCCTGGGATCGAGCCCCCACTGGGCTCTCTGCTTGGCAGGGAGCTTGTTTCCCCCTCTCTGCCTGCTTCTCTGCCTACTTGTGATCTCTCTCTCTCTATCAAATAAATAAATAAAATCTTTACGAAAATAATTTTTCAGCAATGATTAAAAGATACATCTTAAGTGATCACACAAGGTACAATCAAATATCTAGAAAGTTTTACCTAGAGCCCATCTCCTGTTCAGATGAGGAAAAAAAAATTAGATGTTCTCAAGTGTTACATAAACCATGAAATGTGGGAACTGTTTAGGTTCAGTCAAGATACTGCTTAGACAGAATTTACCTAAGGTGAGAAAAGGAAAAGAGGGCACAATTTATGAAGAAAACGTTAATAAATAATCTAAACTTCAAAATATCATAGAGAAAACTTTCACAACCCTAATAAATTTCAGTGGGTTTCTGGGCTAAGATGACAGATTGTCACATGTATATAATTTTTCTCCTCTTCCAAGTCCCACTAACACTACAGATGCATTTTTTTTTTTCTTTTAAAGATCTAAACATTCTAGGATGGAAAGAACAGAACTGGACAAGAGACAATAGCAAGAACTATTAGGAAACTAGAAAGCAGATGCCAAGTGGTAAACAATATAGTCAGCCTGAGAAAGCCAGAATCCAAGCCAGCAGTGGGAAAACTAATGACTAAACTGATCTAAGCAGAAAGGTTCATGTGTGACTGGAACTGGGGAGAAAGGGAGGGACTGAAAAAGGCAGTTTGGTCTCCTCACCTACTCCACACCACTGAACATCACCTTCTCCCTTACCTCCAGAAAATTCTGGAGATTAATTCTCTGGAAAGGGTAAAACAAACAGTCTTTCATTGGAGGTCTTTAGACTTCTTTTGGGGTGGACTGCCTTTTACTGATGACAAGGGTATTGAATGAATGTTTGAATACTTTATAGTAAATGGAAAGACTTCCAACCCTTTTACCCTTTGCCCCTCTGCCCCCACAACACATACCTTCCAGCAGGAGCTCAGAAGGTGTTTCCCTGGGCAACTAGTCATTACAAGGGGAAGGAAGACTTACTTCCCTCTAGTAAGTCTTAAGTCCTTTTAAGTCTGATTCTAGAAAGTATCTAATTGTTAAGAAAAGGGATGCTGAATTTTAGAAGATTCCATAGGCTCATTGTAATAATCCAACATACATTGTATGACTATGTGGATGGTCCTTCACAAAGGAAAAGTCATGTTTAAAAAACTAAACATCATTTTTTTCTGCTTTTCTGACCTTCCCACTTGGGAATGAAGGCATCACAATGGTAGTTACAGAGATGTTTCATTTCTTTTGCAACTGTTCACAGACATCCAGAGTATAACCTCCATGTCTCCAGTCAAGGCTAGAGGAAGTACTAAATGGTCAGTATGCTGAAGGGCTTGTGCCAAGGCTCAGAAATGGCTACATCAGGTTTTACAGGAATATTTTTACCATTTCCTGATACAGTACTTTCTAGCAATTTACCAAGTTTCTATCAGCCTTTACCAGAATTTCCGAAGCCTGTCTAATTAAATGGGTCTCCCAATGGTGGTTAGACCCCCATGGATTGAGTCTTAGCTAGTGCCACCCAAAAGTGCTGTCATTCTTCCTACATATATCAAATTTCGTTTCCTTCTGTCATGTTACCATCATGATTCGAATTGTTGAATAATTCCCCATTTCCTACTTCTTAAAACAACAACAACAATCACAACCACCACAACAACAAAAACTCCTGTCCATTTTCTAAGGCTTTTTTATAAGCTGCCACTTTCTTCATGCTCATCTTAACATCTTGTTGGGTTTATATAGTTTTGTTAGAGCTCCCAAATGGATCTGACTCATTCTCACCTTCTAGCCTCCACCTTCATGTGTTTTCTCATTTATATAATCTCCTTCCACAATCTAATCCCCGTGTTTCATTCAATTCTAATATAAACTTCACCTGTTCATACTTTGTTTCTCTGCTTACTCTATTCCCCAATGATAACCTCGTCTTCTGAAATCCTAATGATTTACAGCTAGAAGAATACAATGCATCACGCAATTGTTATTGCCAATTGGTCTGTTTGTTTTCCCTATGAGGAAAGGACTGGGTCTTGTTCTGTGGTTAGCACATGGGTAAAGACTTGCAAAACAGTGAGTAGGTACACAGATTATGAAGTTGGATTGACTTCAAAATCAATTTCATTTGTGTATCCTTGAACAACCTATCTGACCTCTATGAGTCTCAGTTTCTTTAATAATAAAACAGAGAATGTAATAATCAAGCTGTACTGAAGATAAAAATGAGAAAACATACATATTTATCATAGTGAAGTACACAGTAAGCATTCATCAATGTTTACCCTTATTATGGCTCTTACTGATAGTAAAATAGTAGTCGAGGAAAATTAGAATATTTAGCGACACTTCAGAAAAGATAATGTATATTTTTTATAATTATTTTTAAAAATATATAACCATTTAAACTCTGTGTGGGAGACAAAGAGTGTACCAAATATCGACAGATTATTGGTGAACACTGCCCTGCTGATTACGACCCCCATCCTCACATGTTCTCTTATAAAGAAGCTAAAACAACTGCAGTGAAAGAAATGTGACAAGGGTGGAACTAAGGAATAGCTTATATATAAAACTGCTAAATTTGGGGCGCCTGGGTGGCTCAGTGGGTTAAGCCTCTGCCTTTAGCTCAGGTCATGGTCTCAGGGTCCTGGGATGGAGCCCCACATCCCGGATCTTTACTCAGCAGGGAGGCTGCTTCCACCTCTCCCTCTGCCTCTCTGCCTACTTGTGATCTCTCTCTCTCTCTCTGTCAAATAAATAAATAAAATCTTTAAAACTGCTAAATTTAGGTTTCGGAAAAACATTGTAGTGTCTGAAAAAACCTCTTAAAACAGAACTGGGAGTTAAAAAAAGAGTGAAAAACAAGGTTGTATCCATTTAAAAACAATTGGAAATATATCACAGTCTGTATGAACTGAAATTAAACTGAATCTGGATTCAATTCAAGCGCAAAAGATTACCGGAGTCCAACATTCAATTTTGCTCCTCTTCCTTTACTGCAGTTTGAACACATATTATTCCTGTTCTGTGGATGCCTTTGGCAGTGACACCCACAGATTGTGAGAAAGTTGGGCTGTTTAGCTTTTGCAAAACATGAAATGTGTCTATTTCCCAATGAGTTACCACACTGTGGAGTTGTGAATCCTTTTCTAACACCCCAGCTACAGATTACAAAATCCTCAAAGTCACTGAACATCCTTTCTAAAGACGTATTCAGCATTCTTTTCTAAATTGATTCTAAATATGTAGCTTTGGGAGGGTAATAGAGGCAGAGCAGGAGAAACTGCACTGAAATCTGTATTTTCATCACTTGTTGGCGACATGTCCTTACCTTTCCACCTTTTGTTCTATTTTTGACCTCATTCCCCTCTCTTCCCAGTCTGGGCCCAGTCAGTTGTTCCAATATGTCTTTTCTAATAGTTTCAATTCTCTCATTCCCTTGAATCCTGCTGCAAACTCCCTTCCATCCTAGGAATTCAGATAAATCCAATTTTCTAGTTTTCTCAGAACACGTGAAAGGAGAATCTATTCACTCTGTTCCTAATGAATATTTTAGGTTTCAAAACAGGTGATGAACCATAAGTGAGTTAATGAATGATCGTCTTAGCTGACTACTTTTTATAATCCAGATCTCTTTCTGTGTCTTTATCCAAGCTCTCATTCGACATTGGCCTTTTTATGCTTTCTCACATCCCACAGTGGACATTGCCCCACAAATAGAAGTCATTAGGCATTTACTTCATCAAATTCCCTCTCTTTATTCATACATTTCCTTTCTCTGTTATTTTTTTTAGTTTTATTTTCATTTTTTAAAGTATCAGTTTCACCGCAGTTAACATACACTATTATAGGGGAAACTGGGTGGCTCAGTAGGTTAAGAATCCCACTCATGGAATCTTCTTGTCCCTCTCCCTCCCTTTCCTCTCCTCTCCCAACTCAAGTGCACCTTCTCTTGGGTGTGTGCCTTCTCTCTCTCTCTCTCTCTTTCTCATTAAATTAATATATATATATGTATATATATACACATATATATATTAAAAAAACATAATGTTATATTAGTTTCAAGAAAACAATACAGTAGTTCAACATTTTCATACATTAATTAGGGCTTATCACATTTCCTTCTCTTTTAGAGAGAGTTTTCCTCCTCCTTTCCATGGTTCCTTGAAAAAACATTCCTATAGGCCTCTATGTAAAAATGATAGAGGCACCTGGGTAGCTCAGTCAGTTGAACGTCTGACTCTTGATTTCAGCTCAGGTCATGATCTCAGGATCATGAGATTGAGCCACACTTTGGGCTCCACACTCAGTGCAGAGTCTGCCTGTCCCTCTACCTCTGCTCCTCCCCCCACCCAAATAAATAAAATCTTCCAAAATAAATAAATAAATAAATGTGATAGATTTATTTTTACATCTGTACTTATGGTATTGTTGTACTTAATTTTTTTTAACTACTAAGCTTACTACAGTTACATATTACAAATACTGATGTATTTATTACGATTCTAATGTATTTATAGTTTTTATTTGCACTCCCCATTTTCTTTTCTAATTTTATTCTCACTTTCTGATTTCTAACATCGCTACATTACTTGCATCTACTGATATTTGAATTTTGTTTCAGAGCTTCCTCAGAAATTAAAAAAGACATTATATGCATTCTTTAGGTAGCAAGTATAATGTTAATTATATTAATGTTAATGTTCTCAGTTCTCCCTGCATCTAAAAATAGACATTTAACTCTGATCTCCAACAATTACATGGTCCCTGTGCAAGGGGTCACTTCAAATAGTCTTTTCTATTGTCATTGTTGTTTTTCTGCTAAAGCTTATTTGAATAAACCAACAGATTTTTTTATTTCTTTGTTCATAATTGTTTTTTTAATCTTAATTTTTTACTTTTGAGGTAGCATTTCTGAATATGTAATTTGAAATCCATCAGTTGAATAGGTCATGTACTTGGGGTCCCTATTTCTTAAACATGACCTTGATTAACTCAGACTCTTGTTGCTCTTTCAAACTGGTCTGTGGAATTATTTCTAGTTTCCTTTTAGAGGCACAGCTCTTGGCTTTTGCAAGGATCTCACTTCCAGCTCCCCTAACTATATGTTTCCTCTTAATCTCACATGGGTATTAAAAATTTAAATCTTTAGTGTCCAACACTTAAGATCTATGTAAGGGTTAAGGAAAAAATGAAAAATGTGGGTTTCCCTGTCAGAATGACTAAAATGAAAAACACAAGAAATTACAAGTGTTTTAGCAATGTGGTAGAGAAAAAGGAAGCCTCTGCTAGGAATGCAAGCTGGTATACCCACTATGGAAAACAGTATGGAGATTCCTTAAAAAATTAAAAATAGAGAGGCACCTGGGTGGATCAGTCAGTCAAGTCAGTGTCCAGCTCTGGGTTTTGCCTCAGGTCATGATGTCATGGGTCCTGGGATTGAGCCAGGCAACAGGCTCTTTACTCAGTGGGGAGTTTGAGGATTCTCTCCCTCTGCCCATCCCCCCCCACTCTCTCTCTCAAATAAATAAATCCTAAAAAAAAATTAAAAATAGGATTGCCATATGATCCAGTAATTTCACTATTGTGTGTTTACCCAAAGAGAACAAAAACATTAATTGGAAAAGATAATATGCACCACTATGTTTACTGTAGCATTACTTACAATAGCTAGATATGGAGACAAGCCACATCTGTCCACAGATGAATGGATAAAGAAGATGTGGTATATATACACATACATACACAATGGAATATTACTCTGCCATAAAAAATAAAATCTGTGCTGCAACAAAATGGATGGATTTAGAGGGTATAATGCTAAGTGAAATAAATCAGTCAGAGAATGACAAATAGCACATGATTTCACGCAGATGTGGAATTTAGGAGACAAAACAAATGAACCAAGTAAAAAAAGAGGCAAACAAAAACACAGACTCTTAAATATAGAAAATAAGCTATAGAGAATTCCCAGAGGGGAGATGGGTGGGGGAATGGATAAAATAGGTGAAGAGAATTAAGAATGCACTTATTGCACTGAGTTATGTACAGAATTGCTGAATCATTATATTGTACACCTGAAACCAGTATAGCACTGTATGTTAATTATACTTTAAAAAAATAAATTAAAAAAATGGAAAAGTACATTTCAAGAGCTTAAACTTATGTTTACTCCATTGTTGATATTTGGGTTTTTGTTTGTTTATTCTTGGTTTCTGAATTCAAGTGTAATTTCTTTTTTTTTCTTTTTATTAATTAATTTAAATTATTTTTTAAATTTCCTAATTCATTCAACCAGTATGTATTATATAGTGGTATATATAGTTATATACTATATATTGTCATATATTCATACATGTACACATACTATAGCATATATAACTATATATAACTATTTTGTATATACATGGTTTAGGCTGTTATAAGTTCTGGGTATAAAACAATAAAGTCAAATTTCATACTTTCATACATTTTATAGTCTATTAGGGATATAGAGGAAGGGAATATATAAATAAATGGCCTAGATAATCCAGGATGGGTAACTGCTAAAAAGAAAGCTAATAGGATCTTGTAATATGGAGAGACCACTTGGGAAGAAGGCTACATTGGATGGCCAAGAAGGTGTCTATGATGGAACATTTCAGCTAAGACAAGAAAAAAAGAGTCATTTAAAGTCATGAAGGCTTACCCTCATATCTGTTTTTGCTTGTTTGTTTGTTTGTTTGTTTCTTTCTTTCCCTGTTTCTCAGTGTTTATGCTCAACCACTTTATCTCATTTTTTTGGTTATAGCTTTTTATTCCCCTTCTACAATTTTTTTTCTATCTCTTCACATTTCCTCTCTCCCTTGAGATATTTTAAAGTCTTGTCTTGATTGTGCTTCCTTTAAGATACAATGTTATTTTTATTTTCTTTTAATTTTTTTTAAGATTTTATTTATTTGATAGAGAGAGAGAGAGAGAGAGAGAGGGAGGGAACACAAGCAGGGGGAATGGGAGAGGGAGAAGAAAGCTTCCCACTGAGCAGGGAGCCTGATGCAGGACTCGATCCCAGGACCCTGGGATCATGACCTGAGCTGAAGGCAGACACTTAATGACTGAGCCACCCAGGTACCCCTATGTTATTTTTATTTTATCAGCTAGTCTCTCATGACCTCTTTTAACAACTGTTTTTTCTCTTTCACCATTTAGTGAAGCTACTCAAAGTACCCACAAATGGAGAACTGACAAAATTACACTATCTTTTCAATCTTCATTTTTGTAAAGATTTTATTTATTTGAGAGAGGGAAAGAGAGCACAATGGGGGGGAGGGGCAGAGGGAGAAGACTCCCTCTGAGCAAGAGCCGCACCCCGTGGCGGCTGAACCCATGACTCTAGGATCATGACCTGAACCGAAAGCAGATACTTAACTGACTGAGCCACCTAGATGCCCCTTCAATCTTCATTTTAACTAAAATTTCTTCAAGTAAGACAACTCATGGATCACTCACTGACACTCCCTGAACTATGGCCCAGAATCCTTCTCATGTTACAAATGTTCTTATAATCACTTGAGTGATCTGTTTTTATGGAATTCTATTTCCTCTGCCCACTTCTTGGAATTTTGCTTCTTGTGATTTTGTCCTTGTTTATCCTTCTACTTCTACATTCTGTCCATAAATATATTTATATACACTTTAAATATTTACACTACAGAATTAAGATTTCTCATTGCCCTACTTATCAACTGATATTAAAACAGCTCTTAGTTTATATATTTTTTCCATAATGTGTTGTTTTCCATAGAAATCTATGGACACTTTAAACCATTTCTAAACTCTAATTCAACTTTTTACAGGAAATGTTTCTTTCATGAATGTTTCCTATCTAGGTTAATTGTATCAATGCCATAATAAAATATTATTTATTAATCCTTATTTTCAAAATCAACCTATAACATAAGCATGGGGGATTTAATTACTGAGAAGAATGTAAATATTATCTATCTTAACAATGTGAAAGAAGATGCAGTGGAGAGAAGTTGGGTTATGAATGAGATATAGAATGGGGTAGTAAGACGTGGAAGAGTGAAAGTGGGAATCTCTTCATCACACATAGTTGAAAGTTGAGATATAACTAACATAATAACAAAAAACCAGTTATGAATAAAGTAATATTATCAAGGACTGTAAATATAAACAATGAAAATATACAAATTTCTCAAACTAAGGAAAGGATGAGGAAAAAGTCAATAAATTATAACTTAGGAAAGAAAGTATGTTGCTTAAAGGTGTGGAGATAATCACAAGAAATGAAATCATACAAGGTTAAAAGTACCTGCCTTTTCTTTGTGGAGGTAAGGATTGTTTTTCATAAATTGTTATAATTTAGTTGGTTTCACTTTGCTCTCTCTTCTCCCTCATACACACACACACACACAGTGGATGTTATTTATAATATGTATAATATATTTTTGTATATGAGGAAAATACATGTATGTGTAGTATTGTTTGTGTCAAATTCCTAGGTATATGGTAATACCTTTCAATACATACATTTAGGTTTAGTCTTACCTATGAAAATATTTTCAGGATACCTGGGTGGCTCAGTTGGTTAAGCAACTACCTTTGGGTCAGGTCATGATTCTGGAGTCCCAGGATCGAGTCCTGCATGGGGCTCCCTGCTCAGCAGGGAGTCTGCTTTTCCCTCTGACCCCTCCCCTTTCATGCTCTCTCTCTCTCATCTCTCTCTCACAAATGAATAAATAAAATCTTAAAAAAAGAAAATATTTTTCATTTATACTTTTAAATACTAGTTGTTTTATAATTTATTAAATTATTCTTCAAAGGGTCCAGGGATAAGTATCCTGGAGCTTCTTTGCCTCCTCTTTATTTCAAGGTCATTTTTCCTCTTTTCTTCTTTCTTTATTTTTATCTCATAATTGTTTCTTAGTTAATTTCCTGCTTGATTTTAATGACTCTTATGGAATTTTTATTTGAATCTATTTCCCTCTGGATACTTCGTAATTTGTCATTTTTGAATTCTTTTATTCTTTAATTTTGATGAACTTGTTACATTCCTCAATCCCTTTTTTTTTTATATTTTTCATTCCTCTTGGTTTTTTATTTTGAATACAGATTTTAAATATACATCTCCAACTTTTATTTATTTATTTATTTTTTCATCTCCAACTTTTAATTATTTGAATATAGTTGACACAAAATTAGCTTTAGGTATATAACATAGTAACTCAACTTCTCTATACATTTCTCTATGCTAACTTAGCTATCATCCATTACCATTCAACACTATTACAATACCATTGACTATATTTCCTATGCTATGCCTTTCATTCCCATGACTTATTCATTCCATAATTGAAGCTTGTATCTCCTACTCCCTTTTACCTATTTTGCCCATCCTCTCTACTCCCTTTCCTCTGGCAATCATCAGTTTGTTTTCTATATTTATAAGTCTGATTTTGCTTTTTGTTTATTTGTTTATTTTGGATTTTAGATTCCACATATGTGTAAAATCATATGGTATCTGTCTTTCTCAAACTATTTTACATAGCATAAATACCATCTAGGTCCATCCATGTTGTTGAAAATGGCAAGTTCTTTTTTTTTTTTTTTTTTTTTTAACAGTTGTGTAATCTTCCATTGTGTATATATACGACATCTTATCTATTCATCTATACAGGGACACTTGGGTTGCCTCTTATCTTGGTTATTGTAAACAATTCTGTAGTAAACATTGGGGTCCATATATCTTTTTGAATTAGTGTTTTCATTTTCTTTGGGTAAAACACCAGTAGTGAAATTATCAGATCATATAGTATTTTTTTTTTAAGATTTTATTTATTTGATAGACAGAGATCACAAGTAGGCAGAGAGGCAGGCAGAGACAGAAGGGGGAAGCAGGCTCCCTGCTGAGCAGAGAGCCCGATGTGGGGCTTGATCCCAGGACCCTGAGATCATGACCTGAGCAGAAGGCAGAGGCTTTAACCCACTGAGCCACCCAGGTGCCCCATATCATATGGTATTTTTGAAATTTATTTCAATTTGATGTGTTGCATTACAGTTTTATTTTTCTGTTTTGTATTTGTTTTTAGACATAAGTGTCTCATTAGCTGACTTGTCTTGATTAACCTCTTTTTTCTTCCAGTTTTATAGAGGCATAATTGAAAAATACAACTGTAATATATTTAAAATGTACAGGGTGGGGATTTGATATATGTTTATATAGTGAAATGTTTACCACAACCAAGTTAATTAATACATCCATCAGTTTACATAGTTACCTTTTTTGTGTGTGCATGAAAATGCTTAAGATTTACTCTCAGCCAATTTCAAGTATACAATACAGTATCTTAACAACAGTCACCAGACTGTATATTAAATACTCAAAGCTTATTCATCTTATAACTGAAAGTGTGTGCTCTTTTACCAACATCTCCCAATTTCTTCTATCCCTCATTTTCCACCATTCTACTCTGTTTCTATGATTTTGATTTCTTTTTAAGATTCCACATAGGGGTGCCTGGATGGCTCAGTGGGTTAGGCCTCTGCCTTCGGCTCAGGTCATGATCTCAGGATCCCGGGATCGAGTCCCGCATCGGGTTCTCTACTGGGGAGGGAGCCTGCTTCCTCCTCCCTCTCTCTCTCTCTCTCTGCCTGCCTCTCTGCCTACTTGTGGTCTCTCTTTGTCAAATAAGTAAAATCTTAAAAAAAAAAAAAGATTCCACATAAAAAATATTTCACCACATATATATAATATATTATATAAATATATAAAAAATATATATAGTGATATATAATGTGTTTTTTGTGTGTATATATATACACACACAATGGTGTATATATATATACACACACAATGGTGTATATATATATACATATATATATATACACACACAAGGGTGTATATATATATACATATATATATATGTATATATATATAACATTTCTTTACTCATTCTTCTTTTGAGGGACACCAACATTGTTTCCATACCTTGGCTATTGTGAATAATGTTGCAATAAACATTCATCACCATACCCTCCTTATAACAAACGTATCTTAAAAGTTTGTCCAATTTTATAAATCTAAAAGTTACTTTATTTTAGATTATTTTAGGTTAAATAATATTCACAGATTTATGTGTCATATTTTTATGGGGAGAAATTTGTGAATTATCTGCTTATGTCTTTTGTCCATTCTAGGATATTTGTTTTTTTTAATCTTCATAATTTCTTTAAGTATTCTTTATATATAAATGGCATCATGTTTTTTTTTTATTTTTTGTTACAAATGTTTACCCAATTATCCATTTATATTTCTATATTATTTAGAACATTATATTCATCTACAGAATTTTTAATGTAGTTAAATTTAATAATCATTTTATTGTAAATTCTTCCTTTTTAGCTAGAGCTTAGAAAGCCTTTCTCAATCTTTTTTTTTTTAAGATTTATTTATTTATTTATTTGACAGACAGAGATCACAAGTAGGCAGAGAGGCAGGCAGAGAGAGAGGAGAAAGCAGGCTCCCCGTGGAGCAGAGAGCCGGATGTGGGGCTCGATCCCAGGACCCTGGGATCATGACCTGAGCCGAAGGCAGAGGCTTTAACCCACTGAGCCACCCAGGCGCCCCGCCTTTCTCAATCTTAATATCAGTAAAAGATTTGTGCACATTTTTCCATTTGTTATGATTTTAAACTTACATTTATTACTCAATCTAAAATTTATATTTGTGTATAATATATGGTAATAAAAATGAATGTTTTTCTAAGTCTACCAGGACTGCTTCAGAGTATTCTTCTGCTCTATGGCTTTTAAAATGACACCAACACTAAATTACCTTAATTATTGTAGTTTTGTATATTTTAGTAACTGGTAGGGCAAGAACCATATTATTTTACTGCTCTTTGGCTAGCTCTATAAAATAATATTTTGAAGCTATAATAAACATTTTATTGCTTTTGGAATTTACACATAATGTATGATTCTTTCATGTATATCATTAAGTCACTGCGATTTAAATATATATTTGGTTGATATTTCAGTAGCAAAAGATATCATGAATCTTGATGACACACAAATCATTACAACTAAAGTTATGTAGTTATGGAAATCAAATGCTCAGATAGCTTCACTGAAATCAATTTGATTTACCAATTTCTTTGTAAAATAATATGCTAATATGAAGCACAGAAAAGATTCCTAAGGTGACATGGTATAAAGGAGATTTCTAAAATAATTTTTGGCCATTTATGAGAAACTTTTCCATATTTATTTACCAAAACCTCTAGAACTACACACCTACAGCTTTCTAATTCTATATTATTTGTGTTTCTCCCATCATTTAGTTTTTAGCACCTGCCTCTTAGAGAAACTTAGGTTTCACTACTGTGACAAATGTTACTACCAATTATAAATGTTACGCTTCATTTTCCACATAATTACCTTGTGAAGTCTGTCATCTCCATCATAATCATACACATCTTCTTGGCCAGAACAATGATATCATTGCTGGTATCATCCCAAATCTCAATCTCAGCATCCAGTTTACTCTTTACTTTCTTGAAATCAGCAACTTGCTCAGCAATCTTTTCCTTTTCTGCCTCGGGCAATTGAGTCATCTTAGCCTAAAACATGTGATAAGTAGATTTATAATCATTCCACTATGCCAAAAAGCATTTTAGGAACAAGTGGTCATTATAGGATATTCTTAAACTTGTTCATTGAGAAACAAAGACATGTCATAATTTTTTAAAAATCATAGAATCAAACTTTCTAGGCTTAATTTTTCCTATGAAAAAAATCTATTAAACAATAAATGTTTGCTCTAGAACTACAATGTTAAATTTGAGAATAACAATGTATAATTTAGTATCTGACATATTTAATTCTTCTCCTTAATATAAATGTGAGACTTCTTAAATTTCTAATGCAATATAATTTTAAATTAACTCCGGCTTAATACATTAAAAAGCATATACCTTATTTAATTGTACCAATTATTTTTCAAAAGGTAGAAGTATAACAAAACTATCTGGAAATGTCTACTGGCATTATAATGTCTGTTTATACATGTATGTATATACATTCAGACAGATCCTTACACAAACATTGCATATATATTGGGTAAACAATAATAATATACATTTATAAATCATATGTATTAGATAAGCACATGTTTAAAATCATAAAGATGTATATGGGTATTTTGTACATATAAATACGTTCAAGTGTGTATGTGTACACAAACTATTTGAGGGAAGAGTAAAAATGTTATGGGCAGGGTTTATTAAGGCAGCCTTCACTAATTAGCATCCTGAGTTTTGAGGTTCTCTTCTCCCATGCCCAGCTAACTTGTTGGGTTGGCTTGTATTATTCTTTGGATATGTCGAATTTTTAACAGCGTGTAACTTGCATTTTCCACTTGGAATCTGAAATGTGGGAAGGATAGAAAACCATCTAAACCATCATATTCGCAGCATTAGCACCTGGGACCTATAACTTTTTGTCAAATGAAGAATCTTGAAGAAAAAGTGATTTGATAGTATCAAGGCCACAAAATTTAGGCAACAGCCTGTGCAATCATATTCTCAAAAAAAAAAATCTATATGCATTCTAATAGGATGAGTACATGGGCCTTAGAGGGAGTAGTTAAAATGATAAATCATTTAAGTAAATTTTACTTATTATTCACACTGAATATGTGATACCTACAATGCCTATATACTTTCAGATGCTAGTTTCTAGGACATCCATATAATAGCAAAGAAGGAAAATCACTTCAAAAAGCTTTGAAATATTCTGGACACTAGGCTCAAAGTAGTTGAAATACACTTTATTTAATCAATAGTGTACAAGAGCAAAAAAGCTTAAATATATGAATGAAGGAATTACAAGCATGATCAGTGGAAAATCCAACAAAAAAATGAAAATTAAAGAACCAATATCAAGTGTCTGTCATTTATTGTCTATTTACTATAAGACTAACTCAGGGTCTAAAATAACTCGGTGTCTGTGAAATCTCAGCATAAATTATCCATGCTTCAGTTTTAACCTAGTAATGAAAATAAACAATGAAGCTTTCCAAATCGAAGCTTCCTTTAAATTTCTTAGCATAATGCTTGACACATAGCGAATGTTTAATAAATGAAAACTATTTCCTATTCAGTAAAAAATTTATAAAATATATTCCCATATCAAGTACTTAACATTTTTCATTTTTTGCATTATTTTATTTGAAGAATTAAATTAAGCTATAAGAATGGGCTTTTAACTGATGAGCTATACAGGTGTCTCTTCCTTAGAATCTGAATCATTTGTAGTTTCCTTTCTCAGGCAATGTGGCCTACTAAAAGAAAAGCAACTTTTACTACTGCTGGCATATAGCAAGTGAAGACACAGCTCACCTATGTCTGAAATCAATAGTATGCAAACACATTAAGTAAATTGTAAGCTACTAACCTATTAAAGTAGCTCAAAAATTGACATGAATTTTCTCCATCTCGACTACTGGTCATTACCATTCTCTCCATTTTCATTTAAAAAAAAAAAAAGTTTAAACTTTTCAATAATAATAGATGTAGGTAGATTCAACTGGGACCCCTTTTTATGGTCTTTGTCTCAGAGGTAACAAATCCATGAATTGGGATCTAATAAATAATTTTGAAGTATACAGTGGAATATCATGGAAAATTATTTACCATCCTCATTTTAAAAAAAAGGTTATTCAAGAGGTGTGGTTAAGTGTATTTTAAGTACTGTTCCTTAGAATCCTACTGATTTCCAATATGACCTTAAGGAAGTCCCTTAACCTTCCTGTCTAAGTTTCTCCAGACATGAAATGACAGTAATTGCAGCTGCTACCCACCTGCCATGCAGGGACCAGAGTAGATTATTGGATAGCACTGAGGCTGACCCTGTCACGCACAGGAGTCTCATCGGTTGCACTCAATTTCCTTAATAACATCTCAACTCACATGGTGAATTATAATCACCAGAGGTTTACTTCTGACAGGATAAGGACCAAAAGTTGGGTGATAGTTTATAAAATTGAAAGTTCTAGTAAATTCTCACTCTCCCACAGGAGGAACAACATCCAAAAACCATTAAATGACTGACACCTTTCCTGAAGATTTTTAGTGCTTCTGTGAATGATATATTCTATTAATCAATTTAAATCAAAATAAGACTTAGGAGGACATTTCCTCTTCAGAAATTCTGAGCAAAAATTCTTTATTGGTTAATTGCATGTAGGATAAGGAAAGAAACAAAGCTTAACACAAAGTGGGATTTCTGATGTTATTGCTGGCTGGCAATATGTCCCAGCTTCTGCACGAATCTATAGAGTAGAACTGTGATATAAGTAGCTATCAAAGGCTTTTGGAATCACTGCCATCCCAGTGAGATTATATTTTGTGTCAACTGACATTTGGAATTTTCTGCCAAGACAAAAATAGCTAACACTTAGATATGCCAGACACTCTTCCAGGCACCTTACATATATTTAACTTCACTCTTCATCGCAGCCCTATGAGGTAACTATACTATTATCCTAATTTTAGTATATTATGAAACTGAGTGTGCCTAAGGTTAAGTTATGAACTCAAGATCATAGTGTTAGTAAATGGTAGAGCCAGTATGGAAGCTTAGAAATTCTGGCTCTAGTGTTCTTGTCCTTTTACGACGCCAACAAACATGAGCAACATTGCCCACAATATAACAAAATATTCCCATTCAACTCGATGTTATTTCTGTCACCTTCTCCTTTTGAATCCGATTATTCTCCAAAGTCAAGTCACATATATTCTAGAATCTGTTTCCTCATCTGTAAACTAGAGACAATGATATTCACCTCACAGGTTGTCTTAGAGATCAAACGAATGAATGTGTATGAAGCACTTTTTATTCTCCTTAGTTATCTTTAAATGCCCGCTGTTAACTTATGCTAACAGACTCAGTTCTTCATTCTCTACAGTGATCCTCAGAATTCTATTTCTAATGCTATCTTCCTTTTTTAAAAAATTTGTATTTTTCCATCACCATATTAAGCATTTTCAAGTATCTATATCTCCCCATATCTATAGCTGTATCTGTATCTACACACACACGCTTATATATGATATAACAATATATAATTTATAATTTCAGCTCTAAAGCAGGGGTTAGCAGAATTTTTCTGTAAAAGGCAAGACAGTAAATAATGTATGCGTTTTAGGCCATACCATAGCACTTCCTGGCAAGACTCAATTCTGCTGCTGTTGTAATAATGCAAGAGCAGCCCTACACCATGCAAACCAACGAGTGTGGCTATATCCCAAAAAATTTACATGGGCATTGAAACTTCAGTTTCATATAATGTTCATGTGTCCTAAATATTATTCTGATTACATCTATTCTGATTTTTTTTCAACCACTTAACAATGTAAAAACCATGCCTAGCTCACGGGTTATACAAAAATAGTTGACGGGTCAGATTTGACTGTAGTTTGCCAACATTTGCCCAGTCCTTTATCCTCTTGATTTCTGTGTTTCTCCGTAGTACTGCCTGCCA
This sequence comes from Enhydra lutris kenyoni, assembly GCF_002288905.1. Classification (NCBI taxonomy): domain Eukaryota; kingdom Metazoa; phylum Chordata; class Mammalia; order Carnivora; family Mustelidae; genus Enhydra; species Enhydra lutris. The sequence continues at coordinate 20,715,181 of NW_019154096.1, forward strand.
CCCAGTCTTGCATCCCTTTTAAAAAAATTTTTCCTTTCTTTATGTATCCCATTTTGTCTGGCAGACAGAAAGTTGGTCCATTTCATCTCCAGTATTTTTATCACAACCATGTCCTAGTCTGTTTCCCAGGTCAATTTTGTCTTTCATTTTCAATCCTTTTGTCTTGTTATCACTTGATCCAATCTATCTGATTTTCATAGAATTGTGTAAGTCTTCAGCTAAAGACAAGAGCTTCTAAGTCTCCTTACTGAATAAAGAATATTAATTCCTCAAATACCATCCTTCAATTTCTTTAACTAAAGTAGAAAATTTATATAGAAAAATGCCCAAGTCATAAAGGTACACCTGAAACTATTTTCATAAACTGAATGCATCCTTGTACCTAGCACCAATAAAACAAAACAAAACAAAACAAAAAAAAACAAACAAAGGTTTGCCAGCACTCCTGGAAGCCTCCTTGGGACCTATTCTCGTCACTATCTCCCAAGAACCATCACTCTCTTGATTTCAAAAACTATAGATTTTCCTGTTTTTGAATCTTATAAAAATGAAATGATGGTATATGTGATCTTGTACCTGGCTTTTTATGTCCAACATTTATATATTTGAAATACATATACAGTGTTGCATGGTGTTATGTTTATTCTCCTTGCTCTGCACACACAGAACTCCACTGTACAAATGTACATCATCTACTGATGTGCTTCTGTTAATAATCTTTTGGGAAGTATTCCATTTCTGGCTGTTATGAATAGTGAATATTCTCTTATTTTTCTTTTGGTGGACATATTCATGTACTTTTCTTGAGTATATATCAGGTAAAATTACTGGGCCTCAGAGATCAACAAACTTTGCCTGTAATCACTTTTCAATGCCATTTCATCTTCCTTTCATACACTGCACCCTCAAGCTAAACAATTTGCTGTTGCAGGTGAATATATTGAGATAGTACCCATTAATGATTTTGCTGATCTTTCCTCTCCCCATCTTTGTTGGTCCAAACTTAATTCTATTTTCAAGCCAAATGTATGTAGTCCATCCTCTTTTTTCCTCCAGCTGTATATAATTATTCTTTTAAAAATTTCAGAACGTGTGTGCTATCAGTTCTCCCTTCAAGATATTCATATTATTCTCTCTTATGGTCTAATTATTTATAAATATGTTTATCTTATCTTACTCACTAGAAGAAAGGTCTTTAAAAGCAAAACCACCTTTCAGAATAATAGTGGTCTCGCTCTCCCTCATATACATACCTACGTATACATTTATTTGTATTTTATTGGTCTCCTTCCCCTAGAATGTAAGTTTCCTGAAGTAGGACATGATATAGGTATATGATAAATGTTTATAGTTGTTAACAGAAATAGGAGGTAAAGAATAGGCTTGTGGAATTAAAATTTTATAGCATTGATCTGACATTTACTTTGCCATATACATCTATATACTTTTCAAGCTTCTATCCCTCCAAGGTAGAAATTAATTTCTCATCTACATTTTTTCTTGTCCACTCTCAAACTTGGGTCCTCATTATTTTTCTATGATTGTATTAACAGCACAATTGATCTTACCTTCTTTCCATCTGCTTATTTCATTATGCTCATTACTACTACTAAAAATATTAATATGCTTATGTTATTTCTTAAACATTTCCATGACTTTCATTATCTCTTTAAAAAGACAAAAAGAAAGGAAAAAAGGTGTTATGATAAGAAAAATGCATAAAAAGTTGTCACACAAGCCTCTGTCCAAGCTCTTACTCTGCCAAGTACTAGCTTTGTAGCAAGTAACTGAACCATCCTCAACCTCAATTTTATCATATGTTAAAATGATGATAAGCTTATTACACATTTTCTGACAATTAGAAATATGTCTGTAAGCAATGATGCCTAGAATATATTAGGGACTTAGTAAATGGTACTTATGATTGATGTACATAAATGCCTTCACTTTGGCCTTCAAAACTTCCACAATACTGTGGAGGACAGTTGACCCTCCGCTTTCGGCTCAGGTCGTGATCTCGGGGACCTGGGATCGAGCCCCACATCAGGCTCTCTACTCGGCAGGGAGCCTGCTTCCCCCCTCTCTCTTCCTGCCTCTCTGCCTACTTGTGATCTCTGTCAAATAAATAAATAAAATCTTTAAAAAAAATTCACCTTGCTATCTCACAGAGTTTAGGCAGGAACCAAGTAAATTATATAGAGTAAATATATGCCATAAGCAACAAACATATAAAAATATAAAGTCATTATTATTCTCTTATTCTCAGAAGCTCCAGAATCCAAATCACTTATTTTGCAGATAAGGAAACTGAGTCCCAGGAAAGAAAAATGACTTGAAAAATATTATCCAACTGCTTAGTGGCAGATTTGGTCTTTTCCTTTTTTTTAAAAATGAATTAATTAATTAATTATTTAAAATAAACATATAAAGTATTTTTATCCCCAGGGGTACAGGTCTGTGAATCGCCAGGTTTACACACTTCACAGCACTCACCATAGCACATACCCTCCCCAATGTCCATAACCCCACCCCCCTCTCCTGAAACCCCTTACCCCAGCAACCCTGTTTATTTTGTGAGATTAAGAGTCATTTATGGTTTGTCTCCCTCCCAATCCCATCTTGTTTCATTTATTCTCTTCCTACCCCCCAAACTCCCCATGTTGCATCTCCACTTCCTCATATCAGGGAGATCATACGATAGTTGTCGTTCTCCTTTTGACTTATTTTGCTAAGCATAATACCCTCTAGTTCCATTCACGTCTCTCAAATGGCAAGATTTCATTTCCTTTGATGGCTGCATAGTATTCCATTGCATATATGTACCACATCTTCTTTATCCATTCGTCTCTTGATGGACATCTAGGTTCTTTCCATAGTTTGGCTATTGTGGACATTGCTGCTATAAACATTCGGGTGCACGTGCCCCTTCGGATCACTACATTTGTATCTTTGGGGTAGATACCCAGTAGTGCAATTGCTGGGTCATAGCGTAGTTCTATTTTCAACTTTTTGCGGAACCTCCATGCTGTTTTCCATAGTGGTTGCACCAGCTCGCATTCCCACCAACAGTGTAGGAGGTTTCCCCTTTCTCTGCATCCTCGCCAGCATCTGTCATTTCCTGACTTGTTAATTTTAGCCATTCTGACTGGTGTGAAGTGATATCTCATTGTGGCTTTGATTTGTATTTCTCTGATGCCGAGTGATGTGGAGCAATTTTTCATGTGTCTGTTGGCCATCTGGATGTCTTCTTTGCAGAAATGTCTGTTCATGTCTTCTGCCCATTTCTTGATTGGATTATTTGTTCTTTGGGTGTTGAGTTTGCTAAGCTCTTTATAGATTTTGGATACTAGTCCTTTATCTGATATATCATTTGCAAATATCTTCTCCATTCTGTCAGTTGTCTTTTGGTTTTGTTAACTGTTTCCTTTGCTGTGCAAAAGCTTTTGATCTTGATGAAATCCCAATAGTTCATTTTTGCCCTTGCTTCCCCTGCCTTTGGCGATGTTCCCAGGAATAAGTTGCTACGGCTGAGGTCAAAGAGGTTGCTGCCTGTGCTCTCCTCAAGGATTTTGATGGATTCCTTACTCTCATTGAGGTCCTTCATCCATTTTGAGTCTATTTTTACGTGTGGTGTAAGGAAATGGTCCAATTTTCCCAACACCATTTGTTGAAGAGTCTTTTTTCCATTGGACATTCTTTCCTGCTTTGTCGAAGATTAGTTGACCATAGAGTTGAGGGTCTATTTCTGGGCTCTCTATTCTGTTCCATTGATCTATCTGTCTGTTTTTGTGCCAGTACCATACTGTCATGATGATGACAGCTTTGTAACAGAGCTTGAAGTCTGGGATTGTGATGCCACCAACTTTGGCTTTCTTTTTCAATATTCCTTTGGCTATTCGAGGTCTTTTCTGGTTCCATATAAATTTTAGGATAATTTGTTCCATTTCTTTGAAAAAAATGGGTAGGATTTTGATAGGGATTGCATTAAATGTGTAGATTGCTTTAGGTAGCATAGACATTTTCACAATATTTATTCTTCCAATCCAGGAGCATGGAACATTTTTCCATTCCTTTGTGTCTTCCTCAATTTCTTTCATGAGTACTTTATAGTTTTCTGAGTATAGATTCTTTGCCTCTTTGGTTAGGTTTATTCCTAGACATCTTATGGTTTTGGGTGCAACTGTAAATGGGACTGACTCCTTAATTTCTCTTTCTTCTGTCTTGTTGTTGGTGTAGAGAAATGCAACTGATTTCTGTGCACTGATTTTTATATCCTGACACTTTACTGAATTCCCGTACAGGTTCTAGCAGTTTTGGAATGGAGTCTTTTGGGTTTTCCACATATAGTATCATATCATCTGCAAAGAGTGATAGTTTGACTTCTTCTTTGCCGATTTGGATGCCTTTAATTTCTTTTTGTTGTCTGATTGCTGAGGCTAGGACTTCTAGTACTATGTTGAATAGCAGTGGTGATAATGGACATCCCTGCCATGTTCCTGACCTTAGCGGAAAAGCTTTCAGTTTTTCTCTATTGAGAATGATATTTGCGGTGGTTTTTTCATAGACAGCTTTGATAATATTGAGGTATGTGCCCTCTATCCCTACACTTTGAAGAGTTTTGATCAGGAAGGGATGCTGTACTTTGTCAAATGCTTTTTCAGCATCTATTGAGAGTATCATATGGTACTTGTTCTTTCTTTTATTAATGTATTGTATCACATTGATTGATTTGCGGATGTTGAACTAAACTTGCAGCCCTGGAATAATTTCCATTTGGTTGTGATGAATCTTTTTAATGTACTGTTGGATCTTATTGGCTAGTAGTTTGGTGAGAATTTTTGCATCTGTGTTCATCAAGGATATTGGTCTGTAGTTCTCTTTTATGATGGGATCCTTGTCTGGTTTTGGGATCAAGGTGATGCTGGCCTCATAAAATGAGTTTGGAAGTTTTCCTTCCATTTCTGTTTTTTAGAACAGTTTCAGGAGAATAGGTATTATTCTTCTTTAAATGTTTGGTAGAATTCCCCCGGGAAGCCATCTGGCCCTGGGCTTTTATTTGTTTAGAGTTTTTGATGAATGTTTCAATCCCCTTACTGGTTATAGGTCTGTTCAGGTTTTCTATTTTTTCCTGGTTCAGTTGTGGTAGTTTATATGTGTCTAGGAATGCATCCATTTCTTCCAGATTGTCAAATTTGTTGGCATAGAGTTGTTCATAATATGTTCTTATAAATGTTTGTATTTCTTTGGTGTTAATTGTGATCTCTCCTCTTTCATTCATGATTTTATTTATTTGGGTTCTTTCTCTTTTCTTTTTGATAAGTCTGGCCAGGGGTTTATCAATCATATTAATTCTTTCAAAGAACCAGCTCCTAGTTTCGTTGATTTGTTCTATTGTTTTTTTTTTTTTTTTTTTTTTTTTTTTTTGGTTTCTATTTCATTGATTTCTGCTCTGATCTTTATGATTTCTCTTCTCCTGCTGGGTTTAGGCTTTCTTTGTTGTTCTTTCTGTAGCTCCTTTACGTGTAGGGTTATGTTGTGTATTTGAGACCTTCCTTGTTTCTTGAGAAAGGCTTGTACAGCTATATATTTTCCTCTCAGGACTGCCTTTGCTGTGTCCCACAGATTTTGAACCGTTGTGTTTTCATTATCATATGTTTCCATGAATTTTTTCAATTCTTCTTTAAATTCTTGGTTGACCCATTCATTCTTTAGAAGGATGCTGTTTAGTCTCCATGTATTTGGGTTCTTTCCAAATTTCCTCTTGTGGTTGAGTTCTAGCTTCAGAGCATTGTGGTCTGAAAATATGCAGGGAATGATCCCAATATTTTGATACCAGTTGAGACCTGACTTGTGACCCAGGATGTGATCTATTCTGGAGAATGTTCCATGTGCACTAGAGAAAAATATGTATTCTGTTGCTTTGGGATGAAATGTTCTGAATATATCTGTGATATCCATCTGGTCCAGTGTGTCATTTAAGGCCTTTATTTCCTTGTTGATCTTTTGCTTGGATGATCTGTCCATTTCAGTGAGGGGAGTGTTAAAGTCCCCTACTATTATTGTATTATTGTTGATGTGTTTCTTTGATTTTGTTATTAATTGGTTCATATAGTTGGCTGCTCCCATGTTAGGGGCATAGATATTTAAAATTGTTAGATCTTCTTGTTGGACAGACCCTTTGAGTATGATGTAGTGTCCTTCTTCATCTCTTGTTATAGTTTTTGGCTTAAAGTCTAATTGACCTGATAAAAGGATTGCACCCCAGCCTCTTCTGATGTCCATTAGCATGGTAAATTCTTTTCCACCCCCTCACTTTAAATCTGGAGGTGTCTTCGGGTCTAAAATGAGTTTATTGTAGGCAGCATATTGATGGGTTTTGTTTTTTTATCCATTCTGATACCCTGTGTCTTTTGATTGGAGCATTTAGCCCATTAACATTCAGGGTAATTATTGAGAGATATGAGTTTAGTAACATTGTATTGCCTGTAAGGTGACTGTTACTGTATATTGTCTGTTCCTTTCTGATTTACTACTTTTAGGGTCTCTCTTTGCTTAGAGGACCACTTTAAATATTTCCTGTAGAGCTGGTTTGGTGTTTGCAAATTCTTTTAGTTTTTGTTTGTCCTGGAAGCTTTTTATCTCTCCTTCTAGTTTCAATGATAGCTTAGTTGGATATAGTATTCTTGGCTGCATGGTTTTTTAGTTTAGTGCTCTGAATATATCATGCCTGTTTTTCCTGGCCTGCCAGGTCTCTGTGGATAAGTCTGCTGCCAATCTAATATTTTTACCATTGTATGTTACAGACTTCTTTTCCCGGGCTGCTTTCAGGATTTTCTCTTTGTCGCTAAGACCTGCAAATTTTACTATTAGGTGATGGGGTGTGGACCTTCTTATCGATTTTGAGGGAGGTTCTCTGTATCTCCTGGGTTTTGTTGCTTGTTCCCTTTGCCATATTAGGGAAATTCTCTACAATAATTCTCTCCAATATACCTTCTGCTCTCGTCTCTCTTTTTTCTTCTGGAATCCCAATTATTCTAATGTTGTTTTGTCTTATGGTATCACTTATCTCTCAAATTCTCCCCTCGTAGTCCAGTATTTGTTTGTCTCTCTTTTTCTCAGCTTCTTTATTCTCTGCAATTTGGTCTTCTATATCACTAATTCTTTCTTCTGCCTCATTTATCCTAGCAGTAAGAGCCTCCATTTTTTATTGCACCTCATTAATAGCTTTTTTTATTTCAACTTGGTTAGATTTTAGTTCTTTTATTTCTCCATAAAGGGCTTTTATCTCTCCAGAGAGGTTTTCTCTAATATCTTCCATGCCTTTTTTGAGCCCGGCTAGAACCTTGAGAATCGTCATTCTGAACTCTAGATCTGACATATTACCAATGTCCATGTTTATTAAGTCCCTAGCCTTCGGTATTGCCTCTTGTTCTTTTTTTTTTTTTTTTTTTGGTGAGTTTTTTGGCCTTGTCATTTTGTCCAGATAAGAATATCTGAAGGAGCAAATAAAATACTAAAAGGGTGGCAAAAACCCCAGGAAAATGCACTTTAACCAAATCAGAAGAGACCCCAAATCATGGAGGGGAGAAAGGGGATAAAAAGAAATCAGAAAAAAAATTTAAAAAAAGAAAAGAAATTTAAAAATATATATAAAAAGAAATATATATATATATATATATATATATATATATATATATATTAAACTGGTGACTAGAACAAGTCACCCACTTAATTTTGGGAGTATTTTGGTCTCTTAGAAGAAACTACCTCCCAAAAATTTAAAGAATGAAAAACATATATAAGGGTAAACACAATGAAGAGATGGAATATGCCTATAAAGATGAAAAAAAATTTTTTTAATTTATAAAAAAGGAGTTGATAAAGTTAGTTGGTTGGGAGAATGCTCGGGCTGGAGACTAGAACAAGCCCGGAGCTAGATTTAGGGTATATTTTGATCTATTAGAAGTTGTACCCCAGATTTTTTGAAGAAAAAACCCTATGTGTATCCAAAAACTAAAGTTAAACACAATGAAGGATAAAATATGACTGTAATAATGAAGGTTCAAAAAAGATTATTATTTTTTTTTATGAAAGATATTGTTAAGATAAACTAGTTTAAAAACGTTAAAAGAGGAAAGGGTAAAAGTTAAAAAAAATTAGAAGAAAAAATTAAATAAAAAAAAAATTAAATTAACTGCAAGACTAAAGAATTGGGAGAAAGCCATGAATTCCATGCTTTGCTTTCTCCTCCTCTGGAATTCCACTGTTCTCCTTGGTAAGTGAACTTGGTCCTGGCTGGATCTCTTGTTGATCTTCTGGTGGAGGGGCCTGTTGTAGTGATTCTCAAGTGTCTTTGCCCCAGGCGGAATTGCACCGCCCTTACCAGTGGCCGGGCTAAGTAATCCACTCGGGTTCGCTTTCGGGAGCTTTTGTTCCCTGAGCGCTTTCCGTATCGTTCTGGAGGATGGGAATGAAAATGGCGGCCGCCCAGTCTCTGGCCCAGAGGAGCCGAGAGCTCAGGGCCCCGCTCCTCAGTGCACCCTCAGAGGAAAGTGCTCAATCACTCCCGTCTCCCTGGCCTCTGGCCATGCTCCGAGCTAACCCAGCCTGTGACCATTTCAAGGTAACCCCAAGCTGAGAGTTCACTCCTCAGCTCTGTCTCTGTAGCCAGCTTCCCCACTCTAATACCTGTGAGCTCTGCGACACTCAGACACCCCCGATCCTTTTGTGACCCTGCGAGACCTGCGGCCACGCTGACCCCACGTGGGCTTCACCCCGGTTTAGCCTCTGGAGTGATGTCCCTCAGTGGAGCAGACTTTTAAAAGTCCTGATTTTGTGCCTCGTTGCTCTGCCGCTTGCTGGGAGCCGGCCCCTCCCCCCGCGGTCTATCTTCCCATTGCTTTGGATTCATTTCTCTGCTTTCAGAAAGTGGTCAATTTTCTGTTTCTAGAATTATTGCTCTTCTTCTCTTTGGTCTCCTGTTGGATTTGTAGGTGTCTGCAATGGATTGATAAGCTATTTAGCTGATCTCCGGCTGCCTGATGTAGTCTCAGCCTGCTACTTCTCCATCATCTTGACTCCCCTCCAGATTGGTCTTTAAACCCATGTGTTGTCTTTCTTACCTCCAGAGTTCATCAAATTTAATAGTAGCACTTATGTGCATGTGTGTGTGTGTGTGCGTGCGTGTGTATGTTTTAATAAGCCCAAAGGCATTTGGGAAATGATGTGTTTTAATATACAAGAAATATAAATAGTATAACATTTTGCTGGAATTTAGAAAATCTGAACTACTGCTGGCAGAAATACAACTTCATTAAAATTTAGAGAACAAATTCATGAAAAATTTATGCATTGATATTTTCAGCATACTAAATTGTGATTTCAAACATATTCCTGAGAATTCATTAAGAAAATTCTTCTATCATATTTTAAAATGATTTTTAGGGACTGGAATAGCATTATGTTTTAAGGACTAATACACATTTTTACATTTTTATACACAGTCCTTTAAATCAAATTTACAAATGTATTAGCTTTAAAAAGCTCTCAGTTTCCTCATCTGTGGAAAAAGAACACTCTTGAAACCTCTTGAGTTACACCAACAGATCCCTCAGGTGTAAAACTATCTCATTTTATTATGAAACTGTATAGGCTTTGGTGCTGGATCAGAACAGTTAACTATTACATTATCAGACTTACTTAATTGATTATGTTCTAAAGATAATAAGAATAGAGATGATTAACATTATTTATGCTTCCCCTGGGCCAGTCACTTTGCTAAATACTTGGGGAAAGTTATCCTAATTATATAATACTAGCTAAGATAGATATTATTAATATCCACTTTTAACAATGATAGATATCAGGCCTATAGGGAACACATGTCTGTCTCCTGTAAAGGAAACCCTCCCCAATGTTTTCTTTCTTTCTTTCTTTTTTTTTTTTTTCCGTCATATCTCCCCTTTTATGGTTTCATTTGCAAGGCAGTTTTTAGTACTAGGGTTAATTCTAATTTGAAAAAAAAAAGTAATATTTATTTGTGAACCCAATGTGTGTCCTTGTTCTAGGAAAATATAAATGCTGTTTTGGGAGCCAACTGGAGAAATCTGAATATAAACTGGGTATTAGACAACATAAGGAAGTGACTGTTAATTTTCTTCAGATGTTGCAAATTACCTTGAAGTAGTTCAGGAAAAAAAAAAAAATGCAATATGGTTCTGGCAGTATGCTAAACCTGCTAAGTCTACGGGGTACCTGAGTGGCTCTGCAGGTTATGCATCTGACTCTTGGTTTCAGCTCAGGTCATGATCTCATGGGTTTTGGAATCAAGCCCCCATGACAAGCCCCACCTTGGGCTCTGCATTCAGCGGGGAGTCAACTTAAAGATTCTCTCTCTCTGCCCCTACCCCCACTCTCAGTCTCTCTCTCAAATAAATAAATAAATCTTTTTTTTTTTTTTAAACTGCTGTATCTAGGTCATTGGAATATGGATGTATGTTTTAGTAATATATTTAAGTTCTTTGGTGTATTTAATTTTTTCAAAACAAAAAACAATGAGAAAACAAATATTTTCTATGTTCTAGTTTTGTGATGGCATTAGAGATTTGGGAACCCATACAGTCTACTCTGTCATCCTAAAATGACATTCTATCTGCCACTTCCCCAACCAGTGGTGCTTCTGCTTCTCCTTGGATATACCTGAAGGTTCAATGCTGGGTTCCTCAGAACCAAGAGATAAAGTAGTCCAGGCAAATTTTACCAGTAAAAACCAAAACAATGAATGAGCTACATGACCTGCAACACTAATCCTCATGTAAATAAGGTGTCTGAAGGCCATAGGAAACAACTTCATTCAAGATCATTGTGTGTATATTTATTATTGAAATATAGATAAATGTGGCTGTAGCATAAGCCTATCTCTAAAAAGAAAAGTTGTTAACTTAAATGTGGTGATCTACATGGAGCCTCAAAAAAGTGCTGCTGGTGGGAAGAGGTATCAAAAACCTGACATGAGGGGCACCTGGGTGGCTCAGTTGGTTAAGCATCAGGTTAATCATCATCATCAGGTCATGATCCCAGTGTCCTGGGATTGAGTTCCACACTGGGCTCCTTGCTCACTGGGGAGCCTGCTTCTCCCTCACCTCCCTACTTGTGTGCTCTCTCTCACTATCTCTGTCTCTCTCTCAATTAAATAAATAACAATCTTAAAAAAAAAAAAAAAAAAGCAACCCTGACATGAATATCCCAATCATTTTGATAGATGTGACCCTAGCATGGCCATGTATTTCTTACAATATATATATTAGCTATAGGTTTAACACCAAGCCTTTAAAATCTTTCCTCTGATTTATTTCTCTCCAAGGCAGGTGGGTTATTATAAGTTGTCTTCCAAAACAGATAATCTCAAAGGAAAGAACATACTTTAACAAGCTTATATGAATATTCTGATTTAAATAGTACTATATATGTGTATATATACAGTACTATTCCTATTTTTATTTCAATGTTACAAGGACTTTGTTTCAATGTTACAAGGACTTAAATGAATCTAAATTCAATTGCATTGTGTTTTCATTAGATTATCATTCCAGGTTTGTAAAATACTTTTGTCTTACAGTGCTGCCAAGAATAACAATACAGAAATCCTCATGTTTCAAAACTATATAGCTATGTAAAACAAAAAACAATTTAATAAGTAAATATTGTAAAAGCTGTGAGAAAAAGTTCTAGAAGCCCATTCATTTTACTCACAAGAGTGCCCTTAGGATGTGACTCAGTGCCTAGTCATTATTATTTTGCACACAATATGAGTTTATTTACCTGAATTCCACGCCCCTGTTTACAGTAAACTGGAAATGGACAAAAGATGTGCCAGTCTGACCCCAAGGATGGGAAAGAAAACCTATCAAGGAAGAGACAGAAAGCCCAGATAACTAGGGGCTTTTCAGTTTATGAATAAGCTTCTCTGCTCACATCTCAACACCTCTATCCTACCACTGCAATACAGCATAGTACAATAGTGTTTGGTCATAATATAGGCAACGAGTCACCTACAACATCATCACTCAGTATTTACTGATCTTCTACTGCATTGTAGGGTTATATGGCACTGTTCCTGCTCTCAAGGAGCTTAAAATCTCCCAGTGCAGAAAATACCAAGTTATATTTATTACATTTTGATTGGTAAGTTAGTATGCGTGGGATACAATTTGAAAACCAAGTCCAGTAATTTTTTTTAAGTGCAAAAATGTGCATTTTGATCTAAAATAGATTGTTCTTTAAGAGTTCTAGGAAGTCAACTATCTTAATATGATTCTCCTATATCTTTGATGGTGTGACATTTAGTGTTCATTTATATTTAATTAAAATATTTTGGGGACGCCTGGGTGGCTCAGTGGGTTAAAGTCTCTGCCTTGGGCTCAGGTCATGATCTCAGGGTCCTGGGATCCAGCCGTGCATCAGGCTCTCTGCTCAGCAGGGAGCCTGCTTCCTCCTCTCTCTCTGGCTGCATCTCTGCCTACTTGTGGTCTCTGTCTGTCAAATGAATGGATAAAACCTTAAAAAAAATAAATAAATAAAAATAAAATATTTTGTTAAAGATAAAATCTTGATAAGGTATATGAATAGTATACCACTAAAATAGGCATAATTTGAAAAATAATTCTTCATCTTTACTGCTTTTTTGTTTAGTTTTATCTTAATTTTAATTTTGTAATAAATATAATTTTATAAAATTTATTTTATGTATAACTGAATATAAACAACAGGTTTCCCTTACAATAGTTTATGTGGATTTGAAAATTGCATTGTATCTTTCTAACAACATTTTTCTTGACAAAATAACAATCTGAGGAATATGATATAGAATTTCAAATATTCATGACATTTGGTTGTCTTATATTATGTTTATATATATATATATATATACCCACATTATTTTGATTTAATATAGTACCATGAGTAGTAATCTACATCAATACACTAATAATAACTGTCATCACGTATATATGGCAAAGAAGATTGGAAAAGCTATTCTCATTAGATTATTGTTAGTTGAATATGGATTATGTAATCCCTAAAGAAAAGAGTTATAATTTTGTATAATATATACCCTATCACTTGCTAGGTATTTAAAAATATATATATTTTTTCCACAAATATTATTTCCACAATATCCACAAATATTTTTTGTGATTATATTACCAGGTAATTGTCTGTGTTTCTGCTCATTTGTGATCTAAGATCCACAGTTAACTTTAAAGTTTACGTATTTTGAAATTTAAATAAAATTGAGTCAAACTCCTTATCATACATCCATGAGAATACCAAATTCCCTCCTGCTCTATATATTTCTAAGGGCTTATATTTCCATAGACCTTCTTTCCTCTCTGCATTTTTGCCCTCCTTGATCTATTGCTTTTAGTTGAGATTAACCTTCTATGACTATTCCCTTCTCACTCTATTGTAGTGATTCGACATTTTTAAACTCTTTACAAAACATCCACTTACATAATTTGTGTGTATGGAAAATTTTGCGAAAGTGTTTAGGGGTAACAGTAACTTTACAAAAGGAGGAATGAAAATAACTCAAAATTATATGGTTTTCATCTGATGATATAGAAAATTAGAGAAAGCATTGCCCCTACATTGAAGACAACAGCAAGTCACAAAATCCAAAAGTACATGACTTTTTTTTTTTTTAAACCCATCAGAGGTGTCAATAAAAAACTGCATTGGACAAGTTAACACATAAGATAATTTTTTATACAAGACTACTATATAGGAGAGAGTTTGAACTCAACTCTGCTGAAATAAAAGGCAAGAGACTTCTTAAGGACTGAGATGTGTTAGCAGAAAAGTACTGGGTGACATTAAGGGGGAGGTTGGTTAATGTGATTAAGCCTTCTGTGTGTGTTAATAGTGCTCATTAATAGAAACTGGTAGATAGAAGCACTATCTTTCTTGATTATTACACTTCAAAAGGGTGGTTCCCAGGTCCTTGAGAATATTCCTGGGTTGTAAACCTGGCAAGAGGCTGGGAGGATATTTGCATCTCAAAGGGGCACAGAAAGAATTTACAACTGCAAGTTTGCTGAAGGAAATGCTCTAAGAAAAGAGAAGTCAATGATCTGTAATTAGGAAGAAACCTACCTAAATTTTATTCAAGAAACCAGAAATGTTAAGGTCATCTTCCTCAGAAGTTACAACACAACCAACTAACCTGAAGTCTAGGGAAAGAAAAGATACTTGCTGAAAGAAATGCTATGCAAATCTTGCTTCTCTTGGACAGACGCCATTGGATATTGATAAGATTAATTCAGCTAAAGAGTTGACACATTGGTTGAGCTTGTGATGTCAAAAAGTATGCAATTTCTTGAAAAACAAAAACAAAAATTATAAAAACAAAAACAGAGAGGACATGTTAAAAAGAAATAGTAACAAATACAAAAGTTGGGGCAATTTGGTCAACAAAACAGGATTAAAATCCATGGACTACAATAATTATCCATGACTCCATAATGATAGAAATAAATAACTGAAAAAATGTAATGTGAAAGAAGAGATGGCTCCTCCTTATATTTCTAATTAATAAATGCCAAAGAAATAAAGAGAATAGAAAAATCACTGTCAGGCAAACACCAATACCAATAATACCTGTGGCAAGATTCAGGGATGCACATGAAAAGTAGTAGGTAAACACTGGAGAGGAAATAAGATTCAAATAGTCTTGAGCATTTTCTCCAAGATATTTATGAATATTACAAAGAAAAAATAATAGTAACTTTATAATGATTAAAAAGACAGCAAGCAGCCAATACTTTAACCAAGTGACAAAGGCCAACATCACTAGAAATGATACCTACTGATATCTTGCACCTCTTGATTTGATGGACTGAGAATACATGAATTCTATTCCACCCCTTCTGAAAATGCATAACCTTAAAATAATCATGAGAAACAGACAAATCTAAACCAAGGAATATTACATAAAATACCTGATACTCTTCAAAAGTATCAAGGTCATGAAAGACAAGAAAGGATATGGAATTGTCATAATTTACAGGAGACTAAGAAATGTGACAGCTGTATACAATGTTGGATCCTGGCTTTAATCCTAGAACAAAAGAGAACATTAGTGGAAAAATTGATGAAGTCTATATTAATTAATAGCATAATACCAATGTCCATTTCTTAGTTTTGATAAACTGACCTTAGTCATGTAAGATGTCAACATTAGGAGAAACTTGGTGAAAACTGTATGGAAAAATCTCTGTACTATAATTGCAACTTTTCTATAACTTCTCTTAACTTACTGCAGCCAGCTAACATGAGACTGGAATATATATGTGTGTGTGTGTGTGTGTGTGTGTGTGTGTGTGTGTGTGTGTGTATAATATTAGCCACAATGTTACAGATGAAAAATGGCAGTTAGACACATAGTAATATGGTCTTGGTAAAGAGGCATCTAAAATCTGGCTCATTATTGCATCCTCATTATTGCTTACCTTCTATGTTGTGGAAATCATTTTAGGATCTATTACTGACCATCCAGGCACTCAACTGGACATTGTTGTATCTAAATATAACCATAGGTGACCAAGTCTCAGAGAGAAAAGATTTTTCTATTCCAGCTCCCTGAGTACCCATTTCTCCAATTGATTGACATTAGGAGTGAGTCTTTTTAGAAGAGATAAATGTACTTTCCAAATGTCTCCTTACAGGCTCCAAAAGTGTGCCTGATCCAAATGTTACATAAACACTGCACAACTATAGACTATTCCCACATGGATAGATCTTCTATTACAATGGTGTTAGTTTTAGATCCTCCTGCAGTCTGTAATGTCTTGAAATTTACCAGAAACTGGTTAATGATTTCTAAAATTCTAAATTGCCTATAAAAATGCAGGCATACTTAGAAAGTAAATAAATGTAATTGGCTGCAAGGGTAGTGCCTATAGTAGATGTTTCCTAAATAAACACTTTTCTCATTAGAATTTTTGGAATTAAGAAAGAAAGATCATTCTTAGAAAAAGAATTCCAACTCATCTTGATCAGTTGAATATGTTTCATTTATATATACACTGCATATTTCTATTTTCTCTAAGCCTCCTTAAGGTAAAGATTAATTTCATAAATCTCCAAATGAATTCTGAACTGTCTTCCCAGAGACAGGACCCTGTATGTTAACTCACTGGAATGTAAATAAAAACTTGAGAAAGAAAAAAATAAATAAATAAAAATAAAATGTTTCAGACAATTTGTAAGATCCAAATTTCAAAGGCATGCTTCAGAGTTATTTATCTATCATCCATCTATCTACTTACATGTATTTATTTAAGATGATGTATAACAATCCAACTAAGCTTCTTTGGGATCTTACAGGACCAGATACTGCGGCAGTAATTAGGAATTGGTCCCCAGAGGCTAAGACCTTCTGAATGTTCCCAACAAGATTAAGAATCATCAAGAATTCTTCCAACTTCCAATTCTTTATAAAATGATAAAGTCTTCGGTGGGAATTTACAAAGTGAGGCAACATTTGAAAAATCAACACGGAAGAACTTAGAAGAGACTCTTTCAAGCTAGTTCCTCTTTCCAAGAGTGAGCCTATATATTTCACAAGAATGCACACATAAGTTTAAAAAGATTTGCCAAACAAGAATGAAATGAGATATTCACTTCCAAAGTTTGACATTTCATTTTTATTAACTATTATTAATAAAATGATTGTTAGGGATAAATAAATCACTGGGGAAAATAAATAAGAAAGGGGCATATGGATAAAATGGTAGGAAGAAAAAATGCTACCTGATAGAGAAGAACTGAGATGGATTTCTCTCACTTACTGGCCTACTTTGAACAAGTCATTTTAGACTCATTTCAGTGTAACATACTGAGAATTGGTGTATGTTGGTATAATTTAACTAGTTATCATCCAGTCATCTGGACCATAGAAATTTTTGAAGTGCATTTCAACTACACTTGGAATAGATTATAGCTTATCAGTACAATGAGTTAATAGTGTGGTATTTTGAATAGTTTGTCTCCTTATTTATGGCATAACTTTATTGTCTGCATTTTCTTGTTTTATTTTTTATTAAAAAAACTTTATGATAAAGGAAACACAGAAGAGTGTTCCCAGAGAGTCACAATGTTTGTATATTATTCTGGTGATTCAAACAATTCTCAAAGAATTCAAGTTCAAGTGTTAAAAACACAGCTCATTTTTATATATTTAAGCTCATCATAACACTGCCTATAGTATTCATAATTCTCCAAACAAATATCACAAGGCTTGATATATTCTGAAATCTGCTAAATTACCTTGTCAGATCTCAGTTAAAGGACTCTTCTCTCCATATGCAATGCAGGCAAGTTAGTTCTTTTTATGCAGTTCCAAAGAAATTATTTTACGTGGGTATTTATGTTAAAATCTGGTACCCTTACTGCCTGAAATTCAAAATGTGTAAAAAGTTCCTTTGCTGCTGTACTCATGAAAACACAGGGTTACCAGTAACACCTATCCCACATCAGCAGCACTAACAATCCACTAAATGTGTATAAATTAAATCTATATGGTCAGAACATTTACCGAAATTAAATAAACAAAACGTAATTCTTCCTGTCTTCTGAATGTGAATTTGGAGAGGCAAACATCTGGATTAGAAAGGCACTTAGCAGAATAGACGGTTTTTAAGCGTAAAATTTCATTCATGAACCAGAAACGAGGCTCTCTACTCCAGAGGCAGCATCTGACACATAAGCCTAACTTAGCACCGAGGATATAGATAAAGCTGTGCTTATGGAGGAACACAGACAGATAATAAAATTATGTCCTCAATGAGTGAAGCTTTCCAAGGTAAAACTCCAGGGTGTTTGCAGGAACCTTTCAGGAAGATATATACCACGTCTACTGCAGCCACAATACAAACGGCTCATAAAGAAAATCTATAGTAATTAGAAACATTTTCAAATTAGAAACACATTCAAAACGAAACAAAACAAACAAAAAAAACGGTTGAGGGAATAACTTCAAACACACAAAAAAAACTTTAACACATACCAGCTGCTATCACTATCATTTTTTTTTTTAAGAAGAGTATTTTAACATAAAAATAATTAGGAAGGGCCCATAATGGCAAAGGACAAACTTTCCCAAGAAAGATTGGCTGGTACTGTGATTGGTTTCACCTCACCCCTACCCTCTCAGCCCCACCTCATTGTTTGGCAATCTCTTGGGATGTTTTGATTGTCACAGCTGGGGTGAAGGTGCTACTGGCCTCAACTTCATAGAAGCCAGAGACGCTGCTAATCATCCTACAGGACAAGCTCCCCACAACAAGGAAGCGTCTGATCCAAAATGTCAGTCATACAAACCAGACTAATGTTCTGCCGAAGGGTCAGTGGACACTGGCTCAGACTGATCCTCATGTGCTATCCAGATTATGGAGCCAGTGATATTGCTGGAGTGGGCAATTAGACAGACAGAGCTAGAGGCAAAGGTGGTGATAAATAGGAGACACATTAGTAGCCTGAGGGCACAACATCTTAACTTTGGGGCTTTTACCGTCCTGGCCTTTTGGCTTCCAACACCCTGGGGCTAACAGACCCAAGAGCCACAGGTACAGAACAGGTACTCTCCTCTTCAACCTCTGTCTCATGGTAACCTATAACTTCATTATAAGATATTTACATTGTGGTTTTAGATGTTCTCACCACCATCCTCCCCCTCACCTCCATGGGGGAAGGTGGCCATGACAGTTCCAGAAAGAACCTTGTAGGACCCAAAACTACTCCTTCCAGTGGCAGGAGGATTCTGTTAGATGACTGGAAACCACTCAGTCAGAGACTACCCTAGCTATGACCCCTAACCTACACAAACATAAAAAGAGAAGACCCCCACCCCCCACCCCAAGCCCTGTGTAGATGTCACCTTCGGGCCTGCCTGCTCTGCCATCTTGAGAGTGTACTGTCCTTAAGAAACTGCTTTGTGCTTGCTACCTTCTCTGGCTGTTTTTATTCAAGCACAGATCCTCTCAGGTGACTCTTTCCTGGGGAATCCAAGAACCAAGACCATTCATACAATGTAGACTCTCCAACCGATAACAGTATCTGCTGTGTTAGTCTGTCTTTCAACCTGTAATTTGCTTTCAATCATTCTTAATAATGATTTAGCAACAGACCTGCAGTGGGGAAGTTCTGCACTATCAGTTAGAACCAGTCTGAAAAAAATTAGTCACTAACTGTAGTTTTAGTACTTTGACACAGATTCTATGTGCTTATTGGTTAGTGGAATGAATTTATAACTATGGTTTTCTCTAGATAGTGAAGTTGTAGGTAGCTATTTTTTTTCCTAAAAATTATTTGGACCATGTGGGTATATAAAATTATGCATAAACTGTAAATGGCATGGTGAACTTTTTTTTGTCTGTGTACTTTCATACATATAGTACATGTGTATTTATAGGATACTGTTTTATATACCAAAGATTTGAAAGTGATATTTCAATGGTTATCTCTGAATACTACATATATATGTGACTATTCTACAAATTTATATTGTGTATATATATTTTTGTATCTATTTATATATTACAAAATATATATTGTATATATATTTATATATTATAAAATGGATCATATCATATACATTATTCTGTTATTTCTTATTTTTCAAACTCAATATAAAGTATTTTGATATCCGTACAATATAGCTTCATAACAATTTTAAATCTTTTATTTCATTGTATAGATCCAGTATCATCTACTTAGAAGTTTTCAATGATTATCAGGTAATTTCCATTTAGATAGATGATAGATAGATATCCATGTTTGTATGTCTATTTGCATATATTTTTGTGTATTGAGTAGGCAGTGATGGATACTTTTCTATATCTCTACAAGTATGACTGGAGGAAAAATTCTAGAAGACAAAGAGGAAGCACTTTTATAAAGGCCTTCACTGCATAATTTTTAATTTCCTTTCAGAAAGTTTGCCCTAATTAATATCCCCCAAACTGTGTGTAAGTGTCCATTTACCAAAAAACTTTCCTGACGACAGATATCAACAATCTTTCATTTTTGTAAATATGTTAAAAGATAGAATTTCAGCACTTTTGAATTGCATTTCTGTAATCTCTGAGAGGGAGCAGCTCTGTACAGTTAAGTGTGCATGTCCTTTTTGTGAGTATCCTCCAGGTCCTACACCAATTTTTCTGTTGGTGGGAGGTAAGGTGAGGGAAATGGAGTCATTTTATTCTTAGTGATTAGTGAAAATCTATTTATATATAAATGCTTTCTTATATAAATTGTGATCATTAGCTCTCCAAATTGATGTCTTCTAACAATTTTTCAGACGCGATCTTGTGCTTTGTTTGGTTTGATTTATTTTTTTCCCGTTCTCAAGAGTAAAGTTTGCCTGCCTTTTCCTTTGTTTTTCTGTCTTTGGTATCATAGAGAGTCCTTTATTATCACAAGGTTACAAAAATAAATATTTATTCTTTTCATCTAGTACAGATTGTGTTAGTTGTGTTCTTCAGTTCATTGCACACTATCACTCCTGATAAATAGAGGGCTCCCCTACCTCAAAATAATCTCCCTTCCCTCCCTCCTTCCTTCTTCCCTTCCCTTTTCCTTCCTTCCTTCCCCTTTTATTTACTACTCCCCATGCTTGTTTCTCTATTCCTTCCCCACAAATGAAAACATACTTTTTTTTAAACCTTGACTTAAAGGGCTCATACTTAATTCACTGCACAATATGTGAATCCCTTATGAGTATACATTACTGCATTTTATAAACACTATACTTGAATAAAGCTGACCATGTGTTAGGCACCTATTACATTTCTATCACTGTACTAGATCTTTTACATACATTTTTTCCAATTACAATACTTCAAGGTATGAATTACCTAAATTGATATATAAGGAATAATAATATCAGAGAAATAAAATTACTAAAATTCATCTAGTATTCCAATAAAAGGAGCCAAGATTTGCCCCAGTAATGATGACTCTAAAAACCAGGGCATTTTTTTTTTTTTAACCTATTGGTGCCTCTTATAAAAATAGAAACAAATATTTCTGCATATTTTCAGAAACTATATTCTGGAAATGGAATCCCTGTTTTCCATCACCCCATTTTACATAATCTTAAATTACTATTATTACTTCTAAAAATTTTTAAAGTAGTTTCCATGCCCAGCCTGGGGCTTGAACTCACAACCCTGAGATCAAGAGTCATAAGTTCTACTAACTAAGCCAGACAGGAGCTCCCTCATTTTACACAATTTTAAGAAATTTTAGTAACAGTAGTTCTTAACTTTGTCATTTCACAGAATTACACTAACCTAATGCTGCACTCATGGCTACACAATTGTAAGCAAATGGATGTGGACACCAGCTGTGATAACAGTCTAGATTCTACTTCCATATAGCTCAATTTCAAATTGAAGTTTCTTTCCTTTTTTTTTTTTTTTTAAGATTTTGTTTATTTATTTGACAGATAGAGATCACAAGCAGCCAGAGAGGCAGGCAGAGAGAGAGAGCAGGGAAGCAGGCTCCTCGCTGAGCAGAGAGCCCGATGCAGGGCTCAATTCCAGGACCCTGGGATCATGACCTGAGCCGAAGGTAGACACTTAACAACTGAGCCACCCAGGCACCCCATATCTAGCACTTTTGCCAGGACTTTGCAGACTGATTTGGTTCAAGCAGTCCCACTGAAAGAAAGCCTGGTCTGTAGGAAGGGTGGTTATGCTGTACAGGGGAAGAGCAGGAGGACAAGCAGGTCCTTGAGGCAGGCACATCTTGGTCAGTCTCAGATCTGTTACTTCACACGATGGGAAAGTAGGTACTTATGTAACAAATGTGTTTCTTTTTCTATATCTTAGAAGTGGAGATATACCTCAGAGTGGTGGTGGAGAAATTTAAAAATGTGAAGTGCTTGCTACATATTAAGCATTTGGTAAATAATTCTTAGGTTATTCCTGCTGCTACTATTATTACCATCATCAGCAAAGTAGGCAACAGTGATATGACAAGGCATACCCAGATATGTTATGGACAAAAGACATAACTTTTGAAAATAAATTTGGATTTTTTTTTTAAACTAGGCGTCTATTTTCTTGTCATACTGACTCCTCCATGGAAGGCTGTGTTAATTCCAACCTCCCCAAAAGTTTACCTTGGATGCCAACTCTATGATCATTGTCTCTCACTTCACATTTGCCCAATTTCAAGTATACAATTCCTTCTTGATTTAATAGGCTATAGAAAATCACATGTTTATTCAAAGACGCATATCTACAACACAGGATAGAGGGATAGATATGCAATTTTAGTACAACAGGAAATTGGAAGAGTTAAAAAATTGCCATTATCAAATTCAATTTTAGTAATTTGTGAAACTTTAAAGTTCCATCAGAAAACTATTCACAAGTTTAAAAAGAGTTTTTAAAAAGGTAAATATGTCTTATTATTAATTTCAGAGGACTTTTATTTCTTTTAAAGTTCTAACTTTCAAGTCAGATGAAACTGTAAAGCACTTGGTTGCTACCTAGGTACTTTATTACCTACTTAGGAGCTCTTTTGCACCCTGGATTTTGCTAGAAAAGAGGTTTGGACACCTCATCTCTAGTTAAGCTTAAGAGAAAGGAGGGAGATCAAAAATCTATCACTTTTAATTTCAAGGATGGGCTGATGGTAGCTGGAGAGAGAGGGATAAAAATCTTCTAATTTGTTGCTTTGGAAGTGCACAGTTTATATAAAAGACCGTGAACTGATGAGGAAACATTTGAGTGTCTTCCCTTATCTACACAGCCCAGACAGACAGTTGCTGTATATTCTCAAGTCATAGAATTCTAGAACTTACTCAAATTTCCTACTTGAGCAGTGCACTTGCCTTTATTAGTGTGGAATGTGATATTTTATAAGCCAGGTCATGTCTTCACATTTCTATTCTGCAGACCACATATTCCTTGTATATATGATCCAGGACCATGAATTTTACAAGCGAGTGTTTCCTGGACATTTCTTGGATACAGATGACTCTTAGTTCCCTGGCAACAGCATGGCATTGATTTCTTTTTTTTTTTTTTTTTGGTAATATTATGCTTTGTTGTATCTCTCTTAACATTCAACACACCCAGTGTCCCTTATAGCCTGATATTACTCCTGTTGTAATCTTCAACCCAAGGAAACAACACAGAGTTTCTTTCACTCTCAGCTATAGCTTAAAAATGGATCAGTGCAGGAACCTTACTAAAAGGTCACCATCCGCAAATAAACCCATGGAAAAAAATCCTATTCAAAAGGTTTTACACGTAGGAGAAAATTAATTTGGCTCAGCCAATCATATTGGCTCTCCACAAATTTTTCTGGAGAATGTGAAGAGAGGCTAATCAGAAAAGTGAATGTTGCCTACCTGAGGAACTAACAGAAAGCTTATAAATGTGAATCCATTCATAAGTGATGATGGTTATGGCAATGATAACAGTATTCATGGTAATGAGTACCATGATGGTGGTCACTTAAGTTTTATCACTTAACTGTGCGTTGTTTCTTACTCATATTAACTCATAAGCTTCATAATAATCATTTTAAAAAATAAGCAAACTAAGGGACACCTGGGTGGCTCAGGTAGTTAAGCTTCTGTCTTCTGCTCAGGTCATGATCTCAGGGTCCTGGCATCAAGTCCCACATTAGGCTCTTTGCTCAGTGGGGAACCCGCTTCTCCCTTTGCCTGTCACTTGCTCTTCTTGTGCTCTCTCAATCTCTCTGACAAATAAATAAACAAAATCTATTTAAAAAATAAGCAAACATACATAGGAGTTAAGTCACTTGCTGAATGTCAACAGCTATAAGTGTCAGAATCAAAATTCAGACGTGGGAGTTTGATTCAAAAAATTGTGCTCTCTTTCTTTCCATTATCTTAGAATCCGAAAGAGAGAAACATGTCCAGGTATGACTTACTTTTTTGAGATTTTTTTTTTTGAAGTAAGCTCTACACCCAATGTGGGCTCAAACTTACAACCCCAAGATTAAGAGTCACATGCTCTACTGACTGAGCCAGCCAGGAGCCCCCAAGGATGACTTTTTAAAGTATTTTTTTCTCTAGGCCCATCCATGTTGTTGAAATTGGGAAGGTTTTATTCTTTTTTAATGGCTGAATAATATTCTATTGTATATACATACCATATCTTCTTTATTCATTCATCTATAGATGTACATTTGGGTTACTTCCATATCTTGGCTATTATAAATAATACTGCAATAAATAAAGGGGTGCATACAATGCTAAGTGAAGTAAGTCAGTCAGAGAAAGGCAAATAGCATATGAATTCATTCATGAATGAATGTGTTAAGAAAGAAAACAAATGAATATACCAAACAAAAAGACAGACAAAACTACAGACTCTTAAATACAGAGAACAAATTGATGGTTGCCAGAGGGCAGGTGGTAATGTGAAATAGATAAAAGGAATTAAGAGTCCTCTTATTTTGATGAGCTCTGAGAAATGTACAGAACCACTGAATCATTATTTTGTACATTTGAAACTAATAAAATACTGTATGCTATATGTTGTATATATACACTGTATTATGCTAATTACACTTGAATAAAAAATTTAAAAATAAATTAAAAATGAAAAAAATATTAAAAAGCTTTATTCTTTAAAAGTACATGAGCTTTATAGAGCTGATAACTCCAATCTGAGGGAAATTTTTATGTTCTATATCCATTCATATTTACACGGGATTTTAGCCAAGCCTTAGATATATATAGTATTATAGTCTATGCAACTCATTATAAGAAATACATGTTCACATTTCTAAAAATTAAACATATATTAATAATCACTCACTGATTAAAAGTACGTATATATAGAAACCTAGATTTAGACTATGGTACTTTCAGTATACGAGGTAATTTTTAGAATATCAAAGGATTTTTTTTTTTTAAAACAATACTTTTTTTGAGCTCCTTTTTCTACTACCTTAGCCATTACGTGATACACATTGTCCTTAACAGGAAAAGAAGTAAGTATGTGTTTCATATCTCACCGGAGACTAATGATTCAAAATTACTTAATCTATATATGTTATGTTTTCAACATTATAAGAAATAGAAATTTTTCAATGAGAATAATTCAGAGAATGGGAAAAAAGGGCAGCACATGGAAGTCAGATGTCCATCATAAACACCTCTAAACTGAACAAGGCAAAAAATCATTTAAACACTTTAGCCTCAGAAAAATTTTCTAAATGACTATTGACTGGGCAATTCTTTACTAAAACATTATTTTCAAAAAATTATAATTATCCCACTTATTTGTAGGGAAGTTATTTACTGGTTAGATATGAATGTTATATCTAAAACAACTCCCCTCCCCCCAAATTTTCTGTGCATGTTCCTTTTCCCAAAGCACATTTATGGTCAACATGATTCATTCATTTATGTACTCAGTAAATATTTATGACCTATTTTACTATGTGCCCAATGCTGTTTTAGTATGGGGAATACATCAAAGGGGAAAAAACAGATAAAAATCATTGCCTTCATTGAATTCACTATCTAGTAGATGACAAAACAAACAAACATGTAGCATGTCAGACAGTGAAAGGAAGTACTATGGAGAAAAATAAAAAAGGGAAGTGAAGAGGTTTATATGTGGGTTGGGAATGGTGGTGTAGTTTTTGTGGGTTTTTTTGTTTTGTTTTTCTTTTAGGATTTTATTTATTTACTTGAGAGAGAGGGTATGAGAGAGAACATAAGTGGGCAGGGCAGAGGGAGAGGGACAAGTAGACACCCTATTGAGCAGAGAGCCTCACAGCGGGGCCTGAGCTGAAGGCAGATGCCTAACCAACTGAGCAATCCAGGTGTCCCTGGTGTTGTAGTTTTAAAGAGGAAAATTAGTGGTGACTCTCCAAAAAAAGCTGATATTTGAAAGAACAAGTGTGTCAGAAAAAAGAAGATTTCAGGGGGATGAGGCCTGAAAGTAGGAGGAAACAAGATTTAAAGCTAAAATATCAATTTCTTTGAGAGAAAAAGAAATTGTCACTATGTAACATATAAAACTTCAATGTAAATTAAGAAGGTTAAAATTGTAATATAAAGTTATGCATCTGAGGTGAGCTCCACTCTGGTTTATAAATTTCAAAGCTTCCTACCTGACATTTTCTTTGGTTGTCTAATAGACTTTTTAGACAAGACATATCTAAAATTAATTTCTAATTTCTATAATATCCAATCTGCTCAATTCAGTCTCCCCCATATTAAAATAAATGGCAAGTCCCCATTCCCAGTTCTCAAGTCAAAAACTGAGTGTTGTCCTGACTCCTTTCTCTCTCTCATACTCAATATATAAGTCTTCAGCACATTCAGTTAAGTCACCATCCCATATATGCTTTATCAATAGTTCTCAACTTCTCCATTTCTAAAACCTTTAGGTTCAGCCTCCATGATTTCTCACCTGTGTAATAGAAGAGCAATGACTTTCTAAATTCCTGCTTCCTCCTGTACCACTTCTCAGACTATTTTCAACACAGCATTCAGAATGACCCCTTTAAAGTATAAGTCGTATCATGTCACTCTCTGGCTTAAAGCTCTCTGATAACTTCCCATCCAAATAGCTTACAATGGTTTATGTTCCCTACAAGATCAGCCCTCCTTTTCAGCTTCAGATTTCCTCTTGCCTTACTAACACTTGCCTCCGAGGCTTTTCTACTTGCTATTTCCTCTGCTGTGAATTCATCGACAAGTAGAATATAGTCTATTTAAAGCTTGGAGAAACGTTTGTTTCGCTAACGAGCAAGTGAATCACATATAAATATCACAATATATCACTTAAATTCGTGCTCCAGTGGCCTTATAAATAACTTCATACCTAAATTTTTGGGTTATCCAACAATGTTAAAAAAATAGGTTATATACACTTATAAATGCCAAGGTTCTATTCTATAATTAAATAAAAGAATAAAGAGATTTGGCCTTAAATTACAGCAATTGAAATTACTGTAAAAAGATATAATACTGGATATACTTTTTTATTTTTTTATTTTATTTTATTTATTTAATTTTTTTTAAGTAAGCTCTATGCCCAATATGGGGCTTGAACTCAGGACCCTGAGATGAGGAATTTCATGTTCTACCAACTGAGTCAGCCAAGTGTTCCAATACTGGATATACTTACTTTCTCTTCTCACTCTAAAATATATAACCTTAATGGTGACAAGAACAATATATTGGGTAGAACTGTAATAAAATAGATATCTTTTAAGTATTTTTAATCAGAATTTGTATTTGAGATTATTTTTAAAGAAAAAGAAGATAACTGAATGAAAACAAAGAGACAAATATACCAGGTATTTAAGATTAGTTACTAGACACTAATTTTAACTCAGAATTTCCCAGAAACCAAGGCATGGTGGAAATGTATATATTGCAATATAATTCCATTGTCTGATAAATGGGAGTATGTTTAGATATTTGGTAACAGCGTTTCCCAGATTGAAATCTCAAGAAGTATTTATGAAAAGAACTCTAATATAAGAATTTTAGGATAAATAATGTGCAATGTTTTAAACTTTAGTTTCCTCCGATTTTTATACACTGACATCTACAATCAATGGAATGAACCTAAATTTCAATTTGAGTGAAGAATTTGAATTAAAAAGAGGTGACACTATTCAGCTACACTACTTCACAGTAGATAGAGCATGGTGACCTTAGTATGTAAAAATCTGAAAGGAATGAGTAAACGCCTTTCGACAGTCTCTTCAGCAGAAGTTTTTGTATCATTAAATCAAAGAGTCTGTGCAAAGAAAACATCATGGAAATAAAGGGAGTTGGGCTCATCTTGAAGAACTTTTGTGTTTGGAGGGAATAAAAAAAAAAACAAAAGGTAGGCAATTCAGACAAGAGACAGATCATGGACATAGCCTCAGGGATAGCCCTAATGTTCAGGAACACAAGAGTCATTTCAACAAATAAAAAGCAGTTTTTGAATCTGTATACTTTATACATCCAGGAATACGGGGGCATTGCAAAGGACTTTGCCAAAAGAAACAGAACAATTAATATTTATATTAGCAGGGACTGGGTAGTAGAGAGCCAATGAAAATTTCAGAGTTGTGACCTAGCAATTTATAGTAAGGTTTATCTAGCACAAGTAGGTACAACTGTTGAAAGGAAGAAAGAGCAAGAAAGAAATTAATGTAATCCCCTAGGTTCAATATATTGAGGAACAGTACACTTTTGAGACAAGATGTCTTAAAAAAGGAAGGTTCTCCTCATCGTCTCTCATAGATCTCTACTAGGCAGTGGGTGATATTCTGTAAACATAGGACTAAAAGAGAGAAAATTCATGTTCTCTGCACCAATGAGGTTTAGTGAGGTTTAATGAGTGGAGAAGAAATGCCCTTATGGGGTCCCTGGGTGGCTCAGTCGGTTAAGTGACTGCCTTCAGCTCAGGTCATGGTCCCGGAGTCCTGGGATCAAGTCCCACATCAGGCTCCCAGCTCCATGGGAAATCTGCTTCTCCCTCCGACCTCCCCTCTCATGTGCTCTCACTCTCTCAAATAAATAAAATCTTAAAAAAAAAAAAAAAAGAAAGAGAAGAAAAGAAGAGAAAAGAAAAGAAAAGAAAGAAAAAAAAGAAATGCCCTTATGTAAGAAATTATGCATGCACAGTGAATGTCATGTTATGGGAATCTCCACGTGCTACATTCAGATCCAGGCCTGAATGTTGGAAGGAAACTACACTCTAATCTGTAACAGTGAAGTTGAGGCTAATCTGGAATCCTAATGATGAGCAGGTATTCTTGGTGAAGAGGAGGATGGTGAGGTGAGGGAATTGTGCGCCTCAGAGAGGGATATGAGGGAGAGCCTGGTGCATATAGGAAGGGAGACATCTGTACAATGGAAAGTGTGAAATAAGAGGCAGAAGAGAGAAACAGGAAGCAGAACCTGGTTCTCTTACACAGGGCATTGAAGGACCAAATTTCATGCCAAGGACAAGGGAGACACTGAGACCTTGAGGAGATTTTATGCATAGTGACAGATGACAGATTTGCACTTTTGAAATACCATCTTAAGTTCAAGTGAGAGAATGAAAGTTTACTAAAGGCAGAAGATAATTTAGGAGTCTGCTAAAGAAAATCTAGGTGAGAGATGATAGGACCTGACCTAAGATAGTAACCAAGATGGCCTTAATGTTCTCCTCAGCTTGACTAAATTTTAGACAGGCTTCTTTCTGACTCTAGGTCTCTGACCTTTTCTTTTTTTTATAGTATATAGTTTACAAAAGTTTTTGTAAATTCTTTCTTTGCCCCTTTAAGATGTAAATATTTCTAAATATTTCTCAACAGCTTTACAAACAAGGAATGTCTTTCTCAAGAACTAAGAGGCTGGGGCACCTGGGTGGCTCAGCAGGTTAAAGCCTCTGCCTTCGGCTCGGGTCATGGTCTCGGGGTCCTGGGATCGAGCCCCGCATCGGGCTCTCTGCTCAGCAGGGAGCCTGCTTCCCTCCTCTCTCTCTGCCTGCCTCTCTGTCTACTTGTGATCTCTCCTCTGTCAAATACATAAATTAAAAAAAAAAAAAAAAAAAAAAGAACTAAGAAGCTGTCCCTTTGACATGCCATCATCAAAGAACATAAAGCCTCTACCTCCTAGGCTCAGTGGGAGGGCGGGAACCTAAATTTAGCAGCATCTTGCTCCAAGTTATAAAAGCACCTCCTGTCATGAAGATAGAGAAATTTCACTTTTCCTTTGGGCAAAGCCAATTAGTGAAAACAGACAGCATACAATCTCCCTTATCCCATCTCTGAAAAATTTTCAGCCCTTTGTTCTAGGAGAGTCAAATGCAAAGTTCTGGTCTCTTACCCCTAGTGCAATAGCCTTGAATAAATGCTTCCCTTCCTGTTCAACTTTGTCCAGTGCAACATTTTCTTTCAAGGTAGTGATAGTGGAGGTGGTGAAAAAAATAGAAAAGTTCAGAAAATATTTAGAAGATAGTAAAGCTGGAACATGTTGTATGCCTAGCTATGGAGGGAAGTAAAAAATCATTCCCAGGTTCAGATGTGTTCTGTGAAATGTACAGAATTGTTATCAGGAATATACAGTAGATTTGTAGGGTAAGGTGATGCACTCAGGCTTGGAAACAGCAAGTGTCACAAGCCATGTGAGGAGAGGAAACTTGCGAGCCTGCCAGTATAAGCAGTCAGAGCTCACGACACAGTATGTGGCTACATTCGCTTGTCTATGTAAGACATCTGAAATCTTGGGATGTATGAGAGTGTTCAGGAAAACTGGGAAGAATTGGAGGACTAGAGAGCTTAGATCAGAGCTCCCGTGAAACCCTGACACTTGAGAAGTAAACAGAGAAAGAGGAAACCATGAAGCACTGAGAACGATCAGCCAGAAAGATAGGAAAGCAGAGTTATTGCCAAGTACACAATAGAAATTAAAGAAACTGCTGAAGAGAAAATGCATTGCCTAGTATAACACTGCTTGAATAATGTAAATTCATCGGCTTGTGCAAGCTGCATTTGTCACAGTAACCTAAACAAAATTATATCATGAAAAAGGTAATGAGGTCATGTCTTACCATATTTTGCATGTTAATTCAGTATAAATTGGAGTTACTGAGAGTGTCTTCTGATAATAAACAGGGCCTATTAAAATATTTCTAATTTTTAAAACAAGCTATCCATTCATGGCATTTTTTCTGTCTTCATGGTAGAGAATATCCAGCTGATTCAGCATCATAAAAAGTCACAAGAAGGATGTTCTCCCAATTACCAACATGATGTTAGAGTGTACATGGCTATTTCTTTTTTACCCCAAGAAACATCTCCTGTATTTTAACATTTGACATGCTCCCATTCATTTGCTGCTGTTGACGTTTTGAGGTTGTGTCCAGTAACCTAGGCAACTGTTCTTATTTCTGCCCCAATTTACTCTATGTATAGAACTTACACAGATTCAATGGACTCAAAGATATTCCTTAAGGCAGAACAGACTTACAAAATATATACTCTTAAGGGAAGATAATATTAAAAATATGAGAAATCTTAATCACCAAAGACTACATATTACAATTTCTTGAATTTTGGATCATCAGTAAGTATGACAAATAATATACCTTTAAAAAGGTGGTGTAATTTTATCATGCTGAAGTATGATCTGACTACAATCGAAATTACCAATTTCTAAGTTTTTTGTCTTATTTTTTTTAATGTTATGTCCACTAAACTGAATTTTAGCATTTGGAGATCACACCTTCAAATACTCTCAAATGAAAATCTTGGTCAGCACTGACCTCGGTCAGTAATGTTAAATGAGTTCCCTCTTTCATTCCTCATCTACAAGACGCTATCATCAAAGTTTAAATTGTGTGAGACTGAACAAAATCGTCTACTTAGTTTTGAGAACTATTGGCTTTCAAGCTATATTGGCTGAAGGAAGAACCGTTAGAACATAAGTTCTTCTTAGGAGTAGAAAAATAAAAGGAAATTTTATTTTTTAAAATTTTAATTCCAGTATAGTTAACATACAGTGTTATATACTACTTTATATACTACTTTCAGGTGTGCGATATAATGATTCAACAATTCTATACATTACTCAGTGCACATAATGATGACTGTACTCTTAATACCCTTCACCTATTTCACCCATCCCCCACTGACCTTCCCTGTGGTAACCCTCAGTTTGTTCTCTATAGTTAAGAGTCTGGGTTTGGTTTTGTTTTAGGTTTGCTTCTTCTTTTAATTTTTTCATTTATCTTGTTTCTGAAATTCTATATATAAGTGAAATCATATGGTATTTGTCTTTCTCTGACTGACTTATTTCACTTAGCATTCTCTCTCTAGATACCTTAGATCCATTCACATTGTTGTAATTATAAGATTTCCCTGAATACAAGGTGACTTCAAATGACTGCTTGAAAAACTGATTCTAACATGCAGCCTATAAAAGTCAGGATGAGTGACTTTTTCTTCTTCTTCTTTTTTTTTTTTCGAGTATGTACCATAAACTTTGGAAATTAAGCCCTGTGTAACTTGATGAAAGTAAGTGAAGACTGAGAGAAATAGAAACTAATGGATCATCACAGTACCAACATTCCACAAAGAAGAAAAACTCCCAGGGCAGGGCCAGGCATCCAATAAAGAAATTACAAACTTGACAATTACTGGGTCAAATTTTCTGTTTTATCTCACTATCAAGAGTTGGTTTTTGTGATCACTATTTCAGTTCTACATTATATATGTGAATTAGATATATATAAAGTGCCAGCATCATTAAAAATCACATTACTGTCATCTTCCTTCTAATCTCTTGCAGCTGTTTCTGATAAGCCCTCCTCCTGGGGGGGGGGGAAATGCTTCAAAAGACTTTGTAATAGAATTTCCAGCATGTCAAAATGTTTAGCACCACAAAACCAAAAAACCAAAGGAATCTCATTCTAGAAGACTGAGACTTGTATTTACAAATCTTCTTGAGCTACTCAAAAGGAAGTCAAAGTATAACACCAATACACAATTCTACACTTCTACTCATTTTTTTTTTTTTTAATAAAAATCAAAATTGAGGGCACCTGGGTGGCTCAGTCAGTTGAGCATCTGCCTCAGCTTGGGTCATGATCCCAGGGTCCTGGGATGGAGTCTGGCATTGGGCTCCCTGTTCTGTGGGGAGCCTGCTGCTCCCTCTGCCCCTCCCACTGTCTGTGCTCTCTCTCAATCTCTCTCACAAAAATAAGTCAAAAGATCTCACAAAAATAAATAAGTAAATATAAATAATAGATAATAAATAATAAAAATAATAGATAAACAGATCTCACAAAAAATAAATACGTAAAATCTTTGAAAAAATTTAAAATTGATTGAAGATTTCACATGTGCCAAGAACTGAACTGAAACTTTTCATTTATCTCATCTTTAAGAATGACTATAAAATAGATACTAATATGATCATCACAATTTTACGGATTAGAAAACAGTTTGAAATGTACACTAACTTTTTGGAGATCATATGGATAGTAATAGGTGGAAACCAGATTTGAATCAAGGCTTATCTGACACCCAAGTTTATACATCTCTGCATTATAAGCCAATGCTAGCAAAGGCAAATCACTTGCTCACCCATTCCACTCACAAAACTCTTTCAATCTATTTTATTGCTTGTTTTGTTGTTGTTGTTGTTATTGTTTTTAAGTTCATGCCCAGCATGGGGCCCCACATGGGGCTTGAACTCACAACCCTGGGATCAAGTCAGATAGTTAATGGACTGGACCACCCAGGTGCCCCATATTCTCTTAAGTCTTCCTAAAACCCCAGGTAGGCATGAAAAACATACTTGGAGCCACCACTCTGAGGATACTTTATTTCCTGAGAGTCTCTTGTCCCTGTTGCTCCTCCTGCAGACAATAAATAATTGAGACAATAAATAAATGAGGGAGGAAATCTAGAAATTGGAATGTTCCCTCTATTGAAGTATCACAGAGACCAACTGGATAAGAGACTGAGGAGTAACTGCCTCACTTGTCTAAACTCTGTGCTTGGAGGCCCAGGATTGTTGTCCTACAAGGTCTGCCACTATCTGACTCTATCTGATTAATATTCGACTTCATCAAGGTAAAGTGATCCACTGGGGAGAGACTGACAAGGTCTGGGCATCATTAAGTAGTTTTTAAATTGTAAACAATAAAATGATTTTGTTATTGATGGAAGATTGTAGCATTGAGACATTTTGAAACTTGTGAGGCTTAAACAAGTCTGATACTTAAGGTTTATGGTTTTCAGTTTCAGGAATCATTTTTCTAGTAGAGAAACGATAATACCAACTCCATAATACTGGCTGTAACAATAGGAGGGTAATGAGATCTTAAGGAATGGTGAGATTCTACCCCAGTTTACAAGTGTGTTATACTGGACAGAGTGTGGTTCATGCCAGAAGACCTGGGATTTGGTTCCAGTCTACATGATTTGCATAAAGTACTGAAATCCTTTGAGTTAAATTCCCTAATTAGTATAATCAAGGGAAAAAGAAAAATTCCACAGCTTTTGTTAAGTAAGCACCAATTTGGAAATATTCTGTAAGCTATAAAGTGTTAAATGATAACTGACACTGTTTTGTTTAAATAGAAAATATGAGTTAGCATGTATTTAGTATAATCTTTTAGAAAGCTTTTAGGACTTACCAAAAAGTCTTATTACCAGTAGGTTTAGAAATTTGATGATCTTAACAGGAATCTATTTTCATGTCTCTTTCAAATTTGAGTTTTTCAGATAAAAGATTTCTATTTTATCCTTGCTAAGAGCATGATCAGAATAAACAATGAGATCTTTAAAGAATGTTTTGTAAATCTATAACAAAATCACACTCCTGTATCACTGCAGAATGCCTGATTACTGAATACAACCACAGTACTGGTCTAGTGAGTATTCATGTTTAATAATTAAGATAATCACTAATTTCCAGTGCTGTTCCTCTGCTACTTCATAAGGCATGCACTATTGGTCTTTTAGTATTTCGCTCCGATTGACTGTGGACTCTGAATCATTATTTGTTGGTTACAGACTGTACAATGCCCAGTGGCATTTGCTACTGATGGCAGCAATAACAGATGATGTTGAGCCAGAGCTACTGGGAGTGAAATGCAAAAAATAAAATGATAATAAATAACTGTCACCCCATGACTAAACAGTGCCTGAAATTAGTTCTATGGCGTGTTCCATACAGCAGAGTCTGCATAAGCCAAGAACCAAAAAGGCATTTAGCAGCAAACCAAAAGGAACCCAAGCACATGTCTTGTTCAGTGACCAGAAATTCCTCATTGAGCATGGCATGAGTATTCAAAAAATTCTCAACAGATTCCATTTCAAAATCTTATGGTATCTTCTCAACCTGATGGTATCTGGGAAATGTGTCAAAAGACAGACAGAGCTCAATGTATGGAAACTTCGGGAATGCTGGATAGAACTCAGAGATAAAGTCTCAAATGGATATGAGACTGAACATAGAAAGATAAGTATAGAGGTACAATGATAGAGAATATGGGGTCTGTTAGGGGTGCCAGATGCCTGAGAGAAATCATAAAACCTGTCAACATGAACATTTTGCTCAGGTGGTTTGGGCGGGGGACAGTCTGAGCTGTCCTGCCATGAGCACAGATTCTGTAGGAATAAACTCACAAATTAGGTTTTCAATAAGAGGTTGTTATTTGAGTTAAATTGACCATGCTATATAATAATTACTCTTTAAATTTTAAAAGGAAGTTTGTATCCTCCCTCCAGTTCTCAGACCATTACAGCATCCTTTCATTCCACTGATGGTGAATCAAGTTTATTGTGGTGGTGGTGGTTTGTTTGCTTGTTAGTAAAAGATTCATTCCACTTATTCTATATTTTGAGTGAGTTGACATGTGGTAATCACCCAGGTTCTTTGTCTGAAAACATAACCCACTTACTAGATAAGTTATATAAATCTGCGCCTCAGTGATCTTATTAGTAAAACCAGGATAATGTATCAGTATATCAAAGTTAATGTGATAATTAAGTAGTTTATATACCGTGACTATCTTTTCTTGTTTTCCCTCAAAAGCAGAGCCTAAGAATGGAAAGTAGCAGATTCTGGGATGAAATCTTGGGGAATAGAACTAGGAGCCTGGGAAGACTGGATCAGGAAAGAAAAAAACAAAAACAAAAACAAAAACAAACAAACAAAAAGGAGAACAAATCCAAAGGTATATTATCAAACTGTTTGCTGTGGTGGGAGGTGTGCCTTGATCCCCCTGGGAATCCTTTGGAGACCTTTGCAAAATGCAAAATGGTCCATCCAGGGAAAATAAGAATATTCATCAACGTTGCTCTGTGGAGTGTTAATGCTTCACATAGATTGTGTATGTATTAGAATATCTGATCAGCTTCCTGAGGGATTCTACACAGCCATTTCAGAGAAGCCTCAAGGCAGGAAGTGAAGAAAATCTAAACTACTTG
Source organism: Enhydra lutris kenyoni (assembly GCF_002288905.1). Taxonomy (NCBI): domain Eukaryota; kingdom Metazoa; phylum Chordata; class Mammalia; order Carnivora; family Mustelidae; genus Enhydra; species Enhydra lutris. The sequence goes on from NW_019154096.1 coordinate 20,751,178, forward strand.
GAATTTATGCAGGGAGATTTACTAGAGCTCAGAGTGGCCAGGTTGAATATAACGTTGCTCCCAGTAGATTTGATGGTTAGGGATCTATCTTGCCAAGAGACTGTAGTGAGGTTATTGCCCAGGGGCATTCCAGATGAACTGGCCTGTCAGGGAACTGTGCACAGTGGAACACAGATCCAGAATACAGAGCAGCTCCAGGGTGATTTCTACACAGTTAGAAACAGCAGCTTCTATGAAAGATTCTTAAGATCTAGGACTATCGAGATCATCAACTTCTTAACCTACAATAGTCAGGTTGCCATCTAGCTAGCTGGCCTGTAACCTCAGCCAAGAACAAAAACACAATCAAAATAGTAGTAAGAAGACGCTTATTTTCTTAGCATATGAATTTTAAGGTTTATAAAATACTTTCATTTGCATTATCTTGAAGTTATCAATAATGCTTGAGAAGGTATGATATTTTTCTCATTTTCTTTTCTTTAAGATTTTATTTATTTATTTGACAGACTGAGATCACAAGTAGGCAGAGAGGCAGGCAGGGGGGTGGGAAGCAGGCTCCCTGCTGGGCAGAGAGCCTGATGCAGGGCTTGATCCCAGGACCTTGAGATCATGACCTGAGCCGAAGGCAGAAGCTTAACCCACTGAGCCACCCAGGTACCCCTATTTTTCTCATTTTCAATGAAGAAATTTGAAGTTTCTAAGACTTAAGGTCTTAACCAAGGCTTTATTGTCTACATGTGACGATCCAGAATGAGAACTATGGTATGTTTATCCTAATCCCAGCATCCTACTAAGGTTACCTTTATTTTAACAAAATTTGCCCTTATCAATTACCTTTTAAGTCCTGACAGCTACCCTCCACCTCCAGTGGCTCAGCCGCAGTGAAGTGAATCACTCACTCACTTACCTGAAAGCATGAGCAAACTATGTTATTAGCAAAATTTATTTCCAATTCCATTGCCATTTGGAAAAATTTCCTTCTTAACAAAGATGCCTACTAGATTAGAAGGAAACTTCTTTCAGATGCCGGGTGCCCCCAGACAGTTCCCAACATGAAGTGGCTTCTGGAGGGCTGGGAATTAACCCAATAACCAGCACGGAATGTAAGCTCAAGAAAACCACCATTTCTAATAAAACACAGGAGTTGTGACTAACATATATCAGTTCTAAGTAATATGAATATTTGAACACGTGGAACTTTCTTAAATTTATCTTTTCCTATCCATCTCCAAATGTAATGTCACTGAATTTAAATAATTAATAGTAGTAATAAGTGAGGATAATTATACTATCCCTATGACAACTACAAAGAATAACTCATGATTATTGAGAACTTACTATGAGCTAAGCAGTGTGTTAAGTGCTCTACTAATTAACTGAGTTATCCCCACAATAGTTCACACATAGAAGTACTCGCAGTATCTTCACTTTACAAATCAGGGAACCAAGTCAGAGAAAAGCTGAATGAGTTTTCCAGGTGACACAGAAAAGAAATGGCTAATTCAGATGTGTTCTAGTCTTAGCCACTATGCTGTATCACCCGACTTTCAGACCCAAGTTCTGTAGTTGGTCTGCGGTTGCATACTGTCGTTGGCTAGCAAGCCAAACTTTCACAGATTCCCAAGCACTGGGTATAAGTAAAGTGAAATACAATGCCACAGAATAATTCAGAAGTCGATTATCATCGTTGGAGGCATGTGTGTGAGTGTGTGCGTGTGTGTGTATGTGTGTGTCTGTGTCTGTGTTGAGGGTAAGAGAAGGCGGCATTGCAGAAAGGAAGAAAAGTATAGGGGTAGTTTCTCAGAAATATATTTTTTCTAGAATTTAGAATTCTAGAAATCTAAAATACTTTAACTTCTTGCTTTCTCTTTTCTACTTTAAACAAATGTGTACACATTTCAATTCCATATTCCCATGACTGGTATAGAGATTAGAAGTGGTATGGAATAATTTACTACCTGACCAGAAATGGTCTCACTGTGAGTTTTCAATGTCAAGGAAGTAATTCCCCTCATGCTACAGACCATGCATTCTGGGATTCTTCCTCCTGGGCTTTGCGAAACTGGCTCCAGATCCCGGAGTCCCTCCTATGAGAGGCTGCCTGATTGACAACAAGAGGGCACAGCCTACAGCTTTCCTCCCAGGGAGCTGACTTACTCTGTCAGTTTTCCCTTCGGTCTGAACGCTGGTGTGACTGCGCACCTCATGTTCCTCTTCCAAGTCAGAAACATCTTCCAGTTCCTCTGGGGTCTATAAAAAGAAAGCAAAGCATTGCTGGTGAGAATGCAAAATGGAAAACAGTCTGGCAGTACCTCCAAAAGAAAGCACAGAGTTACCAATATGACCCAGAAGTTCTACTCCTAGGTATATACTCAAGAGAAATGAAAATATGTGTCCACACAAAAAGTTGTAAAAAGAAATGTTCATAGCCTTGCCAATCGTAATAGCCAAAAAGTGGAAATGGCTGAGACATACGTCTACTGAGGAATAAGCAAAATTATATAGAATAGACTATTATTTGGCTAGAAAAAGCAAGGGGGTACTGATACATGCTGCGACATAGGTGAACCTTGAAGATGTTATGGTAAGTGAAAAGTTAGCCACACAAGTCCACATGTTGTGTGACTCTATTTGTACAAAATGTCTGCAATAGGCAAGTTTGTAGAGACGGAAATTTGACCAGGGGTTCCTAAAGGAGGGGAAGGAGGGAGAGGGCAATGATGGTTTGTGGGCATGCAGTCTCTCTTTGGGAGGCTCACAGTGTCCTGGAATTAGATAGTGGTAATGACCGCATGATCGTGTGTGTATACTAAAATAACCCAGTTTTACACTTTAAGATGGTGAATGTTAGGTATATGAATTATATCCCAATAAATTCTGAAAGAAAAAGAAAGCAAAATAAGCAGGAGGAAGTTTTTCTCTGGGTGAAGAGGGAGTTGGCTAACCATGATGTGGTCATCACATACCAAGGTGTTCACATGTGATAAATGGATGGTGTAATTCTAATTAAAACTATAGGACATGGAAATGGCACCAAAATTACTAAGCATTTAAATTTTCTAGGAAATTAAAGAGTAAATATTTTAACTTCAGTGTCTAAATAGCTAATCTACTTCCATTTCCTTTTTTTTCCACTTTCAGCTTAAACATCTTGTATCTGGGTGGTATCGGGCTCCAGAAGACTTGGCCAAACCTTCCTTCCCCGACCCCTCCACTTCCACTGTGCTGATGGTGATCACACTGGATTGCACACTGCTGCTGAATCAGGCAGCCAGTTGTTGTTTACCCTGTGATCTAAGGACTTGGTCTCCCGGGCTTACTGTCATATCACTACAATGGAATCTCTCCATGTTTTTGAATGGCTGAAGCAAAATTATCAGCGATAGCTAAAAAGAACATTGGATATGAGCAAAACAAAAGAGATCAATGGCAACAGCAAACACTCATTCTCACTGTATCTCTACTGTGCTTCCATTTTCCATATTTCAAACTAATTTTTTTTGTCTTATGCTGTAGTATCCAATCTTAATCTTCACTGAATCTTAAGTATCTAATCTAATCTCACTTAATCTCTTCTCCTTAATCTCATGGGAGCAATAATTTAAAGATATCCGTCATTATTGCCAATCCAAGTAAAAGTACTTAACAAGAATTAATTTGATACTTGTTTTCATTTAAATGATGCATGATTCATGTAATATGGAGTCTTGGTAAGAAATCCAGAAATCAAACAGATTTCGTGAAAAGCTACCGGATGTGAAGTGGGAGATCTCTTCTTTACACCTGGCTGTTAAAGACTAGTCAGGGGCAGGGGATGCCTCCTCAGTCTGGCCCTGGTTTCCCTTAAACCTTGCTTTGCACACAGGTCCTTTGTTTATTTTCAGGGCTGTGGAGAGTTTACCTTCCCTTGGGACCACTCCAGAGATGGGAACTTGCCATAATTAGCTCACATTGTGGAGCAAACTACCTATTTTCTACTACTAATGGCCTTAGATTTGTTCCCATTTCACGATTCTTTAACCTGCACTTTCTTTGCTTTCTAAGACTTGCACTTAGCATCACCAACCCTCTCCATTTATTTCAACTGACTCCTATTGGATATTAATAGCCCCCTCTTGTCAAGGTCTCTGATGTGCTCGAGTAACTGTTGTGTATCTTTATCTCTGCATGCAGCTCCTCTTTGCATGAACTGTGTGCAGTTATGCTCACTGGGCAATTTATTCTTTTCCCTTAGGTATTAGTACCATAAGTTTACCACTGTGGCATTTCTACACAATCACATGTTTTATTATTAGCTGTTTTTGTGTATTCTTCCCACCTTATTTGAGAAAGAGTCTTTGCAACTTCCTTCCTGGATACATCATCAGCCCCTGAAACATCCGAATAAATTCAGTTGATCAGATTTCTTTTCTTAGGTCCTATTGTTTTGCAACTGATGGCTGCCGGGTGCCACTACTGTGATCTGTTCCTTATAAATGTCTGCTGTTAATTTCTTGGATTATACTCTCCCATGAAGTGACATATAACTTCATGATTGATTCCGACATTTTATTCAACTCAAAATAAAGTGATTTAACAGAAACTAAGAACAACTGCTGCTGTCAGAAGTCACAAGTACCATTTTTGTTGGTGATACCACAGGACGAGATAAGCCTACAATTGACACCCACATATTTCTGTGTTGGGTTTTTTTCTTTTCTTTCTTTCTTTTTTTTTTTTTTTCTTTAACATAGGACTGACCTCTTCTTTTCAGGAACAAAATCAGTGGGGGAGTGTTCAAAACATTTGCTGGCAGCATTTTTGTATTCTGTCAGGCAAGCAGTTAGCTAGTATTGCAAAAATAAAAAATTGAATATACAATGTTATTGGTTAAGTGGAAACTGAGACAGAAAGAGGAGCACTCTCATCACTTTTGAGGTGATACATTAACACCTGCAGGGCTGAAGACAAATAATAATAGAGCAGACATTGTAAAAGGGAGGAGGAAGCTGGGGCAACCCTACATTACACACTCTTAAAGACAGCTTGCTTCTGTGCATCCAGTAACTTTGGAAGGTGCAAGCATATGGAAGATGTGTGTGTGTGTGTGTGTGTGTGTGTTTAATCAATTTTCATTCTAGGGAAGAGGAGGCCAACTACCTTAGGACAGTGCCATGCAGTAGAATGACCCAATAATGTTGAGTAATACAGACCTAAATTTGAATTCTGGCTCTCCAATTAGTAATTGTGGGGCTTTGGTATTTTGTGTGCCATTTTAAATGCTGGTTTCCTCAGAACAAAATTTTAGATAATAATACCTAACCCTGAAGTTTGTTGTTAGGCTCAATTGTACTAAGTTGCGTTAAGTAGGTATTGCTTAGCCCATAAATAGCTGGAACTCAGGAAAAGTTTGGTTCTTTCTTTCTATTGCTTTTTCACCTCTTCTTCCACTCTTCTATCCCTCATCCCATCAAAACCCTTTATATTTTTGGATAAAACATTTGTAGCAATTTGGATACTTTCATTTTACTACGAATTTGTTATTCTGGTTTGATCTGATGCTTACTAGCTGATTCTAGTTACATTCACCCCATACTTAGTATCTGATGTCCTATGCTACACAGGGTTTAATATAATGCCACACATACTGCTTTCTCCTAAAGTCCAAGTAAACATCTTTTTTGATCTAATTTTATTCATTATATAAGAGTAAAATTATCCCTTAAGCTGGGCCCAGCAAAGATTCACTCTCACATAGATTCTTAGTGATGATGGAAATGACTTCCCCTCTCCAAGATAGGCTGTCTCTAAACCAAACCAAGATTGTTTTTTTTTTTTTTTCCTGGAAAGAGGGTTAATAAAGTCAGTCATTACTCATTTATTTCTTGTATCAGAATTTAGAGACACTATTTCATGCCTTTCTATTTAATTCTTATTTGTTGTGAAGCCTTCCTTAGGCAGCTCAGAGTGATTTGAAATTAACTTCATTCCCTCACCTGGTAAAATGCAAATATATTACCTAATTCTTAGGGTTATTGTGAGGATAAAATAAGATGATGAACATTATTCAATGAATAGAAAGTACTGAAGTTTAATACTTCAGTTTATGATTATTAAAAATTATTATTATTAATTTTATTATAAGGCCCCATTTTATTTTTACAAGAGAGGCCAGAAAAGATATAGAACTTGGAAATACTCAGGCTGAGGTTTTCATATAGAAACTGGAGCCACAATAAACTATAGTGACACATTAAACTTCAGGGTCACCATAAACTGGTGGTTTTAATGCATATATATACTTACTGAGATAGAAATGACTGCACTTATATATATCTTTTTTCCCCCAAGGCACTTAATGCTCTCTACGGACTTTATCTCCCTAATTCTTTCAGCATTCCTAGTCAGACAGTATGCAGTATACTTAAAAATTCACTGGCACAGATTTTATAATTATTTAATATTAAAATATATAAAAAAGAATTTTGTAGTCACTTAATAGAAAAATGAAGGAAAGGAAAAGAGAAAATTAAGAAGGGAAATAAAAAAAAGAAAGAAAAAAGTAGTCTAGGTACAGGAGTCATACTTGACATTTTCCTCTCAAATTAAGATTGAATTCTAAATCCTACATGTGACTTAGTCGTAAATCATATTTCTCTGAGTATCCATCCCTAGCTCACTACAATCAAGTAACTGTTCCAGAGGTGTCGGGAACAGTCTTGACACTCCGGGAAGCTATTAGGAAGGGGGCTAAGGGGCGTCTTCTTCTGAACCAGGCAGTGGAAATAGCATGCTGGGTCAGGCCCTCCTAGCTGAGCTGATAGCACACGACGATTCTGGAATGTCAAAGTGGAAAGTCTGTAATTCAAATACATTTTTATAAGAGGTCTAGATATATTAACACTTTATTATTAATTATATACTATTATTATTACTATATTGTTAATACTAATAATTTCAAATTCTAGAAAAGTAAGTATTGCCTTTTTTGCTGGAAATACACACAGACACCTTTTCTATTCCTCAAACATGGCCCACTCATCAGCCCATTCCTCATCAGACTCTTGGGCTCTTTGTATCCACTGCTCTCTTGCCTGGTGAGTTCCTCGAGCTCTTACATGGCTGGATCCTCACCATGGGAGCCCAGTTGGCCTATCTGCAGCCCTATCCAGTCATCCCCTCAGTCTACCTAAAAATAATCCCTTCCCTTACTTCATTTATTTATTACATCACCCTATATTTCTTTCTTTAGCTCTCGAAAGCTGATCATAACCTGAAATTATATTTTTTTCTTTTCTTTGAGTGGGAATATGTTTTAGTCTTATCCCATTAGAACATAACTTCCATGAGGATAAGGATATTGTCTGTCTTTTTTATCACTCTGAGCACCTTGAAACAAAATATACTATGTTTTCAGTGAAAAGATCCTAACTGAATAAAGGAATAAATGATTTAATGACACATAAGCTTTGGTATCAATGTCAGAAGAATGTCATGGAACATTATTAAGCTATAGATTAATGTTTAGTTCTTTCCAACTTCTGCCTTCATTAAGTGTTGATTTAATGATTCCTTGCTTAAGGGAAGGTTTGAGGCAAAGATTCCTCAATTGCATTTTTAAAAAATAAAGATTATGGAAGTTAGAAATAATAGATTTTGTGCAGAGAGAGATCTTGCATAAGCTCAAGATTCTCAGATTTGGAAGTCTAGAAAGATGTCTGAGTATCCCTTTGAAAGTTCAGGATCAACATAAAAGAATCAGAGAAAACACCATCTTCTAAACTCAGACCTGAGTTTCACGTCTTCCCATAAAGTATTTTGGAAACAGCAAGTAGTAAACCTGAAGGAGCTACATGTGCTAGGACAATGGGTGTCTGAGTGGTAAACAATTTGGGAGAATGACAAGTAATTGATGGATCATTCTGACTCAGAATGACCCAAGAATGACCCATTCAGAATGGGTCATTCTGAAAGAGTCTCCAAACTTGGAACTAGGGACATCTTGCTCTAAATAATTCTGGTTGCAAGAGACCATCTTGCATATTGTGGGACGTTTAGCACTATCCCTAGTCTCTACCCACTACATGCAGTAGGAAGTCTCCCAAGTTGTGACAATCAGAAGTATCTCCAGACATTTCCAAATGCCCCCTCTCCCCATGGGGAGGGGTATCATCCCTGTTTGAGAACTACTGATCTAGAACTTTGGTTCACCTGGTGCAACACAAGTGATAGAGGTAAAGAGAAGTTTGTCTTCTCTTTAAATGACTATGTTTAAATTCCCCATAAACAAAGATAAAACCAGGTTAACTTAGGGGAAAAAAAAAAAGTCATTTTTTCTTCTACATCTGAGTTTGTAGACTGAAATTCATACCCCCGCATAGCACCATTATGGTTACCAGACAGAAGAGGGCACTGTTTGTTCATTTTAGTCCTAAACAAATACCTGCAAGACTATCTCAGAAGATTTATGAAAATAAAATCACAAACTTGGTCGCCGTTGTACTGTCAGCATTTAATGAGCTGCTTTCATTCTGTGGTACTTCTTTCAACTTTTATTAATAATGAAGAAATGATTACCTAAAGATATGCACTGATAATCCAAGTTTGATCACTAATAAAGAGGTTAAAAAAATCAAATTAAGTCATCTCAACTAACATATTTGAGTGTCTATATTTTATGCATAGAAACAAGCTATTATTCTAGATTCTAGGGATCTTGAGACAAATAAAACATAATCCTTCTCCTCAAGAGAAAGAAAGGGTAAGGATATTAAATGGAAATAAAAGATATTCCCTAGAGTTATATGGTTTGAGACTGAGAATGAATGATGAGACATAGAGAAATTTCCTTAGAAATGTCAGGCAGAAGAGGGGAAGGAGTGTAAAGTATCTCAGATTAACCTGGGGAGACACTTCTTGTATTATCAGAAAGTTTGTGGGGTTGTGCTATTGTGGTAGATTAATGAATTTGAAGTTAGGATACCTGGGTCTTTATTCTAACTTTGTCACCAATTAGTTGTATGTTGTTAGAAAAATGTCATAATTTTTCTAGGCTTCAATTTTTTCATCTTCAAAATTGGGAAGGGAAGTAAGTAAAACTTGATGTTTTCTGTTAAGTCCCTCAAATTTTAAGATTTAAGAGTTCATGCTTAAACTGAAAGAATAATATTAATGTGGAAGAAATGATTCCTCAGTACTAGGAAATCTCAATACTAGAAGAGATCTGATAAATCCATTGATTTCAGTTGAAACAAATTCACTCCCGTTCATCATATTGATTAGAGATATAGTTCATCCCCTGAACACAGGTATCTTCACGCTCAGATAAGGAATGAGAAGGTAGCTAGATTTATTATGTTTTATAACTCTAGTCCCTAACACAATGCTGGCAAAAAGTAGATATACAATAAATATGGTTTTTAATGAATTCATACAAGGAAGAAAATAGAGAAGGAAATAAAGAATAATGTGAATAAAGACATATATCTCTATTTGCCACATTAGATCATTGGTGGGTTTTCTCCTTATAATCTTTCAAAAAACAATTCAAAACTGCCTCTGTGTACCATTATCATCCCTCTATGTTCCAAAAGCCATTTCCTCTTTCCCAACATGCTTAGAATATAACAACATATAAATTATTCTATATGGTGAAATGAAGAATCCTGGGTGAGTATTATATCCTTAAAGGCTACAACAGTTGAAATATAGTTTGACACAGCTAAGTTGCAGAATATATATAAAAAATATATACACTAAAGTAAGAGGAAAGAATACATCTACAATGTATAAGAGCGTATAATTAAACATATAGTCAAATAGCACAACTTGGGCAGATAAATCCTGAACATACAGAATACTGCTGACAGAGGAGACACAATATCAGTTGTTCATATATTTTCTATGAAATAAGTCTCTTTATTAGTTTGCTACTTAAAAACCTATCTAGGCCAGCAAACAATCGAATAGTGGATCATACAAAGGGCCTTTTAGTTGAACCTGGATTATGATGATTATCATAGGAGTGATCATTACAATCTCTTAAGTTTATATAAGGCCTTTTTAAGGACTCAAGTAATGATAGAATCACACAGTGTCAAACGTATTTTAGCCTTAATCTTTCTATCAGGAAGCTTGTGGCAGTCGTGCCTCTGTTCCAAAGACACCAATGAGGCTAATAACTGTAGAAAAGCACACAGCAAATCAGCAAGAGGGTCATAAATGAAAGTGACATCATCAATATCCTGGTACTTATTCAACCACCAAATGAGCTGGTGATCCAGCTCCAATTCCCAGGACTGCATGTCTAATTCATGGAAACTGTCATAAGCAGTATTCCAGTTGACATTTAAATAAAGATATGAAAGACTAATGAAGCCATGAAGAATAGGGTTTGAATGAAAACATATTTTTGGAAAGTTCAAGTATGAGAAACACCCTGGATTCAGAGCAGGATCCCTGACATTCTTCTTTTTTGGGAACAAAAAAGTGAGGTAATCATTTTTAATCAAGGTCTTAATATTATTCATTAAAAACACTCTGCTGGGTTATTCCACATTCCTTTTCTCATTCAATCTTACCAATAAACCTGAAGAGGCAAATGCTACCATTTTAATACCATAATTGAGGAAACAGCCCTGGAGTTAACAAAACCCACCCAATGTTGCACAGTTAATAAACCGCTACCTCAGAGTAGGTTCTGTGCTTGTTTTATGAGACAGCTTCGTAGTCACAAATGCATGGTTAATGTGGGAACTGAGTAGTTCAAATTTACAAGTCTAGAAAATAAGCTTCAAACAGCACAAATATACTGCTTATAGAGCAAGGCAGGCCAGGTACTTAGGAGTTGTGATCAGCAACACACCAGTAGATTGGTCCTTAATCTCCTCCTTCCCCCTGCAGGATATAATTTCTAGAAGTAAACTTGGCATCTGAAGCTAATGGATGATTCAGCCTTTCTTCATTGCCCCACTGCCACCTACCTTGAACCATATATTGTATTTAGAAACTCAACTAAAAGAAATACTGCTTATTTCTTGGGGTGACGCTCTGGCTTCAAGTCATACCAAACTTGAGATGAATTCAATTTTGGTTCCTAGCATGAGCAAAAGGGTGCTGATAAATTTGGGGGGGGGGGAAAGCTTCTGAGCCATCCTCCCTCCTCCTCCTCCTCCCCCTCCCCCTCTTCTTCTTCTTCTTCTTTTTCTTCTTCTTCTTCTTTTCCAAATTCTATGCGAATTAAGCTATTCGGATCAGCAAAACTATTAAACGTTTTGGACAGAGCTCTGAGTTTATATCTTAATTCCAAATCATGAGCAGAAAACCCAAGGTAAATATCTTACCGAAGTTCTTACGTTGAGGCAAAAACTGTGATAGAGCAAAGTATAAAGACTGAGAATCTGGTTCTAGGTCAAATGCTCCCTTTGATAGCTTGTGACCTGGAACAAATACTTCACTTGATGAGAACCCAACTTCTTTCGAAATGAATGAGAAGGACTGAACTACATGATTTAAAAAATCCCATTCAAGGGGTGCCTGGGTGGCTCAGTGGGTTAAAGCCTCTGCCTTCGGCTTGGGTCATGATCCCAGGGTCCTGGGATCGGTCCTGGAATCGAGCCCCGTGTAGGGCTCTCTGCTCAGCGGGGAGCCTGCTTCTTCCTCTCTCTCTCTCCCTGCCTCTCTCTCTGCCTACTTGTGATCTCTGTCTGTCAAAAAAAAAAAAAAAAATCCCATTCAATTCTATTGTTCACTCTACAAGTCTATTGCAGGTTTGTTTACAATGAACATTGAAACAAAATGAATATTTTTTTTTTTTTAAATGTGAAGTAGCAGGACACCCTTTTGAAATGCTGCGTGCAACTTTAAATCACAAGTTCCTTTCAACTTGTAACCTCTCAGGAGGTTTAACACAACTTTTTAAACTTATTTTATCCAGGACTACATAGGATGATGTTTCTTCACAGGCAGTAAGTGATGATCCCATAGAGAATTAAGCCAGTACAATTACTCTCACTGCTCTGTAGATGGGAGGTGTGTTGTTGTTGGAAACAATACAATAATAATAGCAAGAGGAGTTGTGGAGGTGGTGGTAATGATGGTGGTGGCAGCAGGAATTGTGGGGGTAGTAGTAGCAGCCACAGCAGATGACTAATAACCACACTTGACCTTCAACTTTTAGTATGAATACTGCTACCATGGAAACCAGACAAATTCTACTGTATTCGAGTGAGGAAGATCTCACCTTTCCGTCAAACTCTATGCCAAATAGACTCTCTATATGTGAATTTGTGTTCTTACCTTTAGAAGAGACAGCTGACAAGAGGTAATCTAACTGAAAACTTATTAATTTTTCTGTTTCTAAAAGCTTTTCTACAGTGCCTGGATAGCTCAGTTAGTTAAGCAACTGCCACTGGCTCAGGTCATGATCCAGGGGTCTTGAGTTCGAGTCCAACATCAGGCTCCCCTGTGCTGCAGGGAGCCTGCTTCTCCTTTTCCCTCTGCCTGACACTCCCCCTGCTTGTGCTCTCTCTCTCTCTCTGTGTCAAATAAATAAATGACATCTTAAAAAAAAAAAACTATTCTACAAAAATTAAAATAACAATTTCAGAGGGGCACCTGGGTGGCTCAGTGGGTTGTGTCCAACTCTTGATTCCAGCTCGAGTCATGATCTCAGGGTTGTGAGACTGAGCCCCACCTTGGGCTCTGCACTCAGCACAGAGTGCACTTAAGCTTCTCTCTCAACATCTGCCCCCCCTTCCTCTACTACCACTCTCGCTCATGTGTATGCTCTCTCTCCCTCTCAAAATAAATAAATAATTAAAAGAGTTTCAGAGAATATCTAATGGCAAAGAAAATGCACTCAATACACTTTTAACTTAATGTATACATGCATATATATTCTAATTATATAAAAAATTACATATATACCAGAGAGTTGTGTAGTATTATATGCACTTTTTCTTCTTCATATTATTTTATTTAAAATTTTTACAATAAATTATTACCTTTATCATCAGGAGGAAAAAACAAGCAATGAGTTATAAGAAAGTCTGCTTCAGGTTGAATGTGCCATTTCAAGGACATGTCAGGAAAAAATAAAAAAAGAGCAAGATTGCAAAACTCACTGCATGGAGAACTGGCCTTGTCACTTTGCAATAGGTCTGTCAACGGGGCATGATACTTGAAGCTGATGTGGACACAGACAAAAGCTTTCAATAAGGGGGAGGAAAATTGAAGCATATGTTTTCATTATCAGAGTAAACACTACAGAAGACTGTGATAGCAGATGCAAAGAAATATCCCATACTCGGTCTCCATGCTATGTCCCCATGTTCCATGGTATCCTTTTTAGCTCTGTGGATATGTAGGAGCTCTTGTTTCATTATTTCACGTATCACATTTTCAGTCCTGGAAACTGGTTTTACAAAGTGTTCCTCAACAAAGATTTTGAGTGGGAAGCTGTGGTTTGATTTCCCAGTGGGGATATATATTTTTTAACCTACAGGAAATCTTTTACTTCCAGAAATTGTTAAGGCAGCCAGGTGTGATATCAATGGTCCTAAGCAAATTCATCTATCTAGATTTGCAAAGTAATCTCAGGCATGATAATAAAGCAAAAAACAGCCTGCTGTGTTCCAGCCACGGATATTATGTAAGGCAACAGTGTCCAGACCTGACACTCCTATTTCACTGAACTAAAAAATGGAAAAATATGAACAAAGTTGCACATTACTAAGGAGATGTTGCTCAGGAAGACAGTAATTCAGATCTATATTAGAGTTTTGTACATATTATTCAGGGTTATTGGATTGAAGTTTGCTTTATGGGACATAAGAATTCCCTACACTAGTAGAAAAAGGTAGCTTAAGTTGGCAGCTTATATATAAAGTAGAATACTAGAATGCAACAAAACAAATATTTGGACAACCCCTAAGGAAGAATTATACTCTCTATATAAAGGGATTTTTAAGTCCCCAAACTAAAAGGCCTATTTGCAGAAGCAAGTGAGTACATCATTGTTGAAGATGTCGTCCGATATAAGTGGCTGTGAAACTACCTCATGGCAAATGCACTGTGCTGTTTCTGCACAGACCTGCCCTGATCAATGGAATTAGGATGTGCAGTAGAAGCAAAACTAGTATGGAAATTAGATTGAAAAAATGTCCATGTGTTCCTCAACATGTTCAGCATATACATACCACAGAACCCAGTCACTTAACTCCTAAATATTTAATGCAAAGAAATGAAAACATATTTACACAAAGACTTGCATACAAATAAACATAGCAGCTACTTTTGTAATAGCCAACTAGTGGATACAGCTCAGATATTCATCAGGGGGTTAATATAACCAACCATATGCCCATTCAGTATGATATTATTCAATGATGAAAAGGAATGGATTATTGATACAAGTAACAACATTTATGGATATCAAAATAATTACAATTAGTGGAAGAAGCCAAATAAGAGTACTTACGGTATAATTCTATTTACACAACCTTATAGAAATTACAAAGCAACCTATAGGAACAGAAGGCAAATAGCTGGTCATTTGGCTCTGGGGAGTGAAGGATTAGATTACAGTTTTACATTTTGCTGTATATGTCCCTTATCATGATTGTGGTGATAGTTTCTGGCCTATATATATTAGTCCATAAAACATACCAAATTGTATGCTTTAATATGCACACTTTATTAGATTCAACTTTATATCCATTATGCCGTCAAAATTTGCATTTACTTATTCAAATGCCTATCTAGACATATATTACACAAAGAAGCATTTGCTTGCTTAGCCCAAGACTGTAATTATAAGTGGGACTATGCAACATGAAGTTATTTCAGATGAGTTCATGAAAGCAGGAATACTGTAAGTTCGTGTTTAATCAATTAAATTTTAAACAATTTTTTTTTACTCTTTAATAAAATAGATTTCAACTCATAATGAGAGGCCACACATTTAATCAAAAATGTTCAATTTTTGTTATAAATGTTAATTTTAAATGTGAACCTGTTACCAAAAATGAGCTTCAGTTAAGGGCTCTAATCCATGGGTCATCACGCCAAAGGTGCTCAGAAGTAAGAAAGAGTACACCTTTAATAAGAATAACGCCAATTGCGGGATTTTCCGTTTGTACATGAATATGAATATGAAAAGACAACTGATGAGAATGACAATATATTCTAGCATCAATGTGATTTTTCTGTCGCTTAACTGTGTTTATAAAATGTCAAACCAAACCTTAAACTTTTTTTTTTTTTACTTCATTCAAGGCAATGGTTTTCAAAAAACTTGGTAGTAGTTAAATGAAATTATAGGATGCTAATACTAACAATATTAACAATAATACAACAAGATAATATAAAACTATTAGACTAAATCATAAAGTTATGAAGATGTGCATGTGTGTGTGTGTGTGTGTGTGTGTGTACATGGTTTGAAGCACGGAGAGTCAGGCCTCTCTCCTGCCCACCTTTAGTTCCCACCAGGAAGTAATTCTACTCAGGCTGACCATCTAACCATCATAGCTTAGGTATCACCACGCTTATACTCTGGAGAACTTAATCCTTGACATGTAAGCAGAAGTTGACCCATGCTATTTCAGAAAGGTATCATCAAACATCTGTTTAAATATGCAGAATTAAAGATAATTATATACCTACACTTCCTATTGTATATAACTAATGTGACTATATGTTTAGTTCATATTAAAACATAACAGAGTAAAATAATAAAATAGTAATTACAAATGTTCACTGCAATAAATACAAAAGGCATCTACCGTATTTTATCTGCTTTAATGATGTGTCACTTTGTCTTTTTTCCAGGTTACCTTCCTTCCATTAGTACTTCCTTCTGGATTTATCTAGAAGTAGTCTTAGATGTCATCAGAACCAATCCATGCATGTTGTTTTCAAAAACCACTCAGGCTATCTTAGGTGAATAGTATTAATTTGTCATCTATTTATTAGACTGAAGTGATACAATAAATAAAACTAACAATAAAATATACTATATATTAAAAAATAATTCTTTTTTTAGAGCCTGACCAAAAAAAAAAAAAATCCTAAGCACTCTTCAGCTGAACTATTGTTTTCTTATTTTTCAACTCTCACCTTTTATTATCTTTCTATTTGAAATAGTTTAGTATGCCAATTATTTCCTTTTCCAATATTTTTCTGTCTTAAAAATTCCTTTTCCCTACAAGATCTCATTGCTTGACCGGAAACCAGAAGTAAAATATGGTCTCTAGAAAGGAGACACTGTTCTACAATTAGTTTTACAATAGGAGAGATTTGGAAACCAAATCCCTGCTATCAGTGGGTCAGGGTGAAGTAGTTTGCCATATTTTATCCAAGAGAATTAGCTTTGATTTAATTAATCTCAGTGACTCTGGGGTGTGTATGTATGTGTGGGTATGTGTGATGCTATTCTTTTAAAATTTGAAGGTATAAAACATTGTTTTTATTAATATTCAAAAAGAGACCATTTTTAAATTGAGTTTACATTCAGAAGGTATTCATGGATTACTAGCTAGGTATGAAAGGTAGTATGTTCACATGTTACGGGACTATAACTGTCATCAATCATAGGAGGGCATCACCTTTATGAAGCTAATGCAGCATGGTTTAAGTTCTGTGTACTGAGTTTTAGTCAAAATGACATGAAAACTGAAATATATTATTCACATTCTCCTACCAAGATACATCTTTATTTGCTCAGTGGAAAACTTTTGGGTTTATACAAAATGTCCTGTTTGATTTGTTTTGCTAGACTCCATGAGCTGTCCTGTATTATTTTATCACTAATATTTACAAATTGCTTTAGCTACATACTGAAGTGAACAGTACAGCCAGTGTACCTCGAGATTTTCCAGGATCTTGTAAACAATTTTTTCTTTATTCTTCATGTTGCTTAAGCATCTTTTGACCCTACCAAGGAATTACACTGTCAAAATACCATTTTTATTTCAGACCTCAACTCTGGACTCTCTGTATAATGGAAAAAAAATAACTCACATATTATAAATTGAACTTAATAAGGAGTAAGTTCAGTGTTTGGGGTCAAAAAGTCAGGATAACTAGCTTCTGCTTCTTGGTTTTTCTTCATTCATTCACTTTTTATTTAATAAGTATTCATTAAAATGCCAGATAATGTGGTAGTTGCTAATTATAGATGACCAATAAAGAACTGATATTGTATCAAACAGGTTTCCCCATGCAATTGGATAATATCACTTATTCTCTGACTATGAAAAGGTTATTTGGTATTGGTTTCATGTACCATAAAATAAAAATAGCTATCCTTGTCTTCTTCATGTTTTACATTTTACTCCTTCTTCATCAAGATGTTATTATGGTCAACTCAGTTGATAGATGTGGATTTAACTTCGCATATACATAATGTAAGGCACACTTTTCATTTTTATATGAAGTTAGCTTTATAAAGTCTCTTTCTTAGTTCAGGGCACATAGTAATTTCTCACTAAAACGTTCTCTTTTTTTCCCTCTCTTTCCTAAGATTGAAGTATAGGAGATAAATTAAGACCATGCACAATAGAATGAAAAGCATAATGAATTCTAATTCTGATACACCACAGATTAGTTATGTGGCATTGAGAAATATATTAAACTTTAATTTTGATAACCTATATTATAAGGTTGCTATAAAAAGAGAGAGTAAGCACTCACATGAACACCAGGCATCATGTCATTCTACCTAATGTCAAGAAATACTACCTACTATGTCTAATTAATAATATTCTTGGAATGACTAAATAAAGAATACTAGACCAGGTGTTAGAAGTTTTGTCCTGATTCCATCACTTGCTGACTAGGTAATGTTGATTATGTTACTTTAAACTTTTAAAGTCTAGATTCCTCATCCTGTAAAATGGGATTATTTCATTATATCTGAAAGGACTGTAAGGTCTCAATGAGTAAGATATATGAAAAATATAAAGGTATGTTATGAATATCAATTGGGGGACAGCTGTAAATATAATTAAGAAATCATTAACTAGGATCATACTTTTACTTACATTTTCTTTTGTTAGATAATTGAAAACACCCAGACGAATCAACTTTTAAAGAAGTTAAGTTGGACTCAGAGAAAGTGTGAAATAATTTTTAAAACCCGAAAGCTTCTTCTTTTAAAAAGCCATACTAAAGGTAAAAAAAAAAAAGTCAGAAGAGAGAGCAAAAGGGCAGCAGAGATCTGAAAGGAGGTGAGAAATGGTTCAAAATAGGAGGAATTGCAAATGTTTGTAATTACCTTAATCGAATGGAACCATAGAAGAGTAGCTGCGAAAATAACCCAGATGAGAAAGCCAGTGGCTTTCTACATTTTGTGTTTCTCTCTATGGAGTACATTTCCACATAAAAACTCACTCAGATATCCTATATACATAATGTGACTGGAGATATCATTCAACTGAGGCTAGAGAACCAGATGCTCTACCCACTAAAGGCCTCTCTGACCAACATAGAGGCCCATAATTTATTTTTTTGAAGATTCAGTAAAATACAATAGTTCAAGAAGTAGAGGTCAACAGTTAAAATTATGTCAGGTTTCTTAGTTAAGCAAAGATCTTTATTTGTCTTTGGCCTAATTTTGCTAATTCTTAGTTAAACAGTGGAAACTAAAAATCAAAAACTTTATTGCTTATAAATCTCTACACTCATTCAAAACAGTGCTAGTTATAGCTAGATAGAGGGCCTTCTTCCTTTCATACAACCCTCTATGACTTAAAAACAAAAACCAAAAAACCTCTCCAAAGTTGTTTGCTCTGTGTGTGTGTGTGTGTGTGTGTGTGTGTTTGAAGATTTTGTTTATTCATTTGAGAGAGAGAGAGAGAGAGAGAGCGCACAAGCTGGGGGGAAGGGCAGAGAGAGAGGAAGAAGTAGACTCCCCACTGAAGGAGTCCCACGTGGGACTCAATCCTAGGACCCTGGGATCATGATCGAGCAGAAGGCAGTCACTTAACTGAGCCACCCAGGTGCCCCACGAATTTGTAATTTTATTATTTATTTTTATTATTTTTTAAAAGATCTTACATATTTATTTGACAGAGAGACAGCAAGAGAGGGAACACAAGCAGGGGGAGTGGGAGAGGGAGAAGAGTTCCTGCTGAGCAGGGAGCCAGATGCAGGGCTCCATCCCAGGACCCCAGGATCACGTGCTGAGCGGAAGGTCAATGCTTAACTGAGCCACACAGGTGCCCTGCAAATTTGTATTTTTGAAGATATGTTTGTAACTTTAGTTCTAGATCCAGAATAATTATTTTAGTTACTATTTATTGAGTAAGCCCTATGGTTTGGGAAACTGATAGTTCACTTTACCTGTATTATCTCACTTCATGCCCCAAACCACATTATGACATAACAATTTTTATTTTACAGGTAATATCAATTTTAAAGAAGGAATACCTTTGATCAATGGTATAATGGTTGCTATAATCTATAATGGCTGAAGAAAAGCTATTTCCATGTGGTCAAATCTTTGTATTTTGTTAAGGCAGAGAAAACAATAGTGCATTTATTTATGATAATTCCTTATGTAATTTGTCCATTTGATGATCAAAAGCCTTATTTTCAGGACTGATGGACAGTGATTAGATGTCTGGATCTTTATGCATTACTCTCTCTGAATGGAAGCAATTTAATCTTCATTTTTTTCGCAATTTCAAATTCCTGCTCCAAGGGACCAGGGAAGCTAAAGATCTCCCAGGCTTTCTGGTCAGATTGTTTGCCTCTGCCCTGTGTGATTTTTCTCCTGCCAACCGAATGAAGGAAATTTTAAAATCTGACAGATTAGCAATGAAATCTTTTGCACCATTTCTTGAGATTCATCTCAGATTTATGGCTGCACACTTAGAGATACCATGATGCAGAAATGTTGGGAAGAAATAAAACTGTATTTTCCCCTTTCTGACTTTAGTGGAGTACAATTTCCATTTATTCACAATGTATTTCCTCACACAATAAGTTCTTCATGCAGAAGCCTATAAATCTGGAAATATTTATAGGCAAGTCTACCCTGATGCCATTTATACCTTGCTGGCATTTTGTTCCAGCTCCTGAGAGCCACTCATATCTCATATGAATGGCTTACAATATGTACGGACTTAGGTTTTCCTGTTGAATGAAAGGTTCTTCTTCGACTACAGTACTCTTAGCTTGATTTATCATTAATAACATAAATTTGCTAATGAGTTTAGAAAATTTTTAGTTTTAGAAAAGAAAATCTTTGCATGAGCACTCAGAGTTTCCCAACTCTAGGCTTATAAGCTTTACAAGGCAGCTTTAAATTTGGGGAGGGAGAGGTCCCCCTCCTTTCCTATCTATTTCCATAAAAATATTCAATATATATAAATTATAGCATTTTTCATATTACAACAGAGAAGCACAGTTGCTCTTCTCAGTGTGGGCACATGTTTGTCAAGCAAAGGGCTTGGGCACGGCAAACATTACGCAGCTCTAGGTGGGTCTCAGAGGCATCAGGGCCCAGTCTTGAATCATCTTTGAGAATGTTTAGATCAGACTAGGATGGAATATCTTGGGTTAAACTCCAGGAAAGGGGCTCTTTCCTAGTAATTTAGTAAAGGACCAGGAGAGTCAGTGGAAAAACTTACATAGGAGTTTTGTGGTTCCGAAAAGGGCCTTAATAATGAAATGTATAGATCTTATAATTGCATGCTAAATAACAATGCTTAAAGCACCTGTAGACCTTCAGGAGAAGGTGAAGTTTTTTTTTGTTTTTTTTTGTTTGTTTGTTTTTAAGATTTTATTTATTTATTTGACAGACAGAGATCACAAGTAGGCAGAGAGGCAGGCAGAGAGAGAGGAGGAAGCAGGCTCCCTGCTGAGCAGAGAGCCCGATGCGGGGCTCGATACCAGAAACCTGGGATCATGACCTGAGCCAAAGGCAGAGGCTTTAACCCACTGAGCCACCCAGGTGCCCCGAGAAGGTGAAGTTTTGAACAGTCACTCCTTCTGTGTGCAGGATACAAACCGGTATTCCAGCTAACTTACTGCGTGGCAACACAGAGAGATATCCCAGAAGTTCTAAGGAGAGAGACACTGTTAGTTACTCCTAATACTTCAAAATTTCACACCAAAAGCAGAGAACTAGAAGTGTGAGTTTTATTTAGTCAAACTCCCTTCTCCTTCTAATCATTTCTAGAGAAACAGAGTAAGAACCAATAAACTCTAAGAAAGAAATTTACATTTTTAGACATATTTCAAGGGTGTGAATAGTCCAAAGGCAAAGCAGAGAAATAAAGATAAAAATCTAGTCTCCAGACATTTTATAACACTCATAATGCACCCTAGGAACACAATTTCTATACACTCTTTTTAAAATCATGTAAGCCTAATCTTTAATAATATCAGGCATTGAGCTTCTATTTTTTTCTTCATCTGTTTGTCCTTTTCTAGAAATAAAATGACCCATTGTTTATTTGTCACTGTTGAACAACAATCCTGAATAGGCATTTAAGAAAAATCTAACCTGCTCTGCAAATCCCACACTGCATGGTTTAAACGAAAATGTGACCAACACATTTTTTGAACTCCCATGTAAATGACTATAAATTAATATTTTTAACAACTGATTATGACAGCAGTAAATTTTGACCTCTCAGTATCTTGTATAGTTGATGGACAGTGTCTTCTATCTTAGATTATGCTTCTTTTTTTTTTTTTAAGGGAATTTGTTATTGTTGCTGCTGGTGGTGATGATGGTAGTTGAAGACAAGAAAGAGTTGACGATATGATAATCTAAGAGCACTTTGAAAATTTTAAGAAAAGGCTTTTATTTGCAGTATACTTTTCTAAGTGGTAATTAGTTTAAATTTTAAAATTTCAGGAATTCATAAGATTAAAAATTCACACTAAAGAATGCTGGTATTGATACAAAGAATAGAAAAGAGATGACTCTGTAGAAGTTGAGACTTTTGTTTAAAAGGTGTCCCCACATGGAGCATTGGGTGTGATGCATAAACAATGAATTTTGGAATGCTGAAAATAAAAAAAAAATAAAATAAAAGGTGCCCTCAGTTAAAACACAGTTAAAATGTAAAATCAGCACATACTTGCTAGGATCAGAGACATAGGAAAATGCCAATTATGAAGAAAATCTTAAGCCTATGACAAATTTACCTTAGTTTGACTCAAACATACATAAAATAAGATTATAAAGGATGAATTATAGTTAAATACAGATTAAAGTTTATTTTTTTTCCTAGCACTCCTTTGAATTGATTTTGTAACCCTTAGGAAACCATTCATTTATTTCATAGTGATATAATGTCTAAAGAAAATATGTCAGACATTGGAGGAGTTGTTCTAAAACTGGATTTAGGGAGTCACACACAAAAAAATGTCATCTATAGTCACCCGTTCCCATTTAAGTACTGTCTAGAAGTTGACAGAATAATGTATTTTAAGACAGATGTTTCCTTTTAGAGACCATGGATGTCCTAGTTATTAAAGCTGATATAATCAATATAATCCAGATAAAATCAACTGTTTTTATTTTTTTTAATTTTATTTATTTATTTTTTAAGATTTTATTTATTTATTTGACGGAGAGAGAGAGAGATCACAAGCAGGCAGAGAGGCAGGGGGAAGCAGGCTCCCCGCTGAGCGGAGAGCCCAATGTGGGGCTCGATCCTAAGACCCTGGGCTTAACCCACTGGGCCACCCAGGTGCCCCTAATCAACTGTTTTTAATGTGATTCTATTTTCATCGAACAATCTTCTGATAATTTGGCTTCCTGTGTGATTTTCCTATGATTAGAAAACATATAGGTGAAAATGTGAATCGTTAAGTCTCCTTAAGTTACATTTCTTATTATAAATTAAAATATACAATCATGGTTTATATCCTTTACTTCCTTTTTTTATATTCTTTATTTTCCAAGAAATTTAATTATCATGACTCAGTATTCCTTAGCTAAAGCAATGTCTAATAATGGATGAACAAAGATGATTTATTTTTCTGAATGTACAAAATTCTGCCTCTTGAAAAAATTTCAACCACACAACCTCCTTTTTGACAATGTTGTGAAATTGTCCTGTGATTTCTTTCAGATATATATAAACTACAGTATAGGAGATAAGTTATTTTTTTAATAATACAGTATAATGAACATCTTGTTGCCTAGGTACTTACCTCTCCCTAGCAAAGCCTATCAGGGCTTACTTAGAATCGTGCTCGATTTAACAAACATCATACATACAATCTAACAACCCCTGAATGGTTATCAGTTTATTAGACTATTGAGAAGTGTGGAGGAAAAATATATATTTCTTATTGATTACATACAGTTATTGGTAGCATTATTTCCATATTACAGGATCCCAAGAAACTGAAAATCGAGAGTGTATCCCATCTTATTTTTCTAAGAACTGGCAGAGTTAGTTTTGAGGCAGGATTTATACAAGATCTTTCTGACTCCAACATGGAACTCTTTTTATGACACTAAACAGTAAGGCAACAACCATAAAATGATACATTTCAAAGACATTTTGAGGATTACGGATCGACAACAATGTGTAACACTTGTTTTTTTGTACTGTTTTCCTCACTCAATTCTAATTCTATAGATACTACTGACAGAAATTGTTTAGGAAAAAAAAAAGAATAATATAAAAATAGTAAAGGAAACTAGTATATGGAAAGAAAAAGTGAGTTGCAGAGAAGGGAAAGTTAGATTTTTTTTTTTTTTTTAAGATGGTGAAGCCATCTTGCAATCTTAACATAGAAAGTCAAATGAAGCAATAAAACTATCTAAATTTCTGCTAATGTAATATACTATATTTTATACTTTTATTTAAACATAAATGCTCATTTTCCCCTCCTAGAATACATCACCAACAGTGTTACAGAACTCAGTGTTAAAAATCTAAGCCCTTAAACAGACGTATGCTATCACAAAAACTGGTATATGTATGCATTATTGATTGAAATTTGCTTACAGTATCAAAAACTATGGAGTTATTTTAGTATTTCTTAAACTTGATATTAACATTTGAAGCATTAACTGTTGAAATACAAGGGAAGGTATACATTTTTCATTAAAAACACTTTTTAAATTTTGTTCAGAGAGCTAACTGGTCTATATATATGTAAACATATATATTTATGTATCATCCTAATCCATATATTTGTTATTGGTGTTAAGTAGGCTCTACACCCAATGTGGGGCTCAGACTCACAACCTAGAGATCAAGAGTCACATGCTCTACAGACTGAGCCAGCCAGACACCTCTGACTGTCCATATTTTTGTTTGCTTGTTTATTTGTTTTTGAAAAGTTGAAATAGGCCCCAGGAAAAGAACTTGCAGCACTGATAAAACTGTCGCCTTTTGATTTGGTAGTCAAATATATCATCCCTCTGTCTATTAAGCACAGTAGTTTTGTCACAAATCTTGTTTCTACTTATAATTAATTAAGCAAAACTAAAATGTTTAAAGCTACTACAAATCAAATTCAATTTAAATGCCTACAATAACCTAAACAAAGATAAATGGAATGGCTTCCTTATGCTTCATTACTTCCCTTAATTCCTTTTAAAACACTTCCATGGGAAAAGTTCTAGGATAGGAAAGGAAAGGTTGACTACTGGGATCCCAAAAACTACCAAACAAATAACCCCCAGGTGGTTCCAGAACCCGGTCTTTCCATTTACTCTATTTCCTTTGTCACCTCAACATTTTGATGTGAATTTTTAAAATACATATGGTACAATTGTTACCGTCTGATTTATCTTGAACTTTAAACCATATGTCAGTTCTAATGTAGAAATGTAATCTTGATTTAGGTGTCTAATTTAAAAGATGGTTAAATTGTAAATTAATTATGTACAAGTTTAAAATATGTCTTACAGTATGTTCCTAGATTGTACTGGTTTACCCCAACATTTAGATGCATATAAAATAATTCTATACCCTGATAACAATCCTATTTTTAAGGCAATTTATTTTTGTTATTTCATGATTTCACCACATTTTACTGCATTACTATGGCTTCTTAAAATACAACTTCCGTAAAAGTTCTTCTTCCATTTTGCCCATAGAGCTTAGGCAAAGTGGAATTTATTACAACAAGGCCACACAATTTTTAAAAATTAAGATCATATCACACTAATGTTTATGGCTTATTTCCATGGTTATGCAAGAAAATATTTTTTCCATCAATTATACAACTTATATAGGATTTATTTATTTCTTAATTTCATATTTTTGTTTTTTTATCCAGCTAAACCAAATAGAATACAATCCTGAATTCTGAAAATATTGGAATTTATTTTTTCCTTTAGCCTAGAATATCATGAAAAAGAAAATATGCTGTTGGCTTGTTGGCTTTTAATTTAATTATTTAATAATCAAATAACTTAGCAACTGAAAACCACAGTGAACAATATACACAGGGAAGTCTCACTACTACTACTGACACATTCCTACTCTCCCTCACATGCATACTTTAGTGAATTTTATTGCTTAGTTTATTTTTCTAGTGTTTCTTTTACGAAATGCAAGAAAATGTATATATGTAGCATTTCCTCACTTCTTGACCAGAAGGTAGCTATACACACTGGTTTCTTCCTTGCTTTTTAAACTTACTAATATATCCTTGTGAACAACACATATCAGTCCTTACGTATTGTCTTCGTTCATAAAGGAAAACCTCTCTACTACTCAGTATGTACTAGTCATTAACAGGAATAAAATGATAGCTTTTTAGGTTCCTATCTTCCGTGTGTCCATAAGCTGTACAAAATCTAACATCTGTAGCTGAATTATTTCATCCATGTTGTTGCAAATGGCAAGACTGCATCCTTTTTTATAGTTGAGTAATATTCCATTGTACACATATACCACATATTCTTTATCCATTCATCTGTAGATGGAAAGTTGGGTCACTTCTGTATCTTGGCTATTATAAATACTGTTTCAACAAGATAAGGAGTACATAATTTCACTCATATGTGGAATTTAAGAAAAAACAAAATGAACAAAGAAAAAAGAGACAACAAAACTATAGATTGTTAAATATAGAGAACAAACTGGTGGTTGCCACAGGGGAGGTGGGTGAGGGGATGGGTGAATTAGGTGAAGGTAATTAAAGGTACATTAATCACAATGAGCATTGAGTAATGTACAGAATTGTTGAATCGGGCATCTGTGTGGCACAGTCAATTAAGTGACTGACTCTTGGTTTGGCTCAGGTTGTGATCTCAGGGTCATGATCTCAGGGTAGTGAAATTGAGCCTCCCATCAGGCTCTGCACTTAGCACAGAGTCTGGTTAAGTTCCTCTTGAGTTCTGCCCCTCTCCCCAGCACTCTTTTTCTAAAATAAATATATAAATCTATTTAAGAAAATTGTAGAATCATTATGTTGTACATCTAAAACTAATACAACACAATGTTAATTATACTTGAATTTAAAAAAATCTAACATCTGTAACTTCTGTTCTACAGCTCTAGCACTTGGCTTCTCCTTCAAAGGCCATTTTCACACAAAGACAAGGAGGAATATAGATTAGCACCACACTGTGTAAAACTAAATAAGGGTGGAATTGGGAAAGCCCACAGATATGGAAGCAACAGAGCAGACATGACCCTGGCTGCCATTACGCCACAGGGAGGTCTGCTTTGGCTGGGTGGGCATAGTTGCCTTGCACACACCACTAAAAGGGCTCCAGGAAAGAAACCCTGTTCCTGAAATGTCTCTATATACTATTTACAGAGCTTTCAAATCACTGTGAAAATAGGTACTTCTTGGTGGAGGAAATGGTCTGGTCTTGTAGAAAGAGGTAACCCCCGGATCTCAGTGGCTCTTATCAGCAGGTTTTTTTTTTTGTTTTTTTTTTCACTGTGCTAACTCAGATCTCCTGAGCCAGTTTTTTTTTTTTTTTTAAGATTAATTGAAATAATGTTTTTTTTTAAATTTATTTATTTGACAGAGAGAGATCACAAGTAGGCAGAGAGGCAGGCAGAGAGAGAAGGGGAAGCAGGCTCCCCGCCGAGCAGAGAGCCTGATGCGGGGCTCCATCCCAGGACCCTGGGATCATGACCTGAGCCAAAGGCAGTGGCTTAACCCACTGAGCCACCCAGGTGCCTCTCCTGAGCCAGTTTTAATAGTTGCTGAACTATTAAAAGGGGGGAGGGAATGAGTCTTCACAGCCATCTGAGTTAATCTCTCTTCATGAAGTGTTTTTATTTTTTCATAAGCATTGCTGCTTAATCACAGATATGTAAAGAAATGGGGAATCAAAATGACACATGGATGCTGCATTATCAGCTAAGTTCACTCACTAAGTAGCTCTTTCTTGTATCTCAACCTTAAGAGATTCAAATGTGAGTCTTAGTAAAATTCAATATACTGGCCCTTTCAGGTCATCTGCAAATACTTGAAGTCAGTTAAATCAGGAGAAGCAATAGTCTCTATTGAATAAAATGAAGAAGTATAAGTCCAAAATAATAAAAGGAATTAGTCTCACTTTAGAAGAATATCGTATCTGATTTACATTGAATAATAAGCACTCTAATTGAAAGGAAGGACACCAAAGTTTCATGTAGGTGTTTATTCGGTCTCTCCCACTCTCCTAACACCTCTTAGAAACTAATGGAATATTAGCTGTAATATAGTCATGGAGAAAATTATAGACACCAGGATAAGACAAAGAGCACACAGTTAATAGATCACATTAGAACTGTTTTTAACCAGTGCATAGAAAAGTATTGGTGCTTAGGAAATGGATGGAGGCAGAAGCAGTAAAGGATAGTATTCTGGAAGTAATGTCACAGCTTTTCCTATAGAATTCACAGATTTTGACAGAATGGAAAGTCAATAAGTTTTGCTCTTTTTTTAAGAATATAAACCCTCTTCTAAAGAGAGTTATTATTGGAAGATAGAATGTTGCTGTTGTGTTGCTTTGTGTTTTAATTATTATTCAGTTTGCATCTCCCTTGTTAATATTTGGTATGGGGAAAAAGTGCCATTACCAGAAATGAGTTTATACCACTAACCTTAAAAATAGAAAGGAATAGGAGCACCTGGGTGGCATAGTTAGTTAAGCATCTGACTTTTGATTTTGGCTCAGGTCATGATCTCAGGGTTGTGAGATCAAGCCCTGCATCAAGTTCCACACTGGGCATGAAGTCTGCTGGAAATTCCCTTTGCCCTTTGCCCCACCCCCCTCCTTCCTCTCTCTCTCTCAAACAAATAAATAAATCTTTAAAGAAACAGAAAGGAATAGTTCTCACCTAAAAATTAAGAAATTATATCTATAGTATTGCACTAGGAATATTATGATTCAAGGATGATCATTTTACAAAATATAATTAAACATACTATTCATTAAAAACTTACATTATTAGACTTTTAAAGTACAACGATATTTCATGTTCTTTGTAAAACAAGTGAAATTTTACAAACTTGAAGAGTTACTATTTTTAGCACTTGTCCTCTTTTCCCAGCTGAAGTAATCAGAATGTAACATAGCTTTCTCATTTTATCCAGGTGTTTTATGTACATGTAATAGCACATCTCTCTCTGTAGAAAACAGATTTAGCTCTCATTCTTTTTAAAGTTTACATTATGGTCCATACAATGATGGTACCGTGGTATTTCAGACTCAGCCTCCTGAAGGATATTCAGATTTTCAGTTTCATTTTGTTACTTTGCTGATTTATTTAACACTAGAAAAAAATATCTTTTAATGTTAGTTTTTATTTTTATAAAGTATGTTCAAAAATGAAATTCTCAACAAATCCAACAATATGTTAAAAAAGTCACTCAACATGCTCAAGTGGGATTTATTCCCAGGATGTAGGTGGCTCAATATTTGTAAATCAATTAACATGATACATCACATCAATAAGAGAAAGGATAAAAACCATATGATCATTTCAAGAGATGCAGAAAAAGCACTTGACAAAGTAGAATATCCGCTCATGATAAAAACCCTCAACGAAATAGGTTTGGAGGAACATATCGCAACACAGTAAAGGCCATATATGAAAAACTCACAGCTAACATCATCCTTAATGGGGAAAAACTGAGAGCTTTTCCCTAAGGTCAGGAAGAAGATAAGAATATCTACTCTCACCATTCAACATAGTACTACCAATTCTAGCCACAACAATCATACAAGAAAACGGAGTTAAAAATGCATTCAAATTGGTAAAGAAGAGGTAAAACTTTCACTATTTGCAGATGACATGTTAGTATATTTAGAAATCCTAAAGACTCCACCAAAAAACTACTAAAGCTGATAAATGAATTCAGTAAAGTAGCAGCATAAAAATCAATGTAGAGGGGCGCATGGGTGGCTCAGTGGTTTAAAGCCTCTGCCTTCGGCTCAGGTCATGGTCTCAGGGTCCTGGGATCGAGCCCCACATTGAGCTCTCTGCTCTGCAGGGAGCCTGCTTTCTCCTTTTTCTCTGCCTGCCTCTCCACCTATTTGTAATCTCTGTCTGTAAATAAATAAATAAAATCTTAAAAAAAATCAATGTAGAGAAATCTGTTGCATTTCTATACACTAATAATGAAGAAGGAGAAGAAGAAATTATGAGAACCGTCTCATTTACAACTGCACCAAAAAGAGTAAAATACCTAAGAATAAGCCTAACCATACAGGTGAAAGACCTATACTTAGAAAGAAATTAAGGATGATACAAATACATGGAAAGATATTCCATGTGTATGGATTGGAAAAAAAATAAATATTGTTAAATGTCCATACTACCCAAAGCAATCTACCCACTTAATGTAATCCCTATCAAAATACCAACAACAGTTTTCACAGAACTTGAACAAATTATCCTTAAAATTTTTATGGAACCACAGAAGACTCTGAATAGCCAAAGAAATCTTAAAATAGAAAAACAAAGCTAGAGGTATCATAATTCCAGATTCCAAGTTATATTGCAAAGCTATAATAATCAAAAACAGTATGGTGCTGGCACAAAAATAGAGACATGTCTCCTGAAACAATAAAAACAAAATTAAAAATAAACTACTGGGACTACATCAAAATAAAAATTTAAGGAAACAATCAACAAAAAGAACTTGCACAACTCAAAGCTTAAAAAACAAATAATCAAATTAAAGTGCTCACAAAAGACAAGAGCAGACATTTCTCCAAAGACATACAAATGACCAAAAGACACATGAAAAAATATTCACCAGCATTGATTAATCAGGAAAATGCAAATCAAAACTGCAATGAGATATCACCTCAAACCTATTAGAATGGCTAAAATAAAAAACATAAGAAACAACAGATATTGGCGAAGATGTGGAGAAAAAGGAATTCTCATGTACTGTTGGTAGGAATGCAAACTGGTGCAGCCACTGTGGAAAACAGTGTGGAGGATCCTCAAAAAGTTAAAAATAGAACTACCCTATGATACAGTAATAACACGACTGGGTATTTACTCCAAAAATACAAAAACACTAAGGCAAGAATTCATTCACCCCTATGAATGAATTATTCATATTGCAGAAATAATTATTCATTATTGCAGCATTATTTACAAGTGTCCATTGACAGATGAATAAATAAAGAAGGTATGGTCTATCTATACAATAGAATATTATTCAGTTATTAAAAAAAGAATGAAATCTTGCTATTTGTAACAACATGGATGTAGCTAGAGAGTAAGCCAAATAAGCCAGTCGGAGGAAGAAAATACCATATGATTTCAATCATATGTGGAATTTAAGAAACAAAACAAATGAACAAAGGGGAAAAAAAAGAGAGAAAAACCAAGAAACAGACTCCTAACTATAGAGAACAAACTGATGGTTACCAGAAGGGAGGTGGGAGGAAGGATGGATGAAATAGGTGAAGGGGATTAAGAGTGCAGTCATCATGATGAGCACTGAGTAATGTTTAAAATTGGTGAATCAGTGCATTGTACACCTGAAACTAAAATATAACACTGTTATGTTGATTGTATTGGAATAAAAATAAAAATAAACATTTTTACAAAGTGGAATTCTGAATTAAGTTTTAATTTAAATAGAAAATGCATGTTTATTTTCAATAAAAACCTATATTTACATATAGTCAGTAACAGAATGCTATCACTTTATCCCCATTTTTGTTCAACTAAGTCGTGATACAGTGCAACCCATTCTTGTTTTATTCATAATCCCTGATCATAAATGAAGTGCCACGTCATATCTTTATTGTCCCAAAGTTTTTCCTACCTATAATAAACTAATTTTCTAATGAGTTGTTTGTTTTTCTTATTCTTTTTAAGAGCTCTTCATTTATTAAGGATATTAATGCCTTCTCATTTATAATGAAAACATTTTTTCTAGACAAGATTTTGTCCTCTGTTTATGGCATATTGTGACCTATACTTTTTATTTATATTTTTGTAATAATCAAACACATCTAATTTTCCCTCTTATTTTCCTTAGTTAAGAGAGGCTCCCAACAATAATGTTACACAAATAGTACCTCCTTGTTTTACATATAAGCTAAAAATTAATCCAATAAGTTAAAAATTAATAGCATTGAACAACATGGGGGTTAGGGCACTGAAAATCCATATATAACTTTTGACTCCCCCAAAACTTAACTAATAGCCTGTTGTTGACCAGAAGGTTTAGTGATAACATAAACAGTTGATTAACACATCTTCTGTATGTTATATGTATTATATACTGTATTCTTACAATGAAGTAAACTAGAGAAAACATTATTAAGAAAATCATAAAGATGGTCCATATACACTATGGAGTATTATGCCTCCATCAGAAAGGATGAATACCCAACTTTTGTAGCAACATGGACGGGACTCGAAGAGATCATGCTGAGTGAAATAAGTCAAGCAGAGAGAGTCAATTATCATATGGTTTCACTTATTTGTGGAGCATAACAAATAGCATGGAGGACAAGGGGAGTTAGGAGAAGGGAGTTGGGGGAAATTGGAAGGGGAGGTGAACAATGAGAGACTATGGACTCTGAAAAACAATCTGAAGGGTTTGAAGAGGTGGTGGGGTGGGAGGTTGGGGGAACCAGGTGGTGGGTATTAGAGAGGGCACAGATTGCATGGAGTACTGGGTGTGGTACAAAAACAATGAATACTGTTATGCTGAAAATAAATTAAAAAAATGATTAAAAAAAAAGAATAGAACCTGTTAACATACACAAATTAATAGAAAAAAAAAGAAAATCATAAAGAAGAAAAAATACATTTACAGTGTTGTACTGTATTTATTGAAAAAAAAATCCATATATAAGTGGACCTGCACAGTTTAAATTCATGTTGTTCAAGGGCTGACTATATATGTAAATGTACTTTTAGATTTTTAATCCATTTAAAAATTATATTTCAATATGATGAAAAGTAACTGTCAGTTTTGTTCTTATTTTCTTTGTAAATATCCAGTTAGGCTAGCCACATTTATTTGTTTTTCTTTTTTTATTTATTTTCAGTGTAACAGTATTCATTGTTTTTGCACCACACCCAGTGCTCCATGCAATCCGTGCCCTCTCCAATACCCACCACCTGGTTCCCCCAACCTCCCACCTCCCGCCCCTTCAAACCCCTCAGATTGTTTTTCAGAGTTCATAGTCTCTCACGGTTCACCTCCCCTTCCAATTTCCCTCAACTCCCTTCTCCTCTCTAACTCCCCTTGTCCTCCAAGCTATTTGTTATGCTCCACAAATAAGTGAAACCATATGATAATTGACTCTCTCTGCTCGACTTATTTCACTCAGCATTTATTAACTAGTCACTTTACCTACTAAATTAAATCAAATTATTTTTGGAATTATTATATAATCATATGTTTCCCTCCTTTAATTTGTTTTTATAAAGTATGCTACTAGTTTTTCCTAATATACAACCATCCTCACACTTTTGAAATAAAGTATACTAGATGACTAATAATATTCTTATTTTAGTGTTAAATATAGTTTACTTTTACTTTATTTATATGTTGGCATCTTTAGTAATAAGGGAAACTGGTTTATAGTTTTCATTTTATACATCTTTCACCAGATATTAATATTAAGTTTATTTATAAAGTAAAATGAATTGATTATTTTCTATTCTCATAGTCCTGCACTTTCTAATCTATTTTACCTAATGTTAAAAACACAAAAATATCACAGCCTTTTATTTATAATGGTAAATCTTTAATATGTTTTTCAAACTTTGAGAGTTTTTTTCCTCTTCTTCATACTTTTTTTATATTTTTGAGTGAATATTGAATAATATTATTTTCTCATAACCTTTTAACTCATAATGTAGTTTATTTTGGCTTTCTTCTGTTTGCCTTAATAATGTTTTCAAAATTACATATATACTAAACTTTAAAAAAATAATTTATTTCCATTCATCTTTGTTATCTCAGTCTTCCTAATTCCTTTATTATGATTGCATATTTTTGTTTCTAATCTAATTTCTTATGATATAAGCTTATTTTTGATACTTTTAATGAGGTATAATGTCATTCCACAAAATTCACCAACATAAGTGTACAATAATTTCAAGTAAATTCATAGGGTTGTACAACCATCACAGCAATCTCATTCTGGAACATTTGCATCACTTCCCAAATTCCATGAAGATCATTTGGAATTAATCCCAACTCCCAATTCCAGATCCAGTTTGCTTTGTTTTCTCTCCGTATAAATTTGTCTTCTAAATGTTTCATATAAATGGAATCCTACAGTATGTAGTATTTGCTATCTGACTTCTTTCATTTAGCATGTTTTTGAGGTTCATCCATCTTTCAACCTGTATCAGAATTCTATTCCCTTAATTGCTGAATAATATTTCATTGTTTGAATGTAGTACATTTGTTTATCCATTCACCAATTAACAGATACTTGATTTGTTCTCAACTGTTATGGATACTGCTGCCATGTACGTTTATATATAAGCCTTGGTGTTGGCATATGTTTTCATTTCTCTGGGATTGATACCAAGATATGGAATTGCTGGGTTTATGGTAAGCTGATGTTTAAATTTTTAAGTAACTGTGAAATTGTTATTCAAAGTAGCTCTATCATTTTAAATTCCCAACACTAACGTATGAAGGCCCAGTTTCTCTACTTCCTTCCCACACATTTGGCATTGTCTGTATCTTACCTATAACCATTTAAGTGAGTCATGATATCTCATTATGATTTTAATTTGCATTTTTCTAGTGACTAATGTTGTTGAGTACCCTTTCATGTGCTTCTCATTGGTATATTTGTTGGTAAAATATCCATTAAAGTATTTGACTATTTTTTTATATTAGACTGTTGGTCTTCTTGTTATTCAATTATGAGTTCTTTTTTTTTTTCCCCCTAGGTGCAATTCCTTTAACAGATATGCAATGTGAAAACATTTTCTCCAAAACTTTGGCTTGTCTTTTCATTTTTAAAAATTATGTCCCCCAGAGCATAAAAGTTTTCCATTTTAATGAAAATCAACTTATCTTCCATTTTCTTTTATGGTTTACACTTTTGGTATATTGTTTAAGAAATCTTTGCCTAACAGAACATTTTGAAAAATTTTTCCTCTGTTTTCTTTTAAGTTTTATAATTTTAGCTCTTACATTTAGGTCTACAATGTATTTTGAATTCATTTTTGCACAAGAAGTAAAGTAAGAGCCTAATTTATTTATTTGCATATGTACATACAATTATCTTAGTGCCAATGTTTAAAAACAACCCTCCCACCATTGCATAATCTTGCTATCTTTCTCAAAAATCAACTGATCATAATTGTGTGGGTATATACCTGGATTCTCAATTCTGTTCCATTGATCCATGCGCCCATCCTTACACCAATACCACACTACTTCAATACTGTAGCTTTATAGTAAGATTTTTATTATTTTTATTAACATATAATGAGTGAAAAAAATTCTTTTTTTTCAAAGATTTATTTATTTATTTTTAAAAAGAGAGAGAAGTATGTGGAGTAGAGGGGCAGGGGAGGAGAATCTCAAGCAGACTCTCTGCTGAGTGTGGAGCTGCACATTGGGCTCAATCTCACCACCCCAAGATCATGACCTAACCTGTAATCAAGAGATGGATGCTCAACCAACTGAACCACCCAGAGGTCCCTCAAATTTTCTTATTCTTAACCATTAGATACCATATTTAAGAGTTTTAACTCTTTATTTCAATAACGTATAAATATATTTTGTTTGGTTATTTTTTCAATTACTGTTAATTTTCAAAGTGTCTTACTTAACATTTTTATGCATTGTTTCATATACTAGTGCACTGTGAAAATTGCCAGTCGATGTATACATAAATTGCTTTGTTATGAGTCTTAATACAAATTATCATTTTAATTATTTAAATTACTGTTAACTCTACCAATATATTTATGTTATCACATGTATTATAAAGACTTATTTATATTGTATCAAAAATGGCATAGAACTTTTCCTAATACATGATGACTTGTGGAGAAATTTTTAGTCCAAGATAAAAATATTCCATTATTAGTTCTTTGTCTAACTAAGATACTTGCATTTCTCTTCTGATTTAATAAACTCTTTAAATGCAGATATAAAAATCCATTCATTTATTCAACAGATATTTGTTATTCATTTACTAGATGTTAATAATTGTTTTAAGAACTGGTAACATAAAAGCAAATATGGCATCTTCCCATGCATAAATATGTGCTCAATTTAGTGGCAGAATTAGATAAGAAGAGAATTAATTGTAATTTAGAATGGCAAATAGTTGAATTAGCATTTAGATAAAGTACTATTTAGATAAAGTACTAAAGACAATGCAGGAGGGAGGGATTACATCTAATTCAGGAAAAGTGTGATAGGAGAATTGACATGTATGAAGAAGGTTTCCAAGAGAAGGTCACATGTGACATGGTTTTGGGGACTTTCCAAACTGAGAAAGAAGGGGAAATGTTTTGGCAAAAAACCTGAAAATTATAGTATGTGACAATGCCAGTGTTAGAACACACATGGAATATTTATAAAATTTTGAGGATGGTTATTTCTGATGCTCTTCAGGTTGTTTCATGTATTTTGTAAAATGAAATTCAAAAAGACAAAACTTAAAAGTTTCATAACAAATTAACTGTGCTCACATAGCAGGAAGGATTTGATGATTTACTGACGCTGGATTTCTAGATTATACTGAAAATAGACGAATCTGCTATAAATATCTAATAAAAAGAAATACTCTTCTTTCTGTTGCTCAGTCACTAAAGGGCAATAACTCAAGGCGCACAGGCTTATCCTTAGAGAAGGATGATGTCAGGCACCTTCCTAATAACTTTAAATATTTCAACATATAAAGTTTGAATAGAGCCATACCATAATTAAAAGTATTACTCAATTCCCCAGTGTATATATATACACATACACAAACACACACACACACACACACACACACACACACACACACACATATAATTTCTTTTTTAAAATTAGGTCATCATAAGCCATATCTTAATCATATATTTAACATGAAATGATAATCATCTGGTACATACTCATAGTGGAACATATAGACTGAATTCTCCTAAGCACAATTTATGTGACATTTCCACCAGAGAATTTGGAAGAAGTCCTAGAAATCACTACTTCTGATAATTCTAATTGCCCAGAAAATGGAAGTCATATTGTATCTACATGTTGCTTGTTTATATAACCATGACAAATTATTTTTACATAATTGGCATAAAATCATTTCACTCCTGTGGGAATAAGAAAAAAAAATCCATTCAAAAACATTCTACCAAACGACAGAAATATTAAGACAGCAGAAAATTTCTTCAAGGTACTTAATTATGAATAACCAGAATGCTAGCCATGAAAATCAGTACACACTCCATTTAAAAGTATTTGGAAAAATACTAGAAAATAGAGGCATACTCACTGGTAACAGAGATATTAACTGTAAATGATAAACTATGAAAAAGAAGTAAATAACCAATACACCTTATTAGTTAAATTGCATTTCCCAAATCAGAAAATACAGATATATATGGGGAGATCAAAAGTAAAATAACAAAAGTTAAAAATGTTTTAATACCAAGACATAATTTTATTTGTATTTTAACAATACAAAGAAAAATACCAGCGAACAGAGGTATTTTGCAACCATTGTACCAGAATGTGTTATAGACATTAATCAAAGTCTAATGATTCCTAGAAATAATTTTAAGGTATAAAATAGAGTGCAAAATTTTTTAAACCTAAGATTCTTGGTAATTTTCAACATGCTATACAAAGTACACCTTATGACTCCCAGGAGCATTTTCAAAATTAAAAAATATATATATTCTGCTTGTTTTCTGAAAATGGCAAATGTTGTGTATTACCATGAGTTACAACTTAAAATGTTCCAGGTTTCCAAAGAATTCTTTTGAAATTTTGTTATCCTTTCTCATTTGTGTAAGCAATCAGATTCACTGAGCTCACCGAATCTGTAAATGATCTGCAGTAAATCATGTGCGAATTTGCATTTTGATCCATTATTTCTTCAAAATTTTTATCTGACCCATTCTCATCTTGAACTCCAATTACATATATGTTAAACATTTTTTTTTATTTTTTTTTCAGCATAACAGTATTCCTTGTTTTTGCACCACACCCAGTGCTCCATGCAATCCGTGCCCTCTCCAATACCAACCACCTGGTTCCCCCAACCTCCCACCCCCCGCTGCTTCAAACCCCTCAGATTGTTTTTCAGAGTCCATAGTATGTTAAACATTTTTATATTGTTTCACAGATACTGAAACTGCTGATATTTTAAAAATACTTTTTCTCTCTCTTCTTCACATTGATCTATCTTCAACTTAAGTGATTATTTCCTTATAATTGTCATCTGTGGTGGGTTGGACTTTTAGAAGCTTATTCTACCATACCAGAAATGAAACTTTTAGTAATTAGTATGAAGAGCCCACAGTCTCTATCCTCATCCATAAGGTCAGTGTCCATCTAGTATTTTAAAACAAAACTCCGAGTATTTAGCAGACAACAAAGAATGTGTCTGGCACCTATTAATGTCGTCATTATCCAAGACTTACCTTTCTTGTCTTCAAACATGTTTAGCCTCAATTAATTTCTGACTGGTATTTAATTCTCTGTTCTACATTTTCATTTAAAATTCAGAAAATTCCTTAGGACTCTTTGTTTTGTTTAGTTAAGTTTTTTTGTTCATTCGTTTGTCTGTTTGTTTTTTAAATCTTACCCCTGACTCTCAGATCCCCTGTCCAAGGCTTTACTCTAAACTTATTCAATCAGCTATCTTTATTTTGAATTACTACAATACTATATACCTAATACTATCCTCTCCCATATTGCAGGTCTTTTGGAATCTTACTGCTAGCACATTCACAAAAAAGTAAGTGTGAAAGATTGACTTCTGCTTCAAGGGCTGTTGGGGTTTTAGTGGTCCCCATTTTATATTTATTTTCAAGAGTTGGTTTTTACATTAGCTGTGGATCTTAATGGCGAGCAAATATCAATGGCAATATTTTGCCCCTTATCAGAAGCTACTCCCAGAGACAGTGGCTCCCACTAATAATTTCCAGCAAAGGGAGGTGATGGCAGATCTCATTATTAGAAACTCCTTCCAGTAGTTTTGGTCAATAATCTGCCTCTCTCAATACCTTTTGAAAAATTTCTAGTGTATCTTTTTTCTCTGAACAGTTTGTATAGATTTAAATGTCATGAAAATGCCATATTAGTTTCTCAAAATTGCATCTAGGAAACAATATAGCAAGATAGCCTGTTAAATTTCTTAGTATAACTGTGGTACTAAACAGTCATTTCAAAGAATAAATGCAGATTCTCTAGAACAGGGCTTGACAAACATATTAGACAAAGAGCAAGATAGTAAATATTTTAGGCTTTGTTGGCCATATAAGTTCCTTCACAACTACTCAATTTGGCCACTGTAGGACGAAAGTAGTCAATAAAGCTTTATTTACAAAAACAGATGGCCAGCAAGTTTTGCTTATAGGCTATAGGTTGTCAGTCTTTCCTCTACAGTTATAATACCAAATAAATACAACTTATATCTGAATTTCTCCAATATTCTGTTAATATTCCTTAAAATAAGAACCAGTTTTATAAACTTATACATCAAAAACTCCCATACATTTTAACAGGGACTTCCTAGGTATTGATTTAAGAATCCATTATTTTTTCTCAGTCATTCCATTAATGAAGTGACTAGAACATGTGGAAAAAATACGTACTGCTAATTATTTGTTGTACTACCCAACTGAGCATTAAGATATCTGTTAAACTTGTTCCACAAAATTAAATAAACCAAATTTCACACTGTATTTTTAAAGTGGCATCATTCTATAGAAGTTATATCTTAATCAGGAAATAAAGACAAACTAAGAAAAAACAAACTAACCAGTGGAATAAAGTCCGGAAACAGACATACATATGTTCTTGTGTTTCTATGCTTTCCCACCAAAATAATACTGCGGTGCTGCAGGGAAAGGGTTGTCATTTTAATAAACTGAATGGAATCAGCTGGATATCCTTTGGGGAAAAAAAAATATGGTATGGTCTGAAGTATACCCAAAAGTCAATTTAATAGAAAACAGTTATCTAAATGTGAAATAGAAAATAATAAAAATTTGAAGATCAAATATAGGAGAATATTTTTATGACTTGGAACAAATAAAAAGTTGATACATTAAACTATATAAGAATTTAAAACTTCTATTTATCAAAAGACATTGTTAATAGAGGTAAATATGAATGCATCATGTGTGAAAAGTTTGCAATGGGCTCATGTTCAGAATATATAGAGAACTGTAACAAATCAGTAAGGAAAGAGCAAATAATAGAAAAAAATGGGCAAAAGATTGAAAATTTATTTCACATGAGATATCCAAATGACCAAAGGAATATATTTTAAGAAGGAATCAAGGTTATTAGTTATCAAAGTGTAAATTAAAATCATCAGATACAATCACACACTTACAAGAATGGCTAAGATAAAAAAGAAGATAAAACATCCAGTATTATGATAAATAACAATAGTGAGAGTGCACCCTATCTTGTTACTGACTATAAAGGAAAAGCTCAGTTTTTCCCCAACAAGAATGGTATTAACTGTGGGTTTTTCATATATGGGTGTTATTATGCTAAGATACGTTTCCTCTAAACCTACTTTATTGAGGGTTTTTATCATGAACAGATATTGTACTTTGCCAAATGCATCTTTTGCATCTATTGAAATTATCATATGGTTTTTATCCCTTCTTTTATTAATGTGGTGTATCCCACTTATTGATTTGTGAATACTGAACCACCCTTGCAACTCAGGAATAAATCCCACTTGATCAGAGTGAATGATTTTTTTAATGTATTGTTGGATTTCGTTTGCTAGCATTTTATTGAGAATTTTGCATTCACGTTTATTAGGGATATTGGCCTGTAGTTCTTTGTTTCAGCGGAGTCTTTATCTGGTTTTGATATCAGAGTAATACTGGCCTCATAGATTGAATTTGTAAGTTTCCCTTCCTTTTCTATGTTTTGGAATAGTTTAAGTATAGGTATTAACTCTTCTTTAAATGTTTGATAGAATTCACCTGTGAATCCATCTGGATCCTTTCTGTTTTCTTTTTGATAAGTCTGGCTAGGAGTTTAACAATTTTTTTATTTTTCTATTTTTTTCAAAGAACAAGCTCCCAGTTTCACTGACCTGTTTTTTGTTTTTTAGGGGTTTTTGTTTTTTGGGTTTTTTTGTTTTGTTTTGTTTTTGTATTTGTTTTCTTTTGTTTTTTATTTTTTATTTACCAGTGTACTGGAGGTCTTAGCCACAGTAATCAAACAACAAAAAGAAATAAGAGGCAACAAAATCAGCAGGGAAGAAGTAAAACATTCACTATCTGAAGAGGATGTTATACTCTATGTAGAAAACCCAAAGCACTCCACCAAAAAACTGCTAGAACTGATAAACTCAGTAAAGTCGCAGGATACAAAATCAGCATATAGAAGTCTGTTGCATTTCTATACACCATTAATGAAGTAGTAGAAAGTGAAATCAAGGAATCAGTCCATTTTACAATTGCACCAAGAACAATAACATACCTAAGAATGAACCTAACCAAAGAGGTGAAAGACCTGGACTCTGAAAACTATCAAACACTGATGAAAGAAATTGAAGATGACACAAAGAAATGGAAAAACAGTCCATGCTCATGGGTTGCAAGAAAAAATATTTTTAGGACAT
Source organism: Enhydra lutris kenyoni (assembly GCF_002288905.1). Lineage (NCBI taxonomy): Eukaryota > Metazoa > Chordata > Mammalia > Carnivora > Mustelidae > Enhydra > Enhydra lutris. Next base: position 20,792,378 of record NW_019154096.1, read on the forward strand.
GTGGGTGACTCAGTTGGTTAAGTGACCGCCTTTGGTTCAGGTCATGATCCTGGAGTCCCAGGATCGAGTCCCCCACCTCAGACTCCTTGCTCAGCAGGGAGTCTGCTTCTCCCTCTGACCCTCTCTCCTTATGTTCTCTGTCTCTCATTCTACCCAAAGCAATCTACATTTAATGTATTCCCTATCAGAATACTATTATATTCAACAGCACTTCTCACACAGCTAGAAAAAATATTCTAAAATTTGTATGGAAAAACAAACAAACAAAAAAAAAAGCTAAAGCAATCTTGAAAAAGAAAAGCAAAGTTTGAGGAATCACAATTCTGGACTTCAAGTTGTATTACAAAACCATAGTGATCAAAACAGTATGGCACTAATACAAAAACACATGCACAGATCAATAGAACAAAATTTAAAAAAAACTAGAAATGATCCCATAACTCTATGGTCAATTAATCTTTGACAAAGCAAGAAAGAATATCCAATGGGAAAAAAGACAGTTTCTTCAACAAATGGTGTTGAATGGGAAATGGGAAAACTGGGCAGCAATATGCAGAAAAATTAAACTGGACCACTTTCTTACACCATACACAAAAATAAATCCAAAATGGATTAAACATTGAAACGTGAGATTTGAAACAATAAAAATCCTACAGAACACATGCAGTTACCTCTTTGACATTGCCATAGCAACTTCTCACTAGATATGTCTCTTGAAGCAAGGGAAACAAAAGCCAAAAGAAACTATTAAAATAAACACATCTGCACAGCAAAAGAAATGATCAACAAAATTAAAAGACAACCTATGGAATGTGGAAGATATTTGTAAATGACATGTATGATAAAGGGTTAATATCCAAAATATATAAAGAATGTACATAACTCCATATCCCAAAAAATAAATAAAATGAATAATTCAATTTTTAAAAAGATGAGAATATATGAACAGACATTTCTCCAAAGAAGACAAACCAATGGCTAACAGACGCATGGAAAGATGCTCAACATCATTTATCATTGGGGAAATACAAATCAAAATTAAAGTATTATCTTACACCTGTCAGAATGGCTAAAATTAACAACATAGGAAACAATGACGTGGGAAGGATGTAGCGAAAAAGAACCCTCTTACACTGTTGATGAGAATGCAAAGTAGAGCAGTCACTCTGGAAAACAGATTGGAAGTTCCTCAAAAAGTTAAAAATAAGGCTACTTTACAACCCAGCAGTTGCACTACTAGGTATCTACCCAAATAATACAAAAATACTGATCCAAAGGGACATATGTGCCCTGATGTTTAGAGCAGCATTATAAGAATAGCCAGATTATGGGATGATCCCAAATGTCCATCAACTAATGAATGGATAAAGATGTTGTGTTTTGTATAAATACGTGCATACACACACACACACACACACACACACACACACACACACATGTGTATACATACATACATATAATGGATTATTACTCAGACATCAAAAAGAATGAAACCTTGCCATTTGCAATGACATAGCTGGAGCTAGAATGTGTTATGCTAAGCAAAACTACTCAGTCAGAAAAAGACAAATAATATATGATTTCACTCATATGTGAAATTTAAGAAACAAAACAGATGAACATAGGGGAAAGGGGGAAAAAAGAAGGGAGGCAAACCACAAGAGTCTCTTACCTATAGAAAGCAAACTGAGGGTGATGGAAGAGAAGTGAGTTACAGGATAGGCTAAAAGGTTGGTGAATATTAAGTGTTGAGCACTAGGTGTTACATGTAAGTGATGAATCACAAAATTTTATTCCTGAAACCAATATTATATTACATGTTAACTGATTAACATTTTAATAAAAACTTGAAACAAAATTAAGAAAATAAAAATCTATAATGAGATAACACCTCACAGTTGTCAGAATGGCTGAAATCAACAATATAAGAAGTAGCAAGTATTGGCAAGGATATGGCAAAAGGGGAACCCTCATACTGGGAATGCAAACTGATGCAGTCATTGTGGAAAAGAGTACGGAGTTTCCTCAAAAAGTTAGAAATAGTACTACCCAGGGTGCCTGGCTGTCTCAGTTTGTGGAGCATGTGACTCTTGATCTCAGGGTTGTGAGTTCAAGTCCCACATCAAGCATGGAGACTACTTAAAAAAAAAAAATAGAATTACCCTATGATCCAGCAACTGCACTACCAGGTATTTACCCAAAGAATGCAAAAATACTAATTCAAAGGGATACATGAACCTGAGTTTATAACAACGTTATCTACAATAGCCAAATTATGGAAATAGCCTGTGTTCATTAAGTGATGAATGGATAAAGAAGAGGTGATCTATATATACAGAGGAATCTTATTCAGCCATGAAAAGAGAGTGAAATCTTGCCATCTGCAAAGACATGGATGGACCTAGAGAGTATTATGCTAAAGAAGTAAGTCAATCAAAGGTATCATGCTTAGCGAAATAAGTCAATCGGAGAAAGACAACTATCATATGATCTCCCTGATATGAGGGAGAGGAGATGCAACATGGGGGGTTAAGGGGGTAGGAGAAGAATAAATGAAACAAGATGGGATTGGGAGGGAGACAAACCATAAGTGACTCTTAATCTCACAAAACAAACTGAGGGTTAATGGGGGGAGGGGGGTTGGGGGGGTGGGATTATGGACATTGGGGAGGGTATGTGCTATGGTGAGTGCTGTGAAGTGTGTAAACCTGGAGATTCACAGACCTGTACCCCTGGGGTTAAAAAGATATTATATGTTTAAAAAAATAAAATTACTAAAAAAAAAAAGTAAGTCAATCAGAGAATGACAAATATTATATGATTTCATTCATATGTAGAACTTAAGAACAAAACAAATGAGAAAGGAGAAATAAAAAGAGAGGGAAGTGAACCAAAAAACCAGACTCTAACTATACTGAACAAACTGATGGTTACCAGAGAGGAGGTAGGTGGGGTGATGGGTGAAATAGGTGCTGGGTATTAAGGAAGGCACTTGTGATGAGTTCTGGGGATTGCATGGAAGTGCTGAATCACTGTATTGCACACCTGACACTAATATAATACTATACGTTAACTAACTGGAATTTAAACAAAACTTTAAAAAGGGAAGAATATGGAATTCAAGTGGTAGGGTGGCTTGGTAGCTCAGTAGGTTAGGCAACTGACTCTTGTTTTAGTTAATATCAGGTCATGATCTCAGGGTCATTAGATCAAGCCCTGCATAGGGCTCTGCAGGGAACATGTACCCTGCTTAAGCTTTTCTCTCCCCCTCCCCTCCTCCTCCCCTTGCTTTCTCTACCTCTCTCTAAAAAGGAAAGGAAGGAAGGAAGGAAGGAAGGCAAGAAGGAAGGAAGGAAGGAAGAAAATTCCAGTGGTAGTGAAGCTCTGGAGTAACTGGCATTAATATTCCATTGATTGTCATGTAAATTGGTAGAAACTCTTTGGAAAATATTGACAGTCAGTGTGAAAGCTGAACATATACATCCTTTTGATCCAGCCAATCCAACTTTCTGTGTGTGTATGTGTGCATGCCCAACAGAAATACACATATATGATCACCCAAAGACCTGTATTAGAGTGTTTATGACAGAACTACTTATAGTAATCTAAAATCTAAAATTATCCAAGCCTTCATTTTGGGTTTCATGGATAAATAAATAGTGGTATGTTTATATAATGTCATACAATGCCATAATAAGAATGATCAATCTATAGCAAAACAATGATAAGAATAAATCTCGCTTAAGTTTGAGCAAAAAAGCCATAGCACAAGAGTATACACACACACACACACACACACACACACACACAATTATGTAGATATTTCCACTGTAAGTGCTTAAAGATGTCTCTTTTGCTTTACTTGGAGACTTAACCAAATGGTATTTACAAGCCTATTATAGACAGATTGATAAAATGGTATTTGCTAACATCCTATATACACAGTGTTCTTCTGTCCATGTCTGTTTATACATAGGCCAAACTTGGATATAGACATTAAACTCAGATGTTCTTTCTGTATGTCACTAATGACTACCACTTAGAAATTGAACACTACCAAAGGAAAGCTATGGTCTGATAGATATTCCTCCAAATCACAATGTTTACACTACATAGTTATTTAGACTAAATAGACAGTTTTCTCATAGAACAATTCAGAAAACAAATACATCGATTTGTAATTTCTAGTAGACATATGGTTTCTAAGGGTGAACAGGTAAGTTCTGGCAGTGAAATGTCTGAAACCCACATATTAGAAGATGGATTGGTTAACCTATGGAGCACCTTTTTGATGTATTTAGGTCTCAGGAGAATGATCATGTCTATAAAACAGCAGTTATCAGGGGAGAAACAATGCCATAAAAAGAAGAAATAAAACAACTTGAAAATGCTGAAGGACTTTTTTTTTCCCTCCTGGAAACATCCTATTAAGTTCTTATGGATTAGAAAAAAACATAACCAAAACTAGGAAGTTAAAAGGGAGATATGTACATAGCATTTATATTGAAATTCAGATATGTTTACAGTTAATTGAACATTTGTCTAAAGAAAAATGAAAATACAATTCTCTTGCCCTTTTGTGTAAAAATACTTTTTCAATAATGAAATGAAATGCCACCCTTCAAGACAGTCTTCATAATCAGGGGCAATGAAACGTTTGTAAATAGCTCTGATGGTACACACACACACACACACACACACAATTTTCAATTGTTGATCCCCATGAAAACTACTGAAGCTAAAAGAGAAAATCTTATTTTCAAGATAAATGCTTCTTAGCTGATATGCTATTGAAATATCTTATGTTCATCTTCAGGGTAACAACACATAAGTGCTTATTTTATTCATATACTTATAGAGATAGATGAATATAACTTCAGGGCCAGGCACTATTCTTTTGCAAGTATTTACTTGTTTAACCCTTATGGCAGCACTATGAGATTGTTGCTGTTGTTACGTATGATCATCACAATTTTACAGATCTATGCATATGAATCTACAATTATCTCAAAATTAAAAGTTTACTTTAAAATATTTACTGAATGCCCAGTATGTGCTAAGTACCATTACAGGTGATATGAAAGAACAATAAACAGCAACAAAACAGTAGCCTCTTTTCAGGAAGTTTGCAGTCGAGTTAAAGAAACAGACAAAAATAAAGAAACATGATTATGTAATATGTCAAGGGTGAAAATGAAGGAAAAAAAAATAGTAGTGAGCATAAAGAAAGATGGAGGAAGTGCTATTTATATATGACCTTTAGGGATGCTATCTTCCAGACGGTGGTATTTAAGCAGAGATATAAAGCCACACAGGTTTCTAGAGAAAGAAAAGGAAAGCTAATCTAAAGCCCTTGAGTTAGGAATGGTCCCAGCATGGTTCAATGAATATTAAGTCGATGGGCCATTGTGTCTGGAGTATGGATAGTACGGTAACATAGTAGGATTTTGAGTTAGTAGTATGCCAGATCATATAGGTCTATAGATCATGATAAAAACTTTCCATTTTATTTTAAGTGTGTGTTGGAGGAGAGGGATAATATGTGATTTAGCACAGAGTACTGACGTGCTCCATCTTACCTACTGAAAGGTTATTATGGCTGTTATGTTGAGAACAGACTGATGGTAGGGAGAGCAAGTAGAAAGTGGGAAGGCTATCATTCACCATTTTTTTTTTTTTTTTTAAATAAGAGCTATTGTAGTGGACATATTCTGCTCTCTATCCTACATCCGTACCTTTGGGGAACTACTTTCTGCCATGTTATGTTGAGGAAAGTATAAATCATAGGCTGCCAGAGTATCCTATTCTTCAAGCAAAAATGACTGGTTCCTGAATAGGATAGTATCCAAGAAAAGCCAGTTAGAGTTTCTTCTTGAAAGTTGATACATGGACAGTGGTTTTCCAAAGGTCTCTCTCTTTCTCTAAGAGTCATGCCTATAGGGACCAAATGAACAACAGTGCGGAGAAAGCCTATCTGAGAATTAAGAAAAATATATACAAATTGAGCTAGGAAAAATAAATTCCTTTTTTAAGATTTTTTAAAAATTTATTTGAAAGAGAGAGCACAAGCAGGAGAGCAGCAGGCAGAGGGGAGGGAGAAGCAGGGTCCCCACTGAGCAGGGAGCCCAATGTGGGGCTCAATGCCAGGATCCTGGAATCATGACCTGAGCCAAAGGCAGACACTTAACTCACTGAACCACCCAGTAATGAAAAAGAAATTCTTTATAAATATGTTTTAACTCTGGAACAAGTGATACAATGGATAAAAATTTGGTTGTGTTCTATTTAAAATTCAAGTCTTTATCCTAGAGTAATGATTTTAGCCACAACATCAAATTTGTCACATGGAAACAAAACTCTGCATTTATGCATTCACTTTCCCACCCTGCTCCTGTTTCTATGAAATTGCATTATTTTGCAGAGAGACAAATGTGATTTGCCACCTTTGTGTAAGTATTCTGTGGATCATATTCAATTCATAGATAGTTTCTAATTTATTGTTCAAAAAAGGAAAGAAAAAAAGGGGAAAATATCTGTTCCTATATTAGTCAAGATCAGATACAGAATCTAATACTCCATATTAAAAATATGTACTAAATATTTAAATGGTATTGGGTCATGATCATTTTTAAGAACCCAAAGAGCCACAATCCCAGTCTTCCCCCAAAAACTTACATACAGGATGGAAGAAACGTAGTGAAATATATGTCACTATTTATGAATAGAAGGCACTACAGAAAATGTGTTTATATGAATTATCTCATTTGAACCTGAAACAAACTTTAAAGGAAGTAATTTCTTTATTTTATGAGAAAATAGAAGTTCAGAGACATTAAGGTCAAATATATTGTAAGTAATATAAGTAAATTCAGTCCCAGTTCAGATGTTTCTCATCTCTGTGTTGTATACAAAACATTTGATAAGCTTGCATATTCATAATGTGAGAGGCATGACCAAAACATAAAAAAGTCATGAACTACTGAAATCATCACATGATACATCTTTATATTAATAACTATAGTAACATAGTAATATAATCATTAAATTAATAACTCCACTAATAAAGTAATACATTCATTATCTTACTAATTCTATCATTATATTAATATTAATAATATATAATACAGTTTATAACTGTAAAGGCAAACGAAGTTAACAGATGATTAGAATGCAAGGCTAAATAAAGGTAAGCAAGATCAGGGTTAGTTCTGTGGAAGAAAAAGAATATGAATTGTGTCCTAAAAGATACGTGAAATGTGGATATGTGTGGATGAGTAATTATAGTGGTAGGACATTTTGGGAAGCTTGGGTTTGGTTCCTGTGATTGGATCCTTGCAAAAAAGGGATTTGCTATGATCTTCAGGGACACAATGGAGGATAAGGGAGTACTAAAGAAAAAGGGGCAGCATCACATTTTTAAGGAAACTTTGAAAGTCAGAACTTAGATCTGATGGAATATTATTTGCTTATATAAACTGAAGTTTTGAAGCATGCAATATGTCTTGTCACAGATAAGATGGTTACATGTGTCTTCTAGGGGGAAAAAATGGAAAACACAGTGAATCCAGAGAAGGGGACATAAGACTGGGTCATATGCAAAACAGAATATAGATTAAGTTTTCCAAAGTTTTTATCTCTACCTTAAAGAGGAAAATTCTAACTTCCTGCCAAAAATTTTTGTAAAGAGGTTAGTTAAGAAAAAAAATTGTTTCATATGTTGGATTACTAAAGGTTTAAATAACAATTATAATTGTAATATTTGAATTATAAGAATTTGAATAATATAAATTCTATAGGAATTGGAATTATTTAAAGAAATAGAATAGTTTGTAAATGTGACCAAAATTTTAAGCTCCTTGTGAGATTTTTATCTTTGCACATGCCATAGAGATCATGGAGTTTAGAACAATCAAGTACAAAGGAACAGTTTTAAAAGATTTGTTGGATAGGACTTTAATAGACTAAAAAATTATGTTAAATCAAAATCATTGGAAATAAGAATGTTTATAATATTATTTTAGTTTAATTCTTGGCAAGACAGGAGAACTGAGATGTCAAGAGCAAATAGATCTGCTTTATCATTTTTGTTAGTCTGGGTCCTCTGAAAAGCAGACACTTACTTAAACAGGATCAAATGCAACGACTTATTAGAAAAAATGTCTGTGAGTAAAAATCAGGAGAAAGTTGGAAATGGCTGAAAAAGTAGTGAGACCATGGTATAAGTATGACTCTGAGTGAGGAACAGAAGAAAGGAAGGATTTTAAAATGTCCTAAACAAATGTGCAGTTTAAGAAAAATGAAGTAAAGTCATTGGGGAATAATCAAGCCAAAGATAGACATCAGGGATATTGGGTGTCCACGAATGGGTGTGCCTTAGCATCTCAGATGCACATGGCACTGGCAAGGCACACTTCATGGGACTCATCGATATAGTCTCATCATAGATGCAGGAATGCATTTCATAGCACAGTAGCTGGTTACTTTCCCTCCCTATAGTTGGAGGGCCGCACTGAGCACCTCCATGAGTCACGTGGCCACCTTCCTTAAGGCTGGTCATGAGTCTCATGTAAAATACAAAGGAGTTTCTGGGCATTTTCATTTTTTATGGACAATATGTAATTGTGAGCTGTGTACTCTATTGGAGTCTAGTAATTTGATCACTTTGTGGTTTCTCATACTTTTTCACAAATAGAGACTCTCTATTCCACACTATCAAAATCACATCTTGAAAAACATTTAGAGCCACAGCTTTAGATGGGGAAACACTACTTCTCGTTGGCCACTGCATTATCCATCCATTCATTTATTTAATCTACCCACTTATTTAAATACAAAACAAAAACACACATAGTCTAGCCCCTGTCTGACTTCCCACCTTCATCTTCTACACTATGCCCATTGCATACTGTACTCTATTATTTGGTAAGCTTTTTCTATTTATTGAACAAGCTAAATACTTTTCAACCTCAGAATATTAGTCCCTATGGTCTCCTTTGCCTGGAATGTTCTTCCCCTCAATTTCCACATGACAGCTTCCTTCATACCATTCAGACTTTAGTGCAAGTACCACGTCAGTGAGGCTTTTGCTGATCATTTCATCTAAATTAGCACCATGTCACGTACCAATAACTCTTCTGTTACTAGTTTCATTTACTTTATTGTACTTAGCATCCACTGCAATAATCTTGTTTTGTTGTTCTCCAGTCTTTGTAGATTTGTATCCAGTCCTTGTAGATTTGTCCCATAAAATCATATGACTAAAGTCCTCCACTATATCATCAATATCTGGGATGCAGCTTGATCCCTAAAACTCAATAAATATTTGTTGAATGAACAACTGACAAAGTCATATATATATATACATATATATGTATAATATGTATATATACATATATAATATTATATATATTATATATAAATGTCGTGTGTGTGTGTGTGTGTGTGTGTGTCTAAACACAGTGGGTCTGAAGGTTTAAAGGTATGACTACTTCTCTCACGGAGATTATAGTCTAAGTCAGAAATTACTCCTTCCCTTCCTAACACTTATCCCTTTTTCCTACAACTGCTCCAGACACTCATCCTCACAGACCAGTTCATTAACTTCTTTTTGTGGTGGAATAGCTCTGAACAACATAAACTTTAGAATAGTAGAAACTTGACATTCAATAAGTGTACTTCTGTAGAATTTTACTTTCACAAGTTTGTGAATAATAAAACATTAGATTTCTGGTCAAACATGGGCCAAACACTGTTTCAAAATAAGGGAATTAATATGAAGAGTCTAACAGATAAAGCCCTCAAAGAGTTTAGAGTTTAAGAGGATAGGGAGATATACACAATAGGCAAAGAAATAAATATCATACACTGAAATAGGCTCTTGGAAGACAGAGGAGGGAGGACTGAATATAAAAGACTTTGTCTAGTTATGCAGGTTAGGAAAGATGTTCTTGAGGAAGTGATGTTTGCCCTGTGATTTGGAAAATAAGGAGGAGTTAACAGGTGCAATTGAAGTGTACTTAATTAGGAAGGGGTGGCAGCAAGAGCTTTCTAGGAGAGGAAAGAGCAAGTGTGAAAAGCTTGAAAGAAATGTAAAGGAAAATGAGGCCAAATGAATCAACAGGGATCATAGTATGCCAGTCCTGCTAAGCCATGCTAAGATTTTTTTAAAACAAAAAGAAACAAACAAAAAGCTTTAACAAAAATGGCATAAATTAAATGTGCACTTTCTTTTTTTTTTTTTTTTTTAAGATTTTATTTATTTATTTGACAGAGAGAGATCACAAATAGGCAGAGAGGCAGGCGGGCGGGGGCAGGAAGCAGGCTCCCAGCTGAGCAGAGAGCCCGATGCGGGACTCGATCCCAGGACCCTGAGACCATGACCTGAGCCTAAGGCAGAGGCTTTAACCCACTGAGCCACCCACGCTCCCCAAATGCACACTTTCTAAAGGCCTTCAGCATACCCTCTCTACGCTATTCAGATTAGAAATGTTTCTTGGAAAACTGCCCTTTGGTTAGGCTTATGCAGGCTTGGGTTGGCCTCATATAGAAGAAAACTAGTAGTACAATCTTTCATGATTGAATTAGCTGAAAGTTGGAGCCATGATTTTGCAGGTGGTGTGATGGAGAATGGCAGGCCCTGAATATAATGAAAATTTAATTACATACTTAATACAATTAAACCATGAAATCATGAGGGAACATAAAAATTAAAAATATATAATCTATGCTGCTGGGTAGCTAGAAACATTTTCACATTAGAGACCTAACTTCTATTATTAGTGTCAATATCTATATCATGCTCTAATATTTCATATGGATTCCACTAATGAAATTAGGAACATAATCAGGTGGCAAAGAGTAAGAAAGCTCCCTTATTAATAAAATACATCGGCAGTGTTTGCTCTCTTTTCCATAGCAGAGGAGGATTTGTTTGTCCTTCATTGGCCTAAATTACATGCATCCCTTCTGAGATAGAGAGCTAATTTATATGATTAATGTTATATGATTCCTGAAAGTTTGAAGATATGACCAAACAGGGGATAGAAGCAAAGCACACAATTTCCCTTTGCCTTAATTGTGAAATAAATTATTAAAAATACAATTGGAGTCCCTATATTTGGTTCGGAAAAACATTTATGTAATAATCACTTCATTAGTTTAGCAAAGTCTTTGCCTTTCTGCCATAAATGTATAACTCCAAAACCTAATTCAATATTTGGCTCAATTAACCCTCTTGCTGTCAGTTATGGCACTTTTGGACCTTGACTGGTTGAACATGTTTTACCTTATCCCATATAATTTTTTCCTAATTTGGGCATTAATGCTCTTGCTTTTATTTTATATTTCATTATAAAACATACAAAACAGAGATATATATAAATATATTTATTAATAAATAAATTTAAAATTAAAGATTTAAATTTATATATATTTATATATATATAAAATTAAAAATTTATAACTATAAATATATACATACACATATGTACATACATATACATGCATATACATACATATACACACATATGCCTTTTCCCTTTAATATTTACTATTTTGTGGTATTCTGTTATGACTCTTTAATACTGATGACCAGTATTTGAGACAAAAATCCCAAGTATTTTTAATTCATCATATCCATGTTAAAACAATAATATTTCATTGGGAAAAAAGGACTCATTTAATCAAATCATTAACTTGAGGGAAGTTCACACGAAGTCAAGAGAAAGGAAAAAACAACCTATCATATGTGTTGGACCAGGCCTAGAACTTTGAACTGCACATGATTTTTCTCACATCCATATCTAACCATGAAGTAATAAAGGACTTTAATTGGATGACTTGTTCAAAACAAACACACAAACAAGCAAACAACAACACCAATTTGGTACCTAATTTAAAGAAGACATAATAGTTGTCTTGGGGAGGTAAATATAAATAAGTCAGTTCTAAGATAATGCACAATTTAAAGAAGAGTAAAAACATACACAGGGTCAGTGTGTATCCTCTGTGATAGGGATGCTGAGAAAGAATACACGAAAGACTATGGAAATTCAGAGATGGTTTGGCAGGCACTTCTTGTGAGAAATAATGAGAATTTTATGAAAAAGCATAACATCTTTTCACATGTATCCTAATAAATTAGAAGGGTTAATATAAAAACACTACGCATTTAAACACTTACCATGGTAACTGAATTGTAGAACTTTGAGGAAACACCTACATAGGCATTCAGGAAAAATAGAGGGTAGAAGCAGATAGAGTGGGGATTTGAAGGAAACCAAGTCAACATAGATACTGAAGTCAATTGATAAGAGTTCAGTAGAAAAGAAGATGGCTGGCAATGTCACACAGTCAAGGTATCAACAAAAGTTCAAATTGAAGATATATTACTTAATGTGGTAACAAAGAATATTGAGTGGTCTTTAAAAGTGTTTCAGGTACATGGAGCAGAAGCTGTAATGGAATGGCTTGGACATTGGGAGATATTGGGTATATATTCAATATTTAAATAACATAATCATAGCTATTACTAATTCATGCATTCAATATTTACTGAGCATCTACTATGTTCCAAACACTCTTATATAAGAGTTGATGATACAACAAGGAACTGAAACTGAGGCACAAAGGTAATTGTAACTAACTTGCTCATGTGGTAAGGATTCCAGGATTGGCAGCCAGGCAGTCTGACTCCAGAATCTAACTCCTGACCACAATAAAATACTGCACTGCTTCTTCTGTACCAGGTGATACCTGGCACCACTAAGTGCTTTATGTACGTTATTTTATTCAATACTCACTAAAGCCCTGTGACATATTGTTATGATACTAATGTTTAAATAAGTAAATTAAGGTTTAGACAGGTTGTATAACTTTCCAAAGGCTATACAGCTAGAGAAATATGGAGCCAGAATTTTATTTCAAAAAGAAGTGTGATTCCAGAGCCTGAGTTCTAATTCATCACACTTGACTGCACAGATCTAGTATACGGAGACATTTTGGAGAGATGTTGAAAAATAAAACTACTACAGTAAAACTACTACTACTTTCTATAGATAAAACTACTATCAGTATTTCAGCATATTTCCTTATAATATTATTGTGCACTTTAACATATTTGAAAATATTAAATATAATTTAGAACATATGTCTTTGCCATTAAATCATTGACATATTTGCATCTGTTTAAAGACTCTTGGTAAACACAATTATTGGCCAAAAGCTTATTGCAGGGTTACATCAAAACTTATTTAACCTCTCTCAAAATATTAGACATATAATTTGTAACTTTTGATAGTTATAAACAATGTGGTAAATCATATAACTTATTGCAAATTTTTAAAACCTTTTCTATATATTGGCTACTTGTTCTATAGAGGGTTTAAAGCAATTATCATCAAAAGCAAGATGTAAGATTACTCATTTCACTGTATCTTCATCAGCACTGTATATTATCATTACTATTTTTTAAGGTCATTCTTAATTTTGTAGGAAATAAATTATATTTCACCTAGAATGAAAGTTGCATGAAAGGACTTTTTCCCCGTTATTGTACTGATACATTTATTGAGAGTAGTTGATAAATATTTGTTGATTCAATTAAGTCTCTTTTTAAATATGGATACAGCTTTTAAAATTCTTGATAATTAAAAAGACAGTCATAGGAGTCGTTCATGTATTTGACTACATGCAAAGAGAGACAAATAGCCAAGGGACACATACAGACCTGAAGAAGCAACATCCATCAAAATGAGTTCACAGAAGCAGATCTGCCTTCACCGAGATCGATATTTGCTAAAAAGGACTCTGAGACTATGATATTTTTAAGTAACATGATTAGGGGAGCACCAGGGCGAAATACACTAGCAATAAGCCCTGACAGAACCCAGCCCTATCCTGGAGGGTTAGCGTCTGTGGTTTATATCAGGTAGCAGTTCTCAATGGATCCCTCACATTTCTGCGCATTTTGCCAGTTAGACACCAATTGTCCTTTGTTCCAGATTATCTTTTCAAGGATGTCCGTATATCAAACTACCTTCAGAGATAGAGATAGTGTGTCCCTCCAGAGTAAAGGGCATTTTTCTAACAGCCTTAAAAAATAGAATAATGTCTCCTTGTAAAACATAGGGCAGGCTCATTTACTGTTCAATATAATAAAAATAATGTCCCCCTCCAGAGCAAAGAATATGCATGTTTACTCTCAGAAAAGAGTCTAGTTTGGGGCACCTGGGTGGCTCAGTGGGTTAAGCTGCTGCCTTCGGCTCAGGTCATGATCTCAGGGTCCTGGGATCGAGTCCCGCATCGGGCTCTCTGCTCAGCAAGAAGCCTGCTTCCCTCTCTCTCTCTCTCTCTGTCTGCCTGCCTCTCCATCTACTTGTGATCTCTCTCTGTCAAATAAATAAATAAAATCTTAAAAAAAAAAGTTATCAAAATAACTTTATTAAAAAAAAAAAAAAGAAAGAGTCTAGTTTTCTAAGTTCAGCTTTCCTCTCCTATATCACAAAGTACTCCATGTGCAGCAGGTACATTCTAGTCCTCCATGTGTTCTCCTATAGGAAATGACGCTTGGGTATGCCGTGTGTATACAAGTGGATACTTTGGCTGCTGCTATTTCTGTAACTAACAAAATAACCTTTATCTCTGACTTAGTAGGCCTAGATAATTTTCAGTATCCATGAAATTGTGGTAACTACATTGCTAGGTTGCAATTAAGATGAAATCCTAGAAATTTCAGAGTTCCTGACAGCTGGGAGTTTCACCATATTCTCCCTTGGCTGGGGACAAAGCCTAGTTGCAGTTCTATCTCATGGCTAACTAGCAGCAATTTTCACCTCATCAGTGTTCATGATCAAGGAAGCATGAGTCTTAATCTTGTCATGATAGAAGAGAGGCCCAGTCTAAGAGTTGTGTTTAACCAGAAGTGGTGGGCTTAGCCATGGCTATAGCCACTGGAGCAGGAAGCCAGGATGCAAGGATCTGTTTCAGACAAGTTAAACCCTCAATGCCAGTAATAATAGAAGATTTTATTTTCAGGATTACAAACAAGTACGATTTTAGTAAATAAATGAGCAGGATCCAGTGAGGAACCGATGATTACAGATGCTAGAAAAAGTGGGGAAATTGAAGTAAACAGTCCTATAGTAGGGAATAGTGAATTGTGTGGGAAAATATATAAATATATAATTTATAAATAAATAAGGTAAAGTTAGTATAAATAAAACAAGATACACTTTTTCTTTGGAATTATAAGGGAGAGGAGAAAATTGGTGATGAAACACAATGTTTGATGTGAAGAAAGGAAAGCTGTTAGGGCTCACACTGGGATTGCTTTGGGTATAAACAAACAAATAAGATAGAGGGAGAAGGTGGAATGGGGGACTTAAGTGTAACTAAAATAACTGAATCCCTCTTATTGAGAGTATAGCAATCAATCATATTGATAGAGAATCAATTTAATCAATATGCAATGAAAAAGAAGATTGGGTGGAGTGAAAGAGAACGTGGCTGATATGAATACAATGTGGATCCATGTACTTTTTTACAGATCTCTCTATAAGATATCACTGACATTAAAAAGTAGTTCCCCGGCTTTCAGATTGGACTTTGAGCTCTTTGAGGGTGAGAGCATTGTCATGATGGCTTATCATGTAATGACTGATAAATGAGCAAGCTATTATCAAGATTAAGGTTTATAGATGCAAAACACCAGCACTGCATCTGGCACACGACAGGCATTCAGTAGAAGTTCGGTGGAATTATATTTTACTTTCATAATGTTAACTATCATTACACATTTATATGGTGCTCTGGATGTTTAAAAGTGCATTCGGATATATTTTTCCCTTTGCTCTTCAATGCAGTCCTAACAGAAAACGTGAACTTTGTTACATACTCATTTAACACATGAAAAATTCAAGCTGTGAATTTAAGTGATTTACTTAAAGTTGCACAAACAAGCAGCAGCTGTGCTTAGCCTAGAACACGGAGTCAAATAGAACACACGTAAGTGTTAATCTGAATACCATCGCCTCGGAGATTGAGAAACGAAGGATTTCATTTTCACTGAGAGCTTGTTGTGTGCCAGTTTCTGCTCCCTGTGCTAGATGCTATCTTATTTCAGTCCCACAATGACCCTTGTGAGAGCTATTATCCCAGCCCTGCAGAACACACACACATACTCCTCAGCAGAGGCTCTGAGAGGTTAAGTGACTTAAACAGATCCATGCGTCTTCTAGAACATCATGCTTGCAGTGTGTGTTCTTTTCTTCTATAACTAAGGCAGTGGAATAAGCAGAATAACATGAGAAAGACAGAAAATACGAGAATGAGCAACTTCCTTTAAAAGATTGTGCCGAGGAAAATAAGGCCAACTGAATGCGCTGCAGGAATATTCACTGAGAAAATAGGTTATCATCAGACACTGAATAGGTAGAGATGTATGGACCGTAGTGTGGCTACCTCCAAAAAAGTCAAGGCGAAGAGTGGGTTCTGGGGCCACGAGCATAGATAACAAAGAAGAGGAGCTTGGGATATCTGCTGGAGACATCTACTATCAACAGAAGGGAGGTGTTCTGAATAAATGGGATTTGGCTATGTCGGAATTCTTCTGAACTGACCAGTCATGTTGAAGGCAATGTGATATCTGTTGGCTTATCTTTCTGCCAATCTCTAATTTATGTCTCAGGTGTTGACTTTTAACTGATGGTAACACTCAAGATTCATTAACAATAATTGCTTAAAGAAGTAAAAACATTCCATTATTCAGAAATTGTTTATGAAAGTGCCTAATAAGAAGAGGATTATTATGATTTAAACCTATGATGATATGGACCCCAAGAGAGAGTAGACTTTCAAAATTATCTATCCTGATAACTCTACAATTGTCTAAAAGAAAAAAAGTGAGGAGCTCAAGAATTGTTTGGAGTTCTATTTTGCTTTTCTAATTAGATGAGTTCTTTATCACAATTAGCTGGACATTAATCACAAAATGTGAACAGTTTTATTTTCTGAACTTCAGGAAACTTAATTGATAATAAGCATTATAATTGTGAAGAAATCTGCAGAGATGTCTCTTTGTGGCTACAACATTGTCTTTCCAATAAGTTCAGTAGCTGTGTGTGCCTGCCTGTGTGTGAGTGTGAATCGGTATGTATGCAATAGGATAAAGAAGAAAGGAGATGCTTTTTTTTTTTTTTAAGATTTTATTTTTTTTATTTGACAGACAGAGATCACAAGTAGGCTGAGAAGCAGGCAAAGCGGGGGTGGGGGGTGGGGGGGAAGCACCTCCCTGCTGAGCAGAGAGCCCTATGCGGGGCTCCATCCCAGGACCCTGGGATCATGACCTGAGCTGAAGGCAGAGGCTTTAACCCACTGAGCCACCCAGGAGCCCCAAGAAAGGAGAGTCTTAAGCGAATATGAGAGATAATGATCTTAAAGTAAAGACAAGAAGAAATATTTCTTTTGGAAAAATCATTCAGATACAAAAATGGAGGCTTATATAAACCATGTTCTGACCTATGTATATGAAATATTTTTAAATCGCTGATGTCTTCAAAAACTGCAAATAGTTTCTTAGGGAAAAAAAAAGAGGTGTTCTTACTTAAAAAGAACTCTTGAACTTAGAGAACTGAGCATAGGAGAGACCAGACAATAACTTATAATTCCCTAAAAGTTTTAAATCCATATAAAACTCACAATGCAGAATAAATATGCACCCACGCACAACCTAAATCTAACCAGTAACTGCTTAAAATCTGAATGTCTCTGTGAAGTGTACCAGAAAACTAAAGGTTTTTAACTTTTCCCAACCTTTTATCGTCATTGAGATACAAACATATTAAAAAACAATCTGTTTATATAAACTGAAAGACAATAAATCAATGCAGAATTTTCCAAATCTCCTTAACTATTTTAAGGTTAGGAACAAAACAAACAAAAAAAGCAAAAATAGCAATTTTTAAAATTAAGGAAGAACAAATTTGACTCATTAGGTTCAAAAATAAGTAGAAGCATCTATCTTAAATCCACCTAAAAACTCGAACTTTAAAAAAAAAATTGGTTCATTATTTTTAAGAATAACACTGCATTTTTGGAGGGATTTATTTTCCAAAGAGGGAAATATCAAATTTGGGAAGAAAAGAAGCCATTATAATTTCTCTTTTTAAATTCTAGCCAAATTACAAAAGAAATTAGTCCTTTAATTTTTTTAAATGGGCTTTGCAATATATTGCTCCTGCTAAACTGCAGATTGTTATTCTTATTACAAACCGTAGCAATTATTCTATGCTAAAACATTAACATACAAAAAAAACCAAATAAATATTTTATATTAATATAAATTATTTCTACTGACTACCTATACACATATTTTAAGTACCCCATGATTTATCAAAGATCTAGTTGGAACTAGGTCATTTCAGTAAGAAGAATCTTTGAAAGATAATTCATGGTCTATGCATAACATAGAGATCTCAACTACTTCTAAAATAAGTATAGAAGTATTTTCTATTACTAATTTCTTTTTAAAATGTACTAAATTCACTTGCTGATAAAATTTTAAGTCAGGCATATTTCAATGAAGAAAATTTGTGTCTAACTAACACTCCTATGTTTAGTTATATAATACTAGAAGTATTGATACAAAGGTTCTACAATTTTATTTTGTAAACCTCTTTGCATTTGTACTTAACTTTGAATCCTTTTCTTTAAACGTACCTTTTCTAGTTGTGCATGTAAATACAATTCTAGAAAAACTAAATATAAATCAGCATCTTTTTGTACAATAAAAAATAATTTTCAAGACTCACTTCTGGGAAGATGGAGTAGGCACATTTTTTTCTCTTTTCCTCCTCTTAAGTACAGCATACAACTAAAAACCTTGGAATGAATGTATATACATTTTGTATATTCTAAAAGTTATAAAGAAAAAGAAAAATGTATACAATATTTGCAAACTGCATAAATAACAAAGGGCTGTATCTAGAATATATAAAGAACTCTCAAAATCTAAAAAATGAAAACCAAGAATCCAGTTAGGAAATGGAAAAAAGACATGAGCTTTCACTATAGAATATACAGATGACAAACACAAAAATATGCTTGCCATCTCCAGCCATATTGGAATTGCAAAGTAAAACCACAATAAATTGCCACTACATACCTATAAGAATGGCTAAAATAAATAATAGTAACAATACCAAAGGCTGATGATGACACAGAGAAACTGGATCACTCATACATTATTAATAGGGATGTAAAATGACACAGCCACTCTGAAAAACAGTTGCTTTCTTTAAAAAACTAAACATGCAACTGCTACATGATCCAGCAGTTGAATTTCTCGGAGTTTATCCCAGAGAAATCAAAAGTTATACTCACACAACAAGCCTACATGTGAATACTTAGAGCAGCCTATTTCATAACAGCACCACATTAGAAACACCCACATGGACGCTAATGGGTGAATTGTTCAACAAACTGTGTAACATCCATGCCATGGAATCTCACCACATAGAAAGGACTGAACTTCTGAGGGACCCAAGAATCTGGATGAATCTCCAGAGCAATTAATCTGAGTGAAAACAGCCAATCACGGAAAGGTTACATACTACATGATTTCATTTATATAATATTCTTCAAATGGCAAAATTATAGAAATAGAGGACAGATTATTAGCATGTGCCCCTAGTGAAGGGGAGGACAGGAGTGCGAAGGAAATACGTGTGGCCCCAAAAGGGTGACAGGAGGGGTCTTTGTGATGATGGAAATGTTCTGTATTTTTATTGTATCAATGTCAACATCCCAGTTTTGATATTGTACTATAGTTTTATAAGAGGTCACCACTGGATGAAACTGGTAAAGGGTCTAGGGGTTGCACCATATTATTTCTTAACAAAAGCGCGTGAATTTACAGTAATTTTCTATACACTGTTCAATCTAAAATTAATAAATGAAAAGATATTCATGAAGTCAAAAAAGGGATTTGTAGAATGGGGACATTTAAAAAATTGTTTCATTTGTATTTTTGTTTGGGAACTTACTGCTTTGGTAATAAAGAAGAGGAAATACAATGCTCTTGTAATCTAAACTTTCACATGTAAACATATCCTGCTGTTCACGTCATTGTAATGCTCAAGTATGAAAGTAAACTTTTAAATCCATGCTCTGTTATTACAAATGCAACCTTTCTGAGTATTTTATGGCAAGGGTACAAGCTTCTAATTTGAATAAAAGGATGAGTTGAGTTGTAAAAGTGCTGGCCTCACATTTTTTTTTTCTATCCTAGGTGCCCTTAGATTCATTAGCATTTACCAAAAATTAAATTTTCTGTCTGAGCTTAAAAGTGTTATTCTAAATCTTAGAGATTCTAACTTAATGGCTTGATAGTATGGTTTAAAGCTGCCAGTTAGATAAAGTGGCATCATATCACTTTTGCTTAGCTGAAAGGGTATGTGTGTGCACATGCATATACATGAGCTTCTAGTTTTGAGAAAACTGTTGGCCTATTTTCAAAAGCCAGAAATGTTGGCCTATTTTCAAAAGCCAGAAATGAGTGAAGCCCAGTGCTCACTATCAGAAACCATGAAGCTCTTTAAGTGATGATGATGGGAGTTTCAATGAACACAAAAGATGAAATAGAAAGAAACTGGATAAAGATAATTCTATTCTAGAATGCAAAAGACGAGAGAAAATCAAGAAATTAGAGTTCAGTATCATTGAGGAGGGAATGACTTTGTAGCTCTAACTGATTCTGCAGTCTCCTTGAGAGACTGCACTTCCTTTGGAAACAAAAAGGTGTAGAACAGAAGCAGGAAATACATAGCAGATACAGACCAAAAGTTATCCTCAAAGTTATCCTATATTGTACAGGATATATGTGTATATATGTGTAAGATAATTAAATTCTGGAAACTTGAAGCAAAATTCTTCAAAGTTATCTCCTTGTAGTCCTCTAAAAAAATAATAACATAAAAAAATTACCTTTGCCATATGTCCTGGGAAACCCATCTTTTCATCTACAATATGAAAGTGCTTATTTGTCTTAACTTAAAAGACTACTGTAAAAAGGAATGTAAGTTTGTAAATCATTAAAATCTTACATGATTGTAAAAATATTACATCAACTTCATTATCATGCCCCCCTAAAACGATGGAGAGGATTCAGGGTGAGCAGCTAGGCTAAGCTTGCACTAAAACATTGCTCTACTGCTGAACTAAAGATACTTAGGGAATTTACTTTGTGCCTAAATTCTGTTTAGTGATAGGTCTGCCATCTAGTGGCCACTTAAATAAATACAAGCTGTCATCATAAATTTAAAAATTCCTGTGAAAATATTAGGTCATCAAAATGGACTATATCCGATCCAAGTGTAAACAGACAAATTTGACTTGTGGTAAGGAAATTTTTGTTCAGGGATTTAATTAAAGATAATTATGCTGATTCAAATCCTGTGAGTACTTGTAAAAGCAAACTGAAAACATTTTTTTACCTTTATATTGACTTCAAAATAAGTTATTTTCATACTTTCACTGAGTTTAAAAGAAACTGCTGCATTAAATTAACTATTTTTCACCTAATTATTTTTTATTTTAAAAATACATTTATCTTTTCTACTTCTTAATTTAAATGATGAAAATAAAATTTTCCTCAGTACTTCAATTTGTGCTATCTGCCAATTTATCAAAGAATCAAGTTCTTAGATAAAACATAAACGCAGTTCCAGGATTTGAACTCCAAAACTCATAAATATATTCATCACCTTCAAGCGATATAAGAACTATCTGGACTTTTACAAAATTGCTCTTGTTTTGATTTATTTGTTAATGTAAGTGGCAAGCAATGCTAGGTCCTCCATGCTCATTCTCTTGGCATAACTGTGCCCAGCGTTATGTACTCCCCCCATTTCCTTCCAGAGTGTTAATCTGATGACTTATATTGTTAAAATCCCCAATATTTTAAAAAGGCTTATTCATGTCACTGACAATAACATCTTCATAGTGTTAAGAAGTATAGTGAATACATTTTGTATTTATAAGCCAAATTTATAAGCCACATTCCAATGTTATAATTGTTATCTTAATTGTTTGTTTTCTTGGCTGGTATGCCCACACAAATTATAGTCCTTTGACATTCCAATCAGTTACAGTAAAGCTATTCAAATAAGTAATATTTAAAAATCCAATAACCATTAGCCATGTTTTTCATTATTGTTGCATCCAGTTGATTTCATTTTAGGATTATTATTGCTGGAGAAAACAAGTTAGCATCATTTTATTCAAACTGAAAATAAAGATAATTTTAAAATTGCCAATATTGTGGAAAGATGTCCTATGATAATCCACAATACCATATTGACATCCTAATAAGTATCTTCAAAATACAGGCAATATAATGAAGCAATATGCCCAAACTGCTTAATCCTTGATTTTGTGAGATCCACATTTATTTTGAAATCATAAGAATAACCTTTTGCAGTCAAGTATGGGAACCTCAAAGTAATGAATACGATCCAATTTAAGGTATGAATGTTCATAGAGTGCCTGTAAATATAATTATTGTTAAGTAGAATTATCTCACATGATTCCTGAGACTAATTGTGCCAAGACTCAGTCTACTTTAGAATATAGCACCTCAGTGTGCGGACTTTTCTTTTTCTACTCAATCTATGTGCTTTTCTAACAACATAAGCAAACTCCCAGGATTTAATGTCAAAAAAGAAGAGGAGGAGAAGGAATGGGGGGAGGAGAAGAAGAAGATGAAGGAGGAAGTGGAGGGGGACAAAAGGAAGGATGATTTTACAAAAGGAATAGTTTCAGACTTTTAAATGAAAGCAAATTGTCCATATTCATGGTATACAAAAGTCAGTCACAAGATTAAAACTATGGTCTCTAATAATCAAAAATCCATTATTTGGGGCACCTGGGTGGCTCAGTGGGTTAAGCCTCTGCCTTCAGCTCAGGTCATGATCTCAGGGTCCTGGGATCCAGCCCTGCATTGGGCTCTCTGCTCTGCGGGGAGCCTGTTTCACCTCTCTCTGCCTGCCTCTCTGCCTACTTGTGATCTCTCTCACTCTGTCAAATTAAAAAAAAAAAAAATCCATTATTTACTACTTTATTATGTGTCAGAGACATATCCTGGACCAGTTCATGAAGGGGAGTATAACATTAGATGACCCCCTTTAAAAAAAAAAAAAGAAAGACTACCATGTGGTTGGAGTGTTGGGGTGGCTCAGTAGGTAAAACGTTTGCCCTTGGCTCAGGTCATGATCCCAGGGTCCTGGGATTAAGGCCTATATCAGGCTCCCAGCTCAGCAAAGAGTTTGTTTCTCCCTCTCCTCCATACTTGTGCTCTCTCTCACTATTTCTCTCTCTCTCTCTCCCTCTCTCGCTCTCAAATTAATTAATTAACTAACTAATTAATAATAATAATAAACTTATCATGTGGTAAAATGAGCCCTTACTAGGAAGTCTGGCTCCAAAAACCTCCCCAGAAGAGTCCTCAGAACCACTGCTGGCTTTTGCAGCAATTTATGGAAAAAAACCACCACAAAAAGGTATTTATTTTCTAGAAGATAAGATGTATACCATATTTCATAGAGAACAAAACACACAGAGGTGAGAGAGAAAATCCATTAATATAATTCTTTTGACAGTCATCCCCTAGCCCAGGGTTTGAATACTCCAACCCTAGGGCCAAATCCAGCTCACCACCCGTTTTTGTGAATATTTACCTACCATGCCCATTTGTTTACATATCATGTAAACAATTACACTTTATAATGATAAAAGGGTCATTTCATCAAGAAGATACTACATCTACCAACATCTATGCTTATGGTCCACTGAGAAATGGCCCATCCAAAGACATCTATATTCTGTTCTAAAGAATCTGTGAATATGGCAAAAGAGGTGTCTCTGCAGATGTGATTAATTTATGAAACTTAAGAGAGAAAGATTTTCCTACTATGTAGATTGATATCAAGCCAGCCTTACATTCCAAGGATAAGTCTCATTTGGTCAAGGTTTACAGTTTTTAATGTTGTTAAACTTAGTTTATTAATGTTTTGTTGAAGATTTTGTTGTGTATATTTACAAGAGATATTCTTTATTTATTTATTTTTTTCCTTTCTTGGATGTCTTTTTTTATGACTTGGCTTTATCTAACTAAATGGGAAGTGTCTCCTTTCCCCCTTTTATTTTTTGAAATAGTTTGTGAAGAATTGATGTTAATTATTCTTCAAATATTTGGTAGAATTCACCCATGAATCCCTCTAGTCCTAGGTATTTCTTGTGGGAAGATTTTTGATTACAAACTCAATCTCTTGTTACAGGTCTACTCAAATTTCTATTTTTTCCTCGAGTCAAGAAAAATAAGAAATAAAATTATCTCTATTTGCAAATGTCATAATCTTGTATGTAGAAAACCCTGAAGAATACACACACTGTTAGAGCTAATAAACAAGTACACCAAGTTTGCAGGGTATAAGATCAATATATTTACCAATTTTATTTCTATACATGAGCAATGAATAATCTAAAATGAAATTAGAAAGCAATTCCTTTCAAATAGTACCCAAAAGAATAAATCCTTTTGAATAAACAACAAAATAATTATAAGACGTGTACACTCAAAATTACAGAACATGGAAAGAAATCAAAGACTTAAATAAATGGGAAAACATCCTATAGTCATGGACTATAAGATTTAAAATTGATAAGATGTCACTATTCCCCAAATTATTGTACAAATTCAATAAAATTCTTACCAATGTTGCATTTGCAACACTGGCAAGTTTATCTTAAAACTCATACAGGAGGGGCGCCTGGGTGGCTCAGTGGGTTAAAGCCTCTGCCTTCGGCTCAGGTCATGATCCCAGGGTCCTGGGATCGAGCCCTGCATCGGGCTCTCTGCTCAGCGAGGAGCCTACTTCCCTTCCTCTCTCTCTGCCTGCCTCTCTGCCTGCTTATGATCTCTGTCTGTCAAATAAATAAATAAAATCTTAAAAAAAAAAAAAAACTCATACAGGAGCACCTCACTGGCTCTGGTGCTAGAGTGCATGATTCTGAATCTCAGGATCATGAATTCACTCCCTACTTTGAGTATGGAGCCTACTTAAAAAAAAAAAAAAAATCATACAGAAATTCAGCAGACCTAGAATCACTAAAACAATCTTGAAAAAGAAAACTGGAGTACTTATAATTAATGATTTTGAAAATTACTATACAATTATGGTTATCAAAACCGTGTGGTATGGGCATAAATATAAATGTGTATGCATCTCTCTCAGCAGAAGAGGACTGAGAGTTCAGAAATAAGTCACTACATTTATAGTCACTTCAGCCTGAATAAATGTGCCAAGACATTTCAATGAGGAAAGAATAAGCATCCTGAAAAACTGCACTTAGACTAGAAGATTTCTACATGCAAACAATTACACTTAGATCTCTTCCTCACATCACATGCAAAAATTAATTTAAAATGCCTTAAAGACCTAAATGTAATAGCTAAAACAATAACTTCTAGGAGGAAAAAAGTGTAAATACCACAAATTTGAATCTGGAAATGGTTTCTTAAATGTGACACCAAAAGGAAAAACAACAAAAGAATGCATAATACTGGATTGCATCAGATTAAACAATTGTGCTTCAAAGGATACTATTAATAAAGTGAAATGCAAAGCTACAGTGTGGTAGAAAATATTTGTGAAACACAGGTCTGATGTTATATATCTAGAATATATAAGGAACTATTACAACACAATAATAAAAATACAATAATTTAAGAAATAGGCATAGGATTTAAATAGACATTTCTCCAAAGAAAATAATAGGAGGGACAATAAACCCATCAAAATATGATCAATGTTCTTAGCCATTTGGGAAATGTACAACAAAACCACAATGAGATATCACTTTACAACTACAAAGATGGTATAATTAAAACAACAAACAATAAAAAGTGTTGGAGAAGGTTGAGAAATTAGAACCTCCATATCTTACTTGTGTTAATGTAATAGTGTAGTGCCATGGAAAACAGTTTGACAGATCCTCAAAAAAACTAAACATAGAAGTATCATAAGACTAGCAATTTTTCTTCTAAGTATGCACTCAAGGGAACTGAAAACAAGTCTACACAAAAACATGTACACATGTTTTCATAGCAGTATTATTGATAATAGCTAAAAAGTTGAAACATCCCAAACATCTATCAACTGATGAATGGATACTAAAGGTAGTATATTGATACAATGGAATATTATTAAGCTATAGAAAGGAATGAAGTGCTGTCACATGCTACAATGTGGATGAATTTTGAAAGCATTCTGCTAAGTGAAAGGAGTCTCGTGCAAAAGGCCACTTATTGTAGGAGGCCATTTACATGAAATGTACAGAAGAGAAAAACCCATGGAGACAGAAAGTAGATAAGGACTTGCCAGGAATGGGAGAAGAGAGGACAATTGTGAATAACTGATAATGTATGTGGAGTTTTGTTTCGAGGTCAATGAAAATATTCTAGAATTTGATAATGTTGATGGATGAACAACTGTGAATATAATAAAAATAATTTAATTGTATTCTTTAAAACTGAATTTTACAGTTTCACTATATTAATTTCTAAAAGTTAAAAAATAACTTGGTGGGATCATTAAAAAGTATTGATCATAGATATCGTTACACATTTTGAATATAAAAACAAATATAAAAAAGTTACCATAAAAACAGAAAGAAGACAAATTTCTTATGGGAACATCTTTGGAAGTTTCATATAAATTCAATATTTTACATATTTCCTATTGCCTCATATTTTGTTTTTCCTTATTATGATTATATAATTTAAAATAAGGATTGGCAAGGCAAAGGCTTTGGAGCGAATCTGGCCTGTGGCCTGCTGTTGTAAGCAGTTTATTGGATCATAGCAATACCCATACTAGCTATGGCTGATTTTTTAATACAATAAACATTGAGTAGTTGCAAAAGAGATGGCATTCCTCAAAGAGTTGAAACTCTTTACTCCCTTCTTTAAAAAAAAAAATGATGCCCCATTATCAATAAGCATCTCTGTACCCAGAACTTTGTTTGAAATAAAATTCTCCAGTAAAAGGAATCAGGGTGCCTTGAAGAACAAGGTGTTTTTAGGAATGTGGCAGAAACATAAAATGATCCTGAGAAAATGTAAGGTTGTACTCCATAAATAAATAGATGGTCAGATATAGATATAGATATATAGATATAGATGATATAGATATAGATAGAGATAGAGATAATAGATAATAGATAAATAGATAGTAAATGATAGATGATAAATAAATAGTTGATAGGTGACAGATCACAAACATGAAAAATAATGAGGAAACATCAGATAGACACAGAAGCAAACTAAGAGTTGCATCTAGTCAAAACTGAAAAATTTAAACATTAAAATAAATCAAGTAAAATTGGATTGTATAACCCAAAGTATACATATTTATCAAATGTATGAATCTCTGCTAATATAAATTAATAGGGGAGGAAAACCAATCTTCCATCCAGAAACATTACAAACAATTTATGTCAATACTCAGTGCTCAAGGAGATGAAACATAACACCCACACATACTCCTTAATTGTAAGTTGCACATAGTAACTTCATTCCCAAAAGTACAGTGTGGAGAGGTGGGAGAGTAATTTTATTGGAGAATCCTGATAAACACAATCGTGGTCAGGTGGTCAGGGTTCTCACCAACAGTGATAAGTCATATTAACAGTACATACTCTTGATATGATGTGATATTATTTACCTCCATGGTCTTCCTCCTCAAAACATGTACCCTCCATCTAATCATGAGAAAACATTTGTCAAATTCTGGTTGAAGGCCATTCAATAAAATGCTTGACAAGTACTCAAAACTACCAGGAAAATCAAAAACAAAGAAGGAAAGTCTAAGAAACTGTCAGAGCCAAGAAGAGCTTAAGGAGACATGACTACTAAATGTAATGTGATATCCTAGATGTGACCCTGGGACAGAAAAAGGACATAAATAAAGAAAGAAAATCTGAATGAAGAATGGACTTTGATTAATAATCATGCTGTAATAACTATTCTTTAACTGTCTAGAAAGGTACCATATTAATGAAAGATACCAATAATAGGGGAAAGTGGGTTGAGGGTATATGAGAGCTCTTGGCACTATCTACCCAAACTTCTGCAAATGATTTTCTGTAAATCTAAATTGATTGTATGTATTTTAAAAAGCTATTTTTTAAAAATTTGTCAACATCTAGTATAAACAGGAAATCTCATTCTTTTTCATATCACTTTAGACATGTTTTTGCTCTCATCTTCCTCACCCCTGATAGTAATTCCCTCTTTTATATTCTTTGTTTTTGTTTTGTTTTGTTTTGAGAGGGAAGTGGAGGGTTTGGGAAGTGAGGTTTGAGAGAGCAGGGTTTGGGAAGTGGGCAGGAGAGAGAGAGAGAGAATCTCAAGTACCCTCATGCCCAGCACGGAGCTCAATGTGTAACTTGATCCTCAAGACCCCGAGATCATGACCTGAACTGAAATCAAGAGTCGGATGCTGAACTGACTGAGCTACCCAGGCACCCCTATTCTTGAACATATAAAACATACTGATTTTATGTCCTTCGTCTGGTAATTCCAACATTTGAGGTCTTTACCAATCTGATTCTCCTGACTTTGTTTTTCTTTAGTCACTCAGAATTTAATTGCCTTGTGTGTTTTGTACTTTACCTACATAAGTTCTTTTTTTTTAAAAGGTAGGTTGAAGATTGGTTCTTTCAGAAGGATCTGCATTTTCTTCTATCAAGAGACACTATCAACATGGAACTGTCTTCCAAGTACTAACAACTTAAGCTACAAAACAAAGAATCAAGCAAACAAGCATTCAACTGAAGCCATGGTGTATCTACATATTTTGGGGACAGATTGTGTCTGGCTCTTCAACATGTTCTAAGGCTCCCAACAGGAAATTTACTTTGATGATGCCTATGGGGGAAAAGAGTGGGCCCAAGTGGATTTACTTCTAGTTCACCCTTACTTAGTGCTTAGTACTTTGGCATATACTTATGTCTGTGATCAACTGTGAGACTGGTCAACTTGGGCAAGCCCAAGGCTTGGTCTTCTGTCCCTGAACTAAAAATTGGTGCTCTAATTAGGTTTGGCAGATGTAGTTATAGCCAAGTGCACTTTTTTGAGTTTGCCCTACCATCTAAAATTAGAACTCAGGAAGTTACTTATATTCTGAATTGTTGGTAGATTTATTCTAAAAGTTTGCTTCGATTTCCACTCATACGGTGAATTGTCCTAAGAGTTAATCTCAGTGTCCAGTCCGTCACACTATCTGATACAAAAGCTCATTAATACTTCTTAAACTAAATTAATTGCTATATTGGTGATTCTTAATAAACAAGGTATATGCATTTTTAACCATCTGCAAATATATTATAAACTCTAATCTGTTATGTTAACAGCAGTTTCATAGGTAATAAAAATGTTTGGTTAAAATAAGGGCATAAAGTTTCAAACGTAACTGTACATTTATTTGGAAAGCCTTAGACTTAGCAATGAAAATGCTTATTTTAGTACAGAATTACTAATGGAACCCCACTCTTCATTCTTGACTATGAAACATCAATAGTACATAGTGCAGTATTTCCATTCCTGTTTCTTTAAAGGAAAGATGGATTTCTTTTAATCTGTGAAAAATAAATGAGGGTACATACTTATAGTCTTTTAATTCTTTTTGCCTGGGATTTTGTTGTTTTCTCACTTCATCAAATATGATGCAATCATTCTACAGGTTTTCCTTTATAGATTCTTTCCAAATAATTCAATTAGTTTAAAACAATCATTATTATTTTTCTATTCTTTCACTGTTTAACAAAACATATTTCTAAATTATAATAACTAAACTCAATAGGCATAAGTAGTTTTAGGAACAAATACTGTTAATTCTTAGCAGACACATGATTCCACTGGCAGAAACTGAAGTGTGTGTCAAATGAAGAGTGGTCTTTGGGGTCTGGGGTACATTAATAGTGGCTGCAGCATCCTGGGGACACCCACCTGGAGATTTTACAGACTGAGAGGACCACATCATTAATTTGTTTATAAAGGTGACTTGGGATAGATTTTTTTTTTGGCACTATATATAATCTCATGTCACAGAGCCTATGGTACAGATCTTGTCCAGCGGTATATTTCTCTTTAGCAACCCTCATTATAAACACCTCTCTTAGTCAATGTCCCTTAGACATGCCTTACAAGGATTGTCTGATGAGTAATTTTCCTGGTTATGCACACCTAGCACCTGAGCTAAGTTTCCTTTCTCCATGTGCAAAACCTGAGTTCTAGTCTGTTATTTCTTTCCTCATCTCTAATGTTTGTTTTGTTTCTAGTGTTATACCTCTCATTTTCTTTCTATATCTTCTAATCCTGTAGTCTCTTTCATAATAGCTCTTTTATAAGAATTAGAAGGGCTTTGAGCAAGATGACACATTCAGGTATCTGGCCATGGTCACATCTCTCTGTGGTCTCAGAATAAGGAGAATCAAGTGAGTAAAGTTAAGCCTTCCCAAAGACCCTGTTTACCAGCTGATAGATGATTCTTCAAAGATAAGGGTCCTTCACTAACAGACTCTGGGTGTAAACATCAATGATTCCATAGTAGAAGACCTTTAGAATATCTATCCCATAAGGTCCCTGGCAATTGTATTCATGGGGTAATTGTATTCCTTAAGGATCTCTGGCAATTATATTCCTGTACTTCTGCACATTTGATCCCTGAGGCAATTGCATTCCTGTATTCCATGTGCACTGATACATTTTCAATACCCACATTTATTCATTTTATATTGAAAATATATGAGATTTCTAGATCAAGCCTAGAGTTATACCTTTTGGGATAACGTGATGGAAGCCAAAAGGAAAGCCTGCACATGCAAAAGGGGATTCTGTCACTGTCCTGTCACTATTCCTGAGAGAGGGAGAAAAACCTTTGCTCCCTATTATAAATCAACCTTCTTCTTTTTTTTTTTTTTTTAATTTATTTGACAGACAGAGATCACAAGTAGGCAGAGAGAGAGAGTGTGGAGGAAGCAGAGAGCCAGATGCTGAGCAGAGAGCCAGATGCAGGGCTGAATCCCAGGGTTCTGGGATCATGACCTGAGCCCAGGGCAGAGGCTTTAACCCACTGAGCTACCCAGGCGCCCCATAAACAAACTTTCTTAGAGAAGTTCTTGATCAGTGGATCCTCACACTTTGGAACAGAAATAAATGTTACCAGACAAAAGGTAAGGCAAGAATCTGTGGGTTTACAACCTTTGAAAAGTCCCCCTGGTCCTAAATTTCATTCCTTTTTGAAATGTAAAACACATAAATGTAAATACACAACCTGGGGCATCTTTCTCTAACTTATTATTCTTTCACTTGGAAGGTTTGTCCATTAGTCTAATTAGCAGATTTCTTTGTTCAGAAAACCCAAAGAATGCAGAAACAGAAAAAACTATTCTCTATAGTTCCACAGTTATACTTCATATATCATCGGAAATCTCTGCTGTGCAATGCTACTGAAGTGTTCACCCTGCCTCGTGTTAGTATCTCAATGCAAGCTGTATGGCCTTTTCCTCCCACTCATACGCCACCCATGCATTTCTCTATTCCTGATTTAGACTAGATGACTAGATTCTGAGATACTAATGCATGTATTCCTTATCTTGGATCTGTGCCCCATTTTCTGCCTACTGATGGATTCTCCACCTGAACTCTAAAGATCCCAGAATGGTCACTTTCTCAAATGACCTTCCTAGCAGCAAGTGCCCACGGATGGATAAGCTTCCTCTGGAGGCAATCAGAGGCACATTTTCTTTCTTCAGGCTCATTTTAGAACATAAAAATATCCAATTACTTTTGAGGTCTTAAGCACTTCACAGTTCTATCAGGAATCCCATTTACACCACTCGACCATCAAGAAAGTCTATCACTTCATTCTGAAATCTTTCCAAGACTCATACAATTTAGCCCCTCAGTAAATTAAAAACATCTTCTCTTAGCTTTTTGTTTAATTAATATTATATTCTTCTAACTCTGCCAACTAAATACCTTCAACTACATCATGATTTTTGAGAAAGGATCTTCCGTATTTTAGGAATATCTCCACCCTTCCCAAAAGAAATATACCCTATACACACATGCATACACATATACTCTCAGTAATTAAATAATTAAATATTGCCTAGGGATTGGCTTTTTATAGACAAAACAGTTTACAGTGAAGAAAGGGGTTTCATGCCTTATTTGCACATCCAGCAAATATTTTGGTGCTATAGAGTAGAAGGAGTCTTGAGGAAGATCATCCTAAAGTTTCAGACCATGTTTAGATATCCCAGTCATTTTAGGTTGATAACAAACCTTGAGGGAAGCTGATAACTAAACTCCAAGAATTTATTATACTTTCAGTAGTTTGAAAGAATAAGCAAACTTAAGTATAAGGACCACATGCAAATGAATTAAAAATTCTTTTTTCCCCCCAGTATTAAAATAAACACTCACATGCTTAACAGAACCAACAAAAACCCTAAATGATCAAACAGCCTTGGGTACTAGCTTCACTTCCCTTGTACCTTAACCTCTAGCCAAACTAGCCTGCCTTTATTTCCTCAAAGATAATACTTTCTCCTAGCTTAGAGTTTTTGCAATTTTTCTGTCCCTTGCCTAAAACATTTTTTACATCTTCCAGCTTAAGTTTCTTTGCATTAAGTTGACTTACAATTGTGTTTCATTCACTTCAAATATTAACTCTGATTGAAATTATACTGTTTGTGTGATTATTTGATTGATTTTATTTCCTCCACAAGACAGTCATTTCCTGAGAACAAAGACTGTCTGTTTTTTGTCCCATACTGCATCTCCACTGTATTGTATAAAGTCTTATAAAAACTAGTTCTTCAATAAATTTTTGTAAGTAAAATTGGTGAGTAAATCAGAGAAGAATTTCCTCTATTTATTATATGAAATATAATAAATATTTATTATTATATATAATAGTATATACGAAATAAATATGAAAACCATGACCATTTACCAGGTCTACTGGGAGTAAATAGACTGAGAAGAGGGTCTAGGAAAAAAAAACCTTAAGGAACTCAATATATAATGGCTGAGCAGAGCAGGATGCTATGGCAAAGGAGTCCAAAAAGGAGTAGACAGAGTAGTTGAGTAAAAACTGTAAGACTGTGGTGTCACAGAAACAAGGGAAGAGTCTTTTTCAAGAGGGATAGAGTGGCTATGGAAAGATCAGATAAGAGAAATATCTTTATCTATATCCGTATATATATATAGATACGTATATATATGTGTAGATATACTCCTTGCCAAATCCTATATATGTATACATACATATATGTATATCTATATATCTACATACATATATGTATATCTATATATATAGGATTTGGCAAGGAGGTCACTAGTGGTCATGATAAAGGTTGATATGATGGTTTGATGAGAAAGGAAGTCATATGACATTAACAAACCTCAGGGCCAATGCTGAACTACATAATCTGAAGGAATTATCATCCTAGGAATTGCCCCTAAAAGTATTGCTGTATTCTCTAAAATCAAATGTGAATCTAATAGAGGTTTCTCAATTACATATTAGTAATTAATTCACTTATCCTTATTTCTTAGTGTTCTGCTTCACTTATCTCAGCGTGACAGCACAAGTCACAACAGATTTCTTCCCCAAAAGCATGGCAACATATACTGGGCTATCCTCTATTTGTTAATAATCCATCTCATAGCTCTGGTGGGTGCACAATATTCACTGAAATCAATAAGAATTATGGGCACAAAAAAAAAAAAAAAGAATTATGGGCACAGAAGTGCTTCAAGGCTGACTCTGTAGTACTCAAGGATATATTGCCCATACATAGCCAAATAGCACTTGGATAGTCTGTGAATATAATTATAATAAAACCCATTATGTCTTTTCTTTCAAGGAGAGAATGAAAAAAATGATGAAAATTTAAATATGGCATATTCTGGAAACAGTGTGCTGTGGAACAGCCACAGGGATTTTCAAAACTTGATAATCTAAATATAGACAACTGTTTTAATTCAGGAGCAATTTATTAAGGAGCAGTATTGCACTGCAGATACAACCTGGGAGACACTTTTTAAATAGCTGAGTTAACATTTTTCTTAGTAAAGTATAAGCTAATTCTGAAATGGATAGATTTAAAATACAAACTAATTTACTATTGAATGAAATTTACATTTGTTGAGAATTTGAAACAGACATGTGAGAACGGATAATGTCCACTATGTTTCTTTTCTCAGGTTTTACAAGTGTGTACATCCTACTCTCTGTCTTTCTGCAATGGTCCCGGTGACAGGACTCTGCAGAGCACCTCATTATTCACCAAGAGAAGCCTATTTATGCTAGACCAACACTGGAAGGACCAGGTTAAGTAAATTTATGTTGAAAATCAGGCTGTACTCTGCCTTATTCCCACTACTGAGGTGAAGAGAATACCTGCATATATTTTATATGTTATTCAAGTAACTCAAAGGCATGTGCTTTGTTGTTGGAGAAAAATTAATTTAATTTGCTGTATGAAGTACTACCAAAGACCTTTCTCTTAATGGTGTTACTGCACATGCACTTTAAAAATGACATTAAAGCATTTAGGTAGACTCCTTTGTATAAAGAATTATTTTAGATAGAACATCTCTAACAAAACTAGAAGGATCTCTATCATATTGGCCACTGATAAATGGAGCCGATAGATTTCACTGCAACTAGATATCACTAAGAATTAAAGAACAGAACAAGAGTTTTCCAGTATCATTTTTTTTCAGATGACCCTTTATTTCCTCTATAGATAACACTGCTGAAAACAGGTTCATTAAAACTTTTCCATCAGCCAGAAAGATCTAAAATGCAATCTATGAGCTGTTGTGTCATATACTACCAGTGACCAAAAAAAAAAAAAAAAGGAAGAAAAAAGACATTCTTACATTTAGGTAAGATTGTGAGTCCTTGATGACCTGACTGATGACATAAATAATATTATTAAGAAGAACGTTACTACTGGTAAATTTATTTGTAATGCCGTGATCTAATCATTTTGGAAGGTATGTGTACAATCTTGTTACCTTGTTTCTCTTATCAAGAGAATACATTTATTCAATGCCACTAATATACCAGGTGCTGCAGCAGAATAAACCAGATGGTCCAAGAATTTCCACATGGAAGAGCAAACTTGGGCAAGTCTTTGAATACACTTTATTTAAATCCTTCCTACTTTGCCACAGAAAACTGTCAACTGGAGTACATCACTGTGCTAAGGCATAGTAAAATTAATAGAACATATCAATATCTCCTCTAATTTTTATTGCTTGTGCTGCCTTGGGCAAAAGATCTATATTTTTATAGTGAGATGAACATATATACAGAATGTTAACAGATTCTGAAAAAAGCAAAATCCTGCTGGGTGAACTCATGTTAGCTATGGCCACAGTAATGAACTATAAATTAAGGTCTTTAAACCATTGTCATTAGTGTGTAAAAATATCTATCCATAACTATTGCCAATCTCCATACACACACAGACACACTTAGCCACAGAGCATTGTCAGCAAAGATATTTGTGATAGTGAAAGCATTCTAAATCCTTCAAAGGAGGAAATTATTAAAAGAAAATCATATAATATTTATACAACAGAGTTCTATGTAGTTTTTAAAAGAATGGGGTTTATATTCAGGTTGCAAATGGGAAAGGATACACATAATAAATCATTTAATGGCCAAAAGAAAGAATGAAAGTTTAAGAAAATGTAGCAGGGATAAAAGTTTTAAAGTCTATGCAGGCCAACCAGATAACATTAGTGAGAAGTAGGTGTCCAAGTCCAGATTCCCAAGAAAACAGGATTTGAAGCAAAGGTGAGATATTGAGACTTCAATTGCAAGGCAGGAAGCTTAGTGGGGAAGAAGAAGAGCCATGGAAAATCACAAGAGAGGCCAGGCAAAGTCAAGGTGGTATTTTACCAAGCTGGCTATGGCTTTGTGAAAATACCCAGTTGGTTGCTTGGCCAAAGGAGACATTTTCAGGGAGCCATATGGAATGACCAGGTCTCTACCTCAGAGGAGGGAAAGGAGAGGGATATATGTGTTAATTCCTTGAGATCTCCTACTCTTCACTGATTCACATTTGCATTAACCGCAGGAATTGGGTCCCTAGCTTCCAGGTGGCATCACCTGGCCCCCTGGATGATGCCTGAGGAAAACCACATTCCATGCCCTGTCAAAGGATACTTTACATAAGAAAAGAAGTAGTAGAAAGAGCCAGAGACTCTATATCCAATAATTTAAGCAGGATTTTCCAAAGGAGTTGTGACTCCTGCCACATAGGCAGAAGCAACAAAGCTATTATAGCTCATTTCAGAGGTAGCCAAGCTCCAAAGCAAAGTTAGAATCTGAGGCAGATTCAGCTGCTGCGGTGGGAGCATCACTGGGATCCTCCATGAGCTAGAGACCAAGGGCCAGGTAAACAAAGAAGTTGAGTGAATCAGAGCAGGCTCATAAACTGGATCTGCTATGTAGTCGGTAGAGCAAATTACAACTGACACTTATCCTCAATGATGGAAATGTAGTAAGGAATAGTAGAAAACCTGGGAGAATGCAAGATGGCCATGCAGCTACCCAACACTTAGAAAACTGTTACCATACGAGGATGTTGGCCCAATGTGTAAAGGCTGCATTAATTGGTAATTTAAATCAACACATAGAAAAGACATAAGACTTCTATTCTTCCCGGTCTCCAGAAGTCCAATGATAACCAAGAAGTACGGTTTAAGGAGAAATTCTTGAAAATTTTCACAAATAATTTTTAGTGACATTTTGATATCTGGGAATTATGAAAAAAATAAAAGCCTAGTAATGACTTGCATTTTTGTGGGGTGTTTTTCCTCTAAAAACAAATACCACCTTCTTATAAACCTCCTGATTTAAGATTAAAAAAAAAAAAGCTCTGTTTATCATCAACTTGAGAGGGTAAGAATTTGGTTCAGAGATGTCTGGAAAAAGTAACATATGAGAGAACTATACAAAGGAAACAACTAAGGAGGTAAATGGGAATAAAAAAAATCAGTAAGAGATGGGTTTTGTTTTGATTTTGATATTGATTTTTGGTAGGAGGTTAAAAATAGTGTTGAGAAAAAAACTCTCCATCTTTGGAATTCCTTAGAGCTACACTAATTCTGTGTTTAATTCCTAAGCCTTTCTAAGGATTGGGAAAACAAATTTTATTAGCTCCTTGTTTGCTTCCCTCTTTAAGGATAATTAAATTTCAGTTATATTCTCTCTATTTGAACTGCTCAATAATTTTTCAATATTCTCAAATTTTTTGGCATTTCTCATCTGAGACAACTTATTTTCCCAAATTCAGTTCTTTTGTAGTTATATATTATATATATCTATAAGCATTCTTAGATCTGGAAAGAAAGCAAAATGTAATCTACTTATAATCTATCACCTATAATTAGAAGCAGGACAGTCTCTATTTTAGGCAAATTCTCTCATGGAAGATTATAAGAGGGATGACTTCCTGACTTATTTGGTGAGTCAGTATAACTTGGGTAGCAAAACCAGACAGGAAGAGAACAAGGAAATAAAATCATAGATGAATATTACGCAGGTACACAACAAAACTATTAAATAAAACATTACTAGCAAATTGAATCTGCCAGAATGTAAATAATAACACTCATAGGAATGTGGGATTGTTCAACATCAGATAATTGATCAAAAACTTTACCATATTCATATATTAAAGAAAAAATATCTATCTTCTCAATAGTAGTCAATAAAATTCAATACTAATAATAAATACCTTAGTAATTGTGAAATAAAAGGACACCTTCTTGAACTAATGAAAATTATCCACTTAAAAACTTATAGCATATATACATACATAGAAAATATATACATTGTAAACATTGTATGAGGTCTTTAATCCCCTGTTTACTGTCTTCATCACTTTAGTGAGAACAAATGTTGATGGGTCTTATTCTTGCTTCTGAGGATTTTGAAGAAACATGTTTTCATTCATCTGGGCTTCTAGATAATCAATAGAGATTATTTTTTCAACTGCTCTGTA
The DNA here is from genome assembly GCF_002288905.1 of Enhydra lutris kenyoni. Taxonomy (NCBI): domain Eukaryota; kingdom Metazoa; phylum Chordata; class Mammalia; order Carnivora; family Mustelidae; genus Enhydra; species Enhydra lutris. The sequence continues at coordinate 20,830,532 of NW_019154096.1, forward strand.
AGTGTTAGTAGCCTACACTGGAGGATCAAATCTTCTTTTTATCCTGTCCAACACAAAATTTTCTTTTTTAACCAAAGGGCTATTTCCATCAGGTGAATAATGCTCCTTGCTGCCAACTTAACTCCCTACTTTGTTTTCTGGCCTGATTTTCAAAGTTGGCACAATACCCTTGGCCTCCCTCCTTTGAAGAATCTGAATTGAAAGGTGATCCTAGCTACTCTTATCAAATCATTTAGCAGAAAGCTAGTGTAAGAAGTACCAGTTTTAAATGAAAATTTTCAAATTTGAAAATTGAAAATTTTCATTTGAAAATTTGCAAAAAATTCGTTATATTAAAAACATCATAATGTGTGGTGCCTGGGTGACTGAGTTGGTTCAGTGTCTGTCTTGAACCCAGGTCATGGTTCCAGGGTCTGGAATGGGGCCCCACATTTGGCTCTCAGATCATTGGGGAGCCTTCTTCCCCTCTCCCTCTGCTTGCCACTCCTCCTGATAGCACTCTCTCTCTCACTCTCTCTCTCTGTCCAATAAATAAATAAAATTTTTAAAATTAAAAAATTAAAATAAATCATAATGTAATATGCTAAATTGTTTTTAACCTAATATCAAGAAATGCTAACTACCCAAATGAATATATCTCTCTTCTGGTAGCTGACTCAATTGTTGTTTGTTTTTTTAACCTCACAAAGGGAGTCCCATTTTGTATAATGATGTCCACACTCAAATGTTTTAATGGGTCAAAAAAAAAAAAAAAATCCAGTGCCATGTAGTGTCTCCTGCTTCAAGATGAAATATCACCACAAATTATCTCAATGCACTTTGATCAGTTTATTTATTCATTCATTCATTCAATCGTTCATTTATTTATTTGGGAGAGATAGTGAGTGAGAGTGGGGGTGGGCAGAGGAAAAAGAAGAGAATTTCCAGCAGACTCCCTGCTGAGTGCAGAGCCCCTTGAGGGGCCTAATCCCTTGACCCTGAGATCATGACCTGAGCTGAAACCAAGGATGGGAAGTTTAATCCACTGAGCCACCCAGGTGCCCCTAATTAGTTTACTTTTTAACTATATACTCATGGATTCCACATGGACAAGAAGTGGGACTCAGATAAAATAAATTATCAACATACTTTCTACCATATAATTCAAACATTCCACTTCTGCGTACATATCAAAAAGACCTGAAATCGGGGGATGCCTGGGTGGCTCAGTCAGTTAAGCTGCTGCCTTTGGCTCAGGTCATGATCCCAGGGTCCTGGGATCGAGTCCCACGTTGAGCTCCTTGCTCAGAGGGGAGCCTGCTTCTCTCTTTACCTCTGCCTGTCATTCTGCCTGTTTGTGCTCTGTCTCTCTTTCTCTCTCTCTCTCTCTCTGACAAATAAATAAATAAATAAAATCTTAAAAAGAAAAAAAAAGAACTGAAATTGGGATCTAAAAGGAATATCTTCACTCTCATGTTCCTTGCAACACTATTCCCAATAGCCGAGATATGGAAATAATCTAAATGTCTATAAATGGATGACTAGATAAATAAAATGTGGATATAACATATAATGTAATATCACTTGCCTTAAAAAAAAAAGGAAACCTTGGTATATGTGACAGGATGAGGGAACCTGGAACATAGTCACTGAAGAACAAATTACTACATTATTTGACTCATATGACACATCTAGAAGAGAAACTCACAGAAGCAGAGAGTAGAACAGTCATTGCCAAGGACTGAGGAGGGGGGAAAATGTGGTTTTTACTCAATAGATATATACTTTAAGTTATTCCAAATGGATAATTTATGGAGATCTGCTATAAAACACAGTGCTTATAGTTAACAATCCTATACTGTACATTTAAAAATCTGTTAAGAAGGTAGATCACATGTTAGGTGTTCTTATCAAAATAATTTAAAAAAATTCTTTCCACAAATTTTTAATGACCAAGACCCACTCAGAAACACATGTATACATCCATATACCACCTCCTCCCCCACACACATGTACTCATCTTTTCTCACCGAGGGTCAAGCCAGAACTGAATACCCAATAGATCGGGGGTGGTTTCCAGGAAGAAGACAACATGTTGTAGAGGCAGGCTTCAGAATCAATGGGACAACGTTTTAAATCAAACCCAGGGGGGATGGTGGAAAGGCAAGGATAAAATCAGAAGTAAGGGAATCTATAACCAAGGTCAATGGAATGAAGTGAATGGTTTCTGAAGCATGAACAAAAGTAAAATAACCTGGAGTGATTACCTGACTACCAGGTCTTACAAGGGTTATATAAGTTTTGAGATAGGAATGGAGTTATTAAATGCACTGAAGCAGTTTGAATAAATACTGGCTAGTTTTTGAAATGATGATTTAAACTCTATGATGAAGTTCAGTATAAAATATGGATGAGAGTATCACAATCACTGGACTTCTCTTCAAAATTGCATTGCAAATGTGTCCAATAAAATTTTCTTCATGTAATTTCTAATTTATGACCATGGGCAGTCCTTTTATATTTCTGTTCAATCCTCCTATTTCTGAACTATGCATACAAATCATATCCCTGCGCTTATAGTACTTTACCGAAATCTTGTTGTATTAAACATTACTCAGCATATAAAATCTAACTTAATAGCTGAGGTTTAGGCAGCATTTTGCTATCAGGGAAAATTGCTTTACGTTGCAGTTTATAGGAAACATTCTACCTATAATGATTAAAAGCCCCAAATCACCCTATCTTCCTCATGACTCCAGCATTTAGATTGGAATTTTTCTTATTATCCATTGTTACTGACACCTTTGAAACCAGTGTTGCCAGCTCATATGACACCCTGAAACTCAGTTCCTTTAGCTCATTTACTATAGTGACTGACTTCTAACACCAAACTTATCACCCAGTGTTTCTCTGTCTTCAAAATTTAGACCCTTTTTAGGTGATATCAATTCCATTCTCATTAAACTATTAAACTTTCATGTCATCCAAGTCAAACTCTGAACATCACTTTTTTCTCTTATCATTTGCTTCTCTAGCTTACTTCTGACTATACTTTATTCACTACACAGACTAAGATTCAACTTAGTTCTGTCACCACTACCTTCCCTAACATCCTGTCTTCCAAAGGTTCTTTCCCTCCTCTGCCACCATCACCTATCTGATCTTCCCAGGGCTACCAGTCCTTAATCATAAATCATTCTTACCACCTTTTTAAACATTTTGTTTATTCATTTGGGAGACAGCACAAGAGTCAGCTGGGTGGGGAGTGACAGGTACAAGAAGCAGGCTCCCCGCTGAGTAAGGAGCCTGATGCAGGACTTGATCCTACGATCCTGGGATCATGACCTGAGCTGAAGGCAGATGCTTAACTGACTGAGCCACCCATGCATCCCCCTTTTTACAGTTTTAATATTTTTGGAAAAAGCTAGAACTGCCCTGCTGTAACTTCTGATACCTAATTTCAACTGGGCTTTCATTCATAATTGGTATTCCTTTGTTTATTTTGTATTGGTGTTCTTGGGAATTCCCTATAAGGCCCATTTTCTATCTCCTCTGCTTCATAAGCCAAAACTGTGTTTTATTTCCTCTAAGTGATGTTGCCAGAAAACTTAAGCTATGTGGTGTTACTTATTTCATCTATTCTCTCCATTTTTAAAAATGATTGTCTCTGTAATACCATTATTCCTCTCCACTGAATGAACATGATTATTCCACTTTTTTAAGTCCCCCCCCCCAGGTCATTATAGACCCACTGCTATCTCAACCCTCTTGGTCATTTAAACTTCTTTGATGGTTTACCCCTACTTTTAATCAAAGAAAGCTATGGACCCTACTTAAAAACTTCAAACAAATCATTGTTTAATGTTTAAATGATTCTCTCTTCTTTTTTTATTTCAAACTTTCAAAATGGTCTGTATTCCATATTACCATACAATCTCCCCTTAATCCCACTCACGTAAATTTAAATGTCCAGCAGTTTATATGGTCAAACTTTTCTAATTTCCAGTTAAAACTTCAGTATGCTTCAGTCTTCTTTGACTTTTTGTATCATATATCTTGCTGTATTTCTTTCTTTCTTTTTTTGTTTTGTTTTGTTTTCCTTAGAACTCTTATATACCACACCTTTGTTTCTTAATCTCATCCTCTGTAAGCACTCCCCAAGGTTCAAATCTTGATCTTCCTGGTAAGAATTTAAGGTGTTTTAAGGTGGTATAAATTAATTAGCAAAAAATCTTATACTAAAAGTATGTTGGATTTTCTCAAAAGGATCATATTTAGCAAGGTTCTTTCCCTTCAGTGAAGGCTTCTTTTGCACTTTATTAACAAGAGACATAACTATGAAAGAAGACCCCCTTTATGGGCCTTTAAAGCTGAGGTCCAGGCTATAGCTCCTAAGAAATATCCAAAATTACAAGCAAAAGTTTGGAGTTTGGGTGAGTATCAACCTTACAGATCCATCTCCATGACTTTCTTCTAATGGAGAGTCCAAACTCTGGTGAAAAAACAGCATTATCACCACACATTTTGCAAGGTCAATAAGATCCCTGAGAACAGAGAAAAGAATCACTATGGCATTAATTGAATGAGTAAAGTATTTAAGTCAATGCTAAATAAATAAATAAAGGCAAAAATGAATTTCGAGTATAAAATCAGTAAAGCATAAATATAAACAATAATAAATAATGCTTCAAATGCCATTATCTTTCAGAAGGTACTATAAAATACTATAGTATAGTATTTTATAGGAGATACTATAAAAATGTTTCTGAATGGTGACAAGCCCATGCTTGTTGAAATGAGCTTCCTGGGTTTTCAAGAAGACATGAGTAATGCAGGGAGTGGTCCCACTTCTATGGAAACAAAATAATAATCATGGGAATAGCATAGAATAATCTTAGTGGATTAAAAAAAAAAAGAGGTATGAGAGACATAACTATGAAGCAGACACAATCTCAAAGGTTAAAACAATCACCAAAGAATGATGCTCTGGCTTTGAACAATCTCCTTTGGAATTAATTTTTCCCCAAGTAGAAGAAGAAAAAAAAAAAAAAAAAACTCTAGTGACTAAAATTACTTTAATTTTATTAACCACCTGAAAAATTATGAACAGCAGGGGTTTCTAGGCAAAAATAATATGCCCAGTTAAATCTGAATTTCAGATAACCCACAATTTTATTATATTCTTTTTTATTATATTCTTAATGTAGCTATTCATCATTTATCTGAAATTCAAATTTAAATTGATGTCTTATATTATTATTTGTTAAATCTAGCTTCCCTAGAAAAACCTAACTAGTGAATGTTACTTGTGTTGATGTTTAACTACTGCTGGTCCAACCCTCCAACCGTCAAGTCTGTAAGTTCTAGTAGGGACCATAATCTTTCATATTTACTATTTTTATCTTCAGCATCTAAAACTCCAAATTCTAAGACAAAATTTGAAGGTATTAAAGGTAGGAAGGTAGGGCTAGGATCAATTTCACAGAATCACTTCCATTATTGTTTTCTAACAAAGTTACTAAGCATTAGTAGAAAACAAAAATCATCATCACATCCTGAAAGGTCAGTAAGAACTCCTTCACAAGGAATTGGAGCTTGTAAAAATAATTACTTTAAATAAAAGAATGAAGATGAGCCAATCATTGTTCTCTCTCTCCACTTCTTGGTTACTCCAAACAGCAGTCAAGTTTTCATCCTTGGTTGACAATACTATGTGGGAGCTGATAAAAGCAATCAAGCCATTTGAATTTCTTATCTCTCTCTTTTCTCCTTCCTCTCTCGTTAGACAAAATAATGACCCAATTGCACTGATAAATCACAAAATTTTAGAACAAGAGGGGATGGAAAATATCAACCTTAACTCCTTTATTTTATAGATCAAAGGACTAGAGCTCTCATAACTATGAGTTCTTTCTGGATCAAAACCATTTACTAGCTCTGTGTTATAAAATAAACTTTCCAAAGACTTGGTATGGTGTAAATATGCTTCAAGATTCTACCCCAGGCTTCCCCTCCAGATGTGTATCTCATCACAATACTGAATACTGTCTCTTGGTACCTATTACAATACCCATAGGTGACCACTTTCTCCCTTGTATTCCCATCTGTTTATGTATGTATTATCAGTTTAAACATCTATCTTCTCCTATTACTCTGAATTATGTGATGTAAGGACCATAGCTTGCTCCTGCTGGAATTACTAATGCCTATTCAAGTGCCAGGGTACACAGTAAAAGACCAAGAAGCTTTTGACAAATGAGGAAATATACATAATTAATGACACAAACAATATCAAAGTTTAAGTACCGTATGTTTTTTTTTAACCAACCTATAGGATTGAACTAAAAACCTGTCAAAATTAATGTAAAAGTGGCAATAAATTTTGAGATGAAATTTATCGTCAATCTAACAGACGTGCTGAGAAGCCTGCTCTAGAACATAAACAAAATTTTCTATTTTCCACTTTCCTGTCCACTAGTCAAATTTGATTTTCCTTCAGGCACAGTTTGAACATGTGGAATATTTCTTATTCCATTGTGTGTAATTTCTTTACTACTACACTTTGCAATTTTTCATCACACACACATATACACATATACTCACACTATTTTAATGAAAATGTGGATGAAGCATATTTTGGAATCTAAACATTTTCAAACAATCACATTGCTTCTATAATTAAACACACTGTAAATTCTCAATTCCTAATTTAGGAGTGAATTTCTAGACTGTAACTGATGTGAAAACTAAGACTTGCTGTTGTATGCAAGGTATAAAAAGCAAAAAAAAAAAAAAAACTATACTCAACATGTAAGTCAGAAATTAGTATATCATCAGATGGTAACTAGGCTTATTGTGGTGGCTATTTCATAATGTATATAAATATCAAATCACTATGGTGCATACTTGAAGCTAATACAATATTGTATGTCTACAATTCTACAAAACAAATAAATAAAAATAAAGCCAGAAAGCTACTGAAGGGCAGAGAAGAAGAAGAAGAAGAAAAAGAAGGAGAAGAAATGGCATGGGTTATAATATGATTTTCTCTTATAAACACATTATAAACAAAATTTTCAAGTGACAAGGATATGTTAATTGATACATAATGGCAACATCATTTTCAAATTTTCTCATTTCATTTAGATTCAGGTGGCAAATAGATACAAAATAATACAGTTATCTACATGAACCGTCATTATGTGTGGATGCATTATTTATACATGTATTAACAGACCTTTTGTTAATTAACATTGAAGACAAAATATTATATAAAAATTGGTGATCCTTTTTATACATATAAGAGGTTATCTTTTATTTGCCATGTGTCAAGTACTATGTGCAAATTATGAAGCTAAGCAAGCACGCTGTTAATTTAAACCTCAGTATTCTCCAGAAAAATCAGTAATACTATTATCCCCAAGTTTGATTTTAAAAAAAAAATGAAGAAATATAAATTCAATGGATATACTCAACTATTAAAAAAATGACTTTGGTGGGGGGCACCTGGATGGCTCAGTCAGTCAAGTGTCAGACTCTTGATTTCCGCTCAGGTCATGATCTGAGGGTTGTGAGATTGAGCCCCACATCAGGCTCCATGTTCATCGTGGAGTCTGCTCAAAATTCTCTATCTCCCTCTCCCTTTTCCCCTCAACCTGCTCATTTCCTCTTTCTCTCTCCCTCCAGTCAGTAAATAAATAAATAAATAAATAAATAAATCTTAAAAAAAAGTGACTTGGGTTACATAAGTATTACTTAGAAAAAAGGTGGTCACCTTTATATTTGATTCCACACAAATTTAGTCAGTTCACCAGGTGTAATCTCAATTGTTTCTTTTGGTCAACACGCTTAGGGAAGATTTAATCCATTCTTCCTTTGGCCAATTATAGATGCCACATATATGATTTAATAAAATAACAAAGAAATATAACAACAATTTAGTAAATATTCCTGAGATGTCATCTCATAACTATTAGCTATTAGATATAATTTTAAACAAACATTTTGAAAATCACTGTATCAAAGTAAGTGGTTATTTTTTGGAAATCATGTATAAATGCCTATAAAATAAATGAGTGACTGGAAACGACCTAATTTTCTGGGATATCTATGAAATAAATTTTCAAGTGATGACATTACCCATCTATTCATTAATTTGAGTATTTAAAACAGAGTTATATTTTCTGGAAAATTGTTTTAGATGACTCAAAGACTCAAAAAATGTAAAGCTACTGATGTCTCAAGATGCAAATAAAGAAGGCAAACAAATGTGTTTGATGAAATGTGACCAAAGGCCAAATAATAGTTCTCAATTAATATGTTTCATTTAATGTTTATTATAAACATGCATATTTAAATTTGCATATTAAGTAATTTGCAAATATTTGACTATTTCATCTATACTCTGAAAGTTTTAGGTTTTTTTTTAAGATTTTATTTATCTATTTGACAGAGAGAGAGAGAGAGAAAACAAGTAGGGGGAATAACAAAGGGAGCAGGAGAAGGAGGCCACTGAGTAGGGAGCCCGATGCAGGGCTGGACCCCAGCACCTGGGGATCATGACCCAAGCTGAAGGCAGATGCTTAACCTACTGAGCCACCCAGATGCCTCTACACTCTGAAAGGCTTTATAGTTAAATTGGCCAATTAAAAAATTCTCCCCTTTGTAAAATAAAGGATTGGCTTATATTATGGGGTATTTCTATTAGGGGCATATATCTCAACATAACCTCTGTTGTTCAAGTAATAAAAGAATCAGAATAACCAACAGCTGTCCACATGCACAGCCTGGACTTTTAAATACCGTCTACTTAAAATATATATCTATGTTACTACATCTAAATTTTTAATGTAATCCACAAAATAAAATTATACGTTTGTGGTTTTCATACTTTTTAAATTCAAGTGTAATTAACATAAAGTGTTATCTTAGTTTTGGGTATACAATATAATGATTTGACGATTCTATACATTACTCAGTCCTCATCAGGATAAATATACTTTTAATCCCCTTTTTCTATTTCACTCATCCCCCCAACCCCTCCCATCTGGCAATTACCATTTTGTTGTCTGTATTTAAGAGTCTGTGTTTTTATTTGTCCCCTTTTTTTCTTGGTTTGTTCATTTGTTTTTGTTTTTGTTTTTTCTTAAATTTCACATATGAGTGAAATCATATTATACTTTTCTTTGTGTGACTTATTTCACTTAGCATTATACTTTCTGGGTCCAACCATGTTGTTGCAAATGGGACAATTTCATTCTTTTATGACTAATATTTCATTATATATATATATATCATTATATATATATATATATATCATTATATATATATATATATATGTATGTGTATATATAGTCTTTACCTATTCATCTATAAATGGACACTTGGATGGTTTCCATATTTTGACTATTGTAAAAAATGTTGCAGTCTTTTCAAATTAGTGTTTTCATTTTCTATGGGTAAATACCCAGCAGTGGAATTACTGAATCTTATGGTAGTTTTATTTTTAATAAAATAAAATAATAATAATAATTATTATTATTTTTTACTGTTTTCCATAGTGGCTGCACCCATTTGCTTTCCCACCAATAGTACACAACGGTTCCCTTTTCTTCCCATGTTGGCCAACACTCATTATTTTTTTTGTCTTTTTTATTCTAGCCATTCTGACAGGTGTATAGTGATATTTCATTGCAGTTTTGATTTGCATTTTCCTGTTGTTTAGTGATGTTAAGCATCTTTTTCATGTGTCTGTTGGCCATTCATAGGTCTTCTTTAGAAAAGCATTTATTCAGATCCTCTGACCATTTTTTTATTCAGATCATCTGGATGTCTTTTGCTGTTGAAGTCTTTAATACTTTTTAAAGGTAGCCTCTTGGAAGATGAAAGGATGTGTATGTATATTCAGTTGACACGTACTTTCTCAGAACTCAGTATATTTTGGTGAGTGCAAATAAGTAATATCTAACCACAACTCACCTTAAAGGAAGAAGGAATATAAGACTAGACAAGGAAGAAAATAAGTTCCCCTAATATATAATTTATAATGCTATTATTAATATATATTATTCTAAAAGGTATATATTTTGATCCTTAAAGGTCATGCTGTGATTTTATGACAATTCTGAAATTTATTCATTACATTTCCTGAAAAAAAATGTATCTAGGCACTCTGAGTAGGAACTATTTTACTGTATGGGGTTGGTATACTTTTGTACAATATGCAACCAAAGAGAGCAGTTTCTTTTTCCCAGAGAAGATTATTGAAAATAGACAATGTATTATTCCCCCATGTCCAAGATATCTGGATAGCCATGAAATAAGCTAGAGAATCTTTTCCAAAATGTTATGCATCCCTTAACCACACATCTTGCACTCATGTTAGTTTTTTTTTTTAAAGCTCTGTTGTTTGAAATTCTTTTTTTTTTTTAATTTCTTTTCAGCATAACAGAATTCATTGTTTTTGCACCACACCCAGTGCTCCATGCAATGCGTGCCCTCCATAATATCCACCACCTGGCTCCCCCAACCTCCCACTCCCCCACCCCTTCAAAACCCTCAGGTTGTTTTTCAGAGTCCATAGTCTCGCATGGTTCATCTCCCCTTCCAATTTCCCTCAACTCCCTTCTCCTCTCCATCTCCCCATGTCCTCCGTGTTATCTGTTATGCTCCGCAAATAAGTGAAACCATATAATTGACTCTCTCTGCTTGACTTATTTCACTCAGCATAATCTCTTCCAGTCCCATCCATGTTGCTACAAAAGTTGGGTATTCATCCTTTCTGATGGAGGCATAATACTCCATAGTGTATTCTCATGTTGGTTTTACCTTCAAAATAAGGCCACCTTTCGGACATGCCATCGATTTATCTATTTTGTCAAAAGCAATGTTTAAAAGTGATGCCTTTTACCTCATGAAACTAATCATGGCAAGAAGTGAGAAATGGAGTAGGCAAGATGTTTACTGAATATACTGATTTATCTAACTCTATTTTTTAAAAATTTTTTTGAAGATTTTATTTATTTATTTGACAGAGATCACAAGTAGGCAGAGAGGCAGGCAGAGAGAGAGAGGGAAGCAGACTCCCTGATGAGCAGAAAGCCCAATGCAGGGCTCGATCCTAGGACCATGGGACCATGACCTGAGCTGAAGGCAGAGGCTTTAATCCACAGAGCCACCCAGGTGCCCCATAACTCCAAGTATCTTAATTGCTTTTTGAAATACATGAGTTCAGATTTTTTTTAAAATGAGGGCTGGTGGTGATCATCTAGCTCTCACCATACTATTGTGCTCATTTGGGTTGAAATGGTATTGCAATGCCCAAATCACTATTTTTAAAGTAATTTTCTACCTGATGTATTTGTTCACATTAATAAAAAATTATTTTGCCATAGTCATTTATAGCCGCTGAAACAGCAAAATGCAAGCTAGTCTAAGATGATCTAATTTGTACTTGCCACCACAATATTTCTTCCGGGCATAATCAGCTACTCTGTCAGCATCAGTGAACCTTCTCTCTGTATGTTTAATGAGAAAATGTGGTGAAAGAATATCAAAAAATATTTTTTCAGGGCTCAATTTTCCATCCCACTTATAGTTTCAAGATTCCCAGGCAGTAGATGAGGCTCAGGCAAAGGTGAAAAGCAGCTAATGATTTTGGTTTCTCATTTCTGGAGTAAGAACTAGGTAGATAGATGGAGAGGGAAATTGTATAGGATTTAGTAATTCTGTAGTTATTCAAACACAGGAAAGAAAAAAGAAAAGAATTTTAAACCTGCCAATGCCTTTCCCTTTACATATTCCCAGGAAATAGATTACGAAGACGAAATACACCTGCCAATGATACTGAACTTTATGAGCATTCCTAGACTGATAATATCCTAGAACAATATAGCAGAGCTTAGCTAAATCATTATATAATTGCCACTAAATAATAATAATTAAAATAAGTAGCATTTATAGAGTACTGTGCAGTTTCCAAATTGCTTGGATACATACATCATTCTGTATTTATATCATCCTTAGCAAACACATAAAAACCAAACTTCCCCAGGATGTTTTGAAGGAAAAAAAAATGTTTAATCAAATCAATTTGGAAAATTGTACTTAAAGGAATTTAAAAAGGTGAGATGCATATAAAAAGACTATACATTACTAGAAAATAGAGTCAGTTTACATTGAAAAGTAACTTCTTTCTGGCCTTGTATTTTGTTCACACGTACTGTTTTGTTTAACTATGTGATGAAATACCACTACTTGCCTCGCATACACCCCACATACTCCACATTTCCACATAAGCACCATTGTTCCTATATTATGAGGATTCTCCTCTCCCAGGCACAGAGGCATCAATGCCCAGGGCATACAAGACCAGGTGGCTTGAGTTCCCTGCATTTCAATACTACCTGGGCCCCTACCAAGACCACCCTGAGAATATTCAGTGGAAAGTTGCTATGCTTTCTATGCAAATGCATATTTTTGAAAGTTCTCCAACACCATCTTCACCTTCTCAGGAGGTGGCAATATTTAAATTGCAGTTTAAAGGTCTGTATATGTCAATGAGTAAAATATTGTTGCAGTTAAAGTAATAACATAATTTCTGGTATGTCATACATATTTATGCATTCAGTTAATAAATAAAGACCCTACTTTATCCCAGGCACTGTTCTATGATTTGGGGATATGTATATGGAGGGAAAAAAAGCTTCTACTGAGGGGAAAGACAAAAAATGTAATGGATGGGGGCACCTTGGTGGCTCAGTTAAGTGTCTGCCTTTGGCTCAGGTCATGATCCCAGGATTCTGGGATCAACCCCCACATCAGGATCCCTGCTCAGTGGGGAGCCTAGTTCTCCCTCTGCCTCTGCCCCTGCTCATGTTCTCTCTCTTTCTCTCTCTCTCTCTCTCAAATAAATAAATATTTTTAAAACTATAATGAATGAGTAAATGTCTGATATTTTATAAGGAAAGAAATGTTATAAATTGCAACAAGGTAAGAAGAATGAGTGCGCAGAATTTTAAATAAGGAGATTAAGGTACATCTTATCAATAAGGTACATTTGGAAGAGAGGTGAGGGGGATGAGGGAGAGGTGCATGCATACATCTGGGATAAAAAGATGCAATTCAAAGAGAACTGGTATTTCCAAAACCCTACAGTATGATCATACTTGGCATGTTTGAGAAACTATAAAAAAAGGTCAGTGTGGAGAAGTGGGTGGATAGAAGGTAGAAGATGCAGACATTATAGGTGTCTTACAAGACAACATGTTTTAAAAGACATGAGAAAAACAGAAGAGTCAGAGATAAGCCCATTTTCCATATCTCCATATTTTATAGTAATAAGTTAGGTTCTGTTTACAGATTGGGACTATAGTAAATCATGTGGACTCAGGAAAACTTGAATATGTGTTTCTCATGCTTGGTTGAAATATGTATATGTTATAGCAAATATCTATGCATTTTCTGTATGATATAATAAACATTTCAGTCTATACTCTAACCAACTTTTATATGAGAGTAAGAGAGACAAAAAAGAGAGAGAAAGAAAGAGAGAGAGAGATGTAAAACAAAAATATGTAGTAGCTGAGAATGCTTTTCTCTAACTTCGTGCCCTTTTCTGGCTCTTGTATCTTGAAAACACAGTCAAATACATTACGTAATATAGATTTGTAAGAAAATTCATCTAGCATATAACATCTAAGGCGTGTTAAGTTAATTTTTAATTGATTGCTTAAAGTAATAGCATTGTACAAACCAGCTGGAGTAAAATAAGAATAAATATGAGAAAGGATCTTCAGGCACTGAAAAACAACTGTGCCATGTATGGGTAGAAAAAGCTTAGGTATGCTAGGAAGCATGAAATATACAACTGTTATAGGAGAAAAATAATCATGATCCTTTAGTATCTTTCTATAATTTAGTAAAGCAAACAAGATAATAAAAACATCAGATTCATAATTTTAGCTTAGTGAAATAATCAAGCCTCAACTGGGTCAAAGGTTCTTGCATTACAAATAAAGGGGTACAATTTTTTTATTCTGATAAGAAAAAAATCTCTAGTTATTACACGATTTCTTAGGCTCAGCAATAAAAAAGAATTTCTATAGAGGATGGCCAATTTCACAATTCCAGGGAAAAGCTACTGAGTGGATATGACTATTTCTTTTAATCAATGCTTACAATTTTATCTTTAGCTTAAATGTATATATTTTGGTACACTTATTTTCACAGAGATTTACATTTCCTTTAAAACTGCATGAACTACAACAACATAATATGGTTTTTTTTATAATGCAGGTAGGATATCAGTGTGTCCTGCACATATATAAAACTATGATAAGCAGATGGGGTAACAAAAGCAAAAAAACCAACATAACTGAATAAGGTTCACAAAACAATTCACACAGAGTTTATTTACAAAATGTGTTGAAAACATGATCTCACTGAAAATGATAGAATTATAATATCTCTCTAGGACCCAAGACGCTTGGTAAATGCAGGAAGCCATATTCTTGGGTGGGTTAAGCCCAAGGAAATATTCTCAGATGTTACATTGTAGAAAGAACACTTCCCATAAACAAGAGAGCTCTCTGGGGGCATCTACAGGACTAAGCGCTAACTTTCAGGGAAGCAACGGTTTGGGAACTTTCGGTCATGCTGTATCATTAATGAATTGCCTGATTTATAACCAATGTAAATTTGGAGCTGGATCCCTTCCCAGAATGCTTCCAAGCAGCAGCAACACCATCGACACAGAAAAAGATAGCAGTTTGAGGAATTAAAAAAATTGAAGTTTTGGCCAAGGCATGAAGATATAATGGATCCTGAGTTCCAAAGGGAGAGCCAGACCTCATGGAGAATATAAAAAGTGAAATAGTAAAAATGAATAATGTACACTTCAACCTTTGCCACACCAAAGCTCCAAGGGGCTCCAGATATGGGGACAGCAGACACGGGCAGCATCTGCGAAGGGATTATTTAGGGAGAGGGTGTGCAGTGAGTAGTCCCTCCCACACCAAAAGGGAAGAATGGGAAGGTGAAACCAGAGTAATTGAGGGCTACAGCGTTCAATGCTGCATTGTTGTGAAGATTTCAATTTAGTATTTGCATAAATGTATTCATTAATGTTTACCTTTCACTCAGGAAAATATCATTAGAACAAGAATGACGGATGTCTTTTTTGTCCTATGTTGTACAAATTGCCCATACAGCCAATAAGTGTATCATTTATCACAATCCCTTTGCAAATTTTTCATTCAAATAGCTTTAAGAATATATATATATATATAATTTTTTTTTTTTTTTTAGGAATCTGGGTGGCTCAATTGGTTACGTCACTGTCTTTGGCTGAGGTCATGATCCTGGAGTATCAGGCTCCCTGCTCACCAGGGAGTCTGCTTCTCCCTCTGACCCTCCCCCGCTTCTCATGCTCTCTCTCAAATAAATAAATAAGATCTTTTAAAAAAAAGATTTTTTTTCTGTTAGGGAGTTTCTACTTATAACTTCATAGAATATTTAGATTACCTTTAAATAGACAAAAAAATACTTATTTAATGTTAGGTTTCCTCATATCTGCAGATGAAGGAAAGTGATCCTCATAAATTGTAATGCCCCACATAGTATTCCAAATGTCTTTACTTGCTTTGGTGTATTTGAGACAGATTACAGATTTTAAAAATTAAAAAGAAAATAGTAATTTATTCATATATCATACCAGCTAAGATAAATTAAGAAGCTATATTATTTATATGTCAGGGAAAATTTATAATATTGTACTAGTACTTAAAATAGATATAAGATGATTTCCAGAATAATTTAATTATTATCTTATAATTGAGTATGAGCTAAGCTGATGAGAAGAAATATTGAAACCATCTTGTAAACATTAGTAATATTAAGCCACCTTGGCCTCCTAAATCACTTTCGGACTCACCCATCACAGACCATGAACTAATTTAAAACTCCCAAACTTTTTAATTCAGAGCATTTCCAAGTGCCTGCAGCTGTAAGACGCATTTCAGGAAGAAAGAAGTGACGAAATGCCCAATTCACAATAATGGGTTTAATATGTAAGAAATGGCAGGCTACTGCTTTGCAAAGCACATTTTCTGCTTTGGCCCTTGGCCATATTTACCCAAATTTCTTAGGGGGATTTTTTTTTCCCTTCCTTAGAATTGCTTCATGAAAGTAGATTCAAGAAATTATTTTAAGAGTCATTTAAAATGGGAAATCAGCAGAAAGTGGGCTTTTGGATGACAGCAGCCAAAAACATTGTAAGGAGCATTGGAGGTTGTGTAATTTTGAAAGGATTGTGTTTCTATGCATTGTATTCAGTAGTCTACATGAGCAAAAGCGTTAAGAAAAAAAGATTTAGCAGACTCTATTGCCTGTGATGCTGGCAGCCTGCCAAACTCACAGAGGTAACAGCTATCCCACCTCTTTGTCTTCAGAGTTAACATTACCCTTTGCCTGCTAAATAAAAGAAAACGTGCCCATTGAAATCTGCAGCATGAAGTCACACCCACTTAAGTTGTGCTTGCTTTTCCTTCATACAAAATATTTGTGTATCTGCTAGCAGGAGGTTAAATCCTTACCTAGCGTATAAATTGTAGAAAATACCATGTTAATTGCTGACATGACAATAAAGACATAAAATCTTAGCTAAGTGTACTTTATTATATTGTTTGCATCTGACAGTAAATTGATATAGTTGCATTAAATCTACTTTTGCTGCATTTATATATACATATTGATACATATATGAAGAGAGAGATAGGTGGGGTGAGGGGTGGGAGCATGAGGCCTGGAGAGTTCAGGACAATGTATTCTTCATTGTTTTAAGAAATAAGGGTTGCTTTCTATCTCTTATTGTCCCTTATAATACAAGTGTTTGGTTAGGCTAGTTTCTAATTTTCTATCACATGACTTATCATTTAAGTATTTCAGGAAAGAGAGAAAGAGAATACATATCATCCAATTAGTGGATTTTCTGAACATAAAGTGAGGAGAAAAGAGAAAGAAAATAGTGTGACATATTAAACTTGTCTCTTTGGAACAAGAAATCTGTTTGTTTGAGGAACTGAGCAACGTCCTAAAAAGGAACTCATTCTCTATGAAATAGAAGTGATATGCATAATCTGTCCAAAAATGCAGGTTGGTTGCCCGAGGGGAGAGGAGATTCTCAGTATATAGTGTGATGATTTCCCTTGAAGTAGCCCCCGCCTGATTCCCTATAGACTTGTGACTCATGAGTGAATCTTCAAAAAAAGGGACACGTTATGTTGTTGTGGAATGTAACTCAATACTTGAAAGGAACAAAAGGGAAGAAGGCTCTCTTTCCAATGTGGCTTCAGTATCCAGTAGAATCTGATGTGCACAGAGTAATGGGCAAGAAATGATGCAGTGAAGGAACTTACAGGAGGAGAGAGTACTCAGAAAATGTAGCACGACTTCAGCATGGCTGAATGGATGGCTACCATCATGAGCCAGTGCAAAACAGAGAATGGTCATGAACAAATGTGAGGGGAAAAAGTAGCAGAGGAAAATATAGGTGCTGGTATATTGAGTTACTGTTTATTCAATGTTTAAGCCAATATAGGCAATGCCCTATGTCCTTCACAAACATTATTTCATTTGATCCCCATAGTAAGTCTTTAAGTTAGATATTATAATCCTCATTTTGCACATGAGGCAGGTGATTACTTAAGAGCAGATATTTTAGGGGTGTCTGGGTGGCTTAGTGGGTTAAGCCTCGGCCTTCAGCTCAGGTCATGATCTCAGGGTCCTGGGATTGAGCCCCACATTGGGCTCTCTACTCAGCAGGGAGTCTGCTTCCCCTTCTCTCTCTCTGCCTGCCTCTCTTCCTACTTGTGATCTCTCTCTGTCAAATAAATAAATAAAATCTTTAAAAAAAAAGGAGCAGATATTTTAAAACGTATCATCGTCCTTTCATACTTGAAAACATGCAATGATTCCATCTCTAAGGGCGAGGAAATGGAAATGTTGGATTGTAAATCATTATTAGAAGAGCTAAAGCAGGAAGTGATGACATTAATAAGAAGTTATAAGTAGAACAATATATGGTAACTCTTTATACACACTCCTAAAGTGGTAGCAAAGAGAGACTGTTAGCTGTATTTCAAGAAAGATGCGGTCCAGCTGCAGTGGAGCTCTATCTACCCAGTTTCTGATGTCGCTCCTGATTCCCTGCTGTCCACTCTCAATGAGAAACAAGTGGGTCAGGAAGCTGCAGCACAGCCATGGCTTTTAAAGGTCCGGGAAGGACACCTGTGCAACCAGACGTAGCCATTCACTGAATTAGAATGACTCCAGCAGCAGCAAGGTAAAATTTTCGGAGAAGTTATGCCCTAATTTGATGAGAGGGAAAAGGGAAAGAATCTCCAAGAGAAAGGACCAGACCAGATGCCCAGAAAACTCTGAGAATCACTCCAGGAAAAACTTCTTGTAGTGAAGATTCTAAGACTTGGTATCATTTTCAGGTGAGGATCCACAAATGACTCATTGACTTGAACCGTCCCTCGGAGATTGGCAAGCAGATTATTTCCATCACTATTGAGCCAGGAGTGGAGGTTGAAGTCACCACTGCTGATACTTAAATCAAACTTTTTAATAAATTTATTATCAGTTGCTTAAAGAAAAAAAGATTTGAGATGAAAATATAATGATACTAAATAAGATCACTGAAATATGAATGACATAAGAGCTGGGACCAACAGTTTAGTTAAGTATCAAAGACTTATGTCATGACTACACCCAAGAAGGAAAATCAATGTTTTAATAATGCCTCCCCCAGATTATGGAGACTTGTGATGAGCACTGGGTGTTGTATGTAAGTGATGAATCACTAAAAGCTACTCCTGAAACCAATATTACACTATATGCTAACTAACTAGAATTTAAATAAAATTTGAAAAAAATGAACAAACCAAAAGAATGCCACCCTTTGGTAAGAATAACACAAGCTATAAGTTACAGATTGACAATTAAATTCTGGAAGGACTTCACTCTCTGTTCTGCCCCCTCACACTATCTCTTCACCCCTTTTTCCCTTTTTTGGTACAGATTTGAAAATAAGAATAATGCAAGGAAAGGTAAAATCTTAAGTCTCCTGTATTTTCACGTTCAGGTGTTTTCTTTCTAGCCTCTGTGTACAATTTTTGTCATCACAAATTATCCTAACAAATTAACTGGTATCCTCTAAACTAATAAAAAAAAGGTCAGGGCACCTGGGTGGCTCAGTGGGTTAAAGCCTCTGCCTTCGGCTCAGGTCATGGTCCCAGGGTCCTGGGATCGAGCCCCACATCAGGCTCTCTGCTCAGCAGGGAGCCTGCTTCCTCCTCTCTCTCTCTGCCTGCCTCTCTGCCTACCTGTGATCTCTATCTGTCAAATAAATAAATAAAATCTTAAAAAAAAAAAGGTTAAGCAATTTATCCATAGTAGGTAACAGAGGTGGGATTTGAAAACTGTCTGATTTGAAGAGCCATGCCTTATTTTTTAACCTTTTATTTTGAAATAATTATAATTTACAGGAAGTTGCAAGGTAGTACGGAGCAGTGCCATGTACCCTTTACCCCTTACCCCTCAATGGTTACATTACACACAACTACAGTATAATAACACGAGGGAACTACCATTGGTGCAAAGTATGTATGTGCTTTCATGTTATTTTATCCCATGTGTAGATTCATGTAATCACCACTACAACCAAGAGACAGCACTATTCCGTACCACAGAAATTTCCTTCAGACTACCCTGAGTTGCACCCACTCTCTCTCCTTGACTGTCTCTAAGTTCTGGCAACCATTAATCTGTTCTTCATTCTATATTTTATTTCAAGAATCCTGTAAAAGTGGAATCATATAGAATGCGGTTTTTTGAGATTTACTTTTTTTTCACTCAGGATAATGCCCTGAGGTTTATTCAAATTGTTGCACCTATTAATATTTTGTTCTTTTTTATGGGCAAGTAGTTTTCCACGGTATGGCTAAATCACAGTTTGCATAACTAATCACATGAATATTTTGATCATTTCACTGTTTGAATATAGCAAAAATCTTCTATGAAAAATTAAGTATTTATTTTTGTGTAGTCTTTAGTGATCATTTCTCTGAAATTAATTTCCAGAATGTAATTGCAGGATTATAAGGTAAGTGTATATTCAGCTTTTTTTTTTTAATTTTTTCCAAGAAATTGTCATTTTTTTCCAGGATAGGGAGCCATGTTTTAGCCACTCTATTTTAGTGCTTCCTAAATTTAAACAAGCCACATCCATCGTAGCTGTGGTATCCAGCCTCTAATATGGTCTCCAGTGATCCTTGCCTCCTCCTGGAATCTACAACCTGGTGTGATCTCCCATGGCTAAGAGATTATGACAGAAGTAATTGTATATACTTCCAAAGTTAGTTGTTGTTTTTTTTCTTTCTCTCTTCTCTCTGTCTCATTCTCTCATCATTTGTTCTAGAAAAAGCCATGTGATAAGCCCTATGAGAGAAGCGCAGTGGTTAAGAACTGAATCTCCTTCCAAAACCACATAGGAGAACTTAGGAGTGAATTCTTCAGTCCCATTTAGGTCTCCAAAAATGATAAACCTGCCCAATACCTTGACTGTAACCTTATCTGATATCCTAAGCCAAACTTAACCAGTTTAGGAATCCAAGATTCCTAACACACACACACACACACACACACACACACACACACATACATGAAATAATAACTATTGTTTTAAAAAGCTGTTTTTGTGTGCTTCATCATGCAACCATAAATAGCAAATAAATATTTTTATATAATAGGTATAATGCTACAGTGATAAGAACTTAAAATATGAGTGTGGCTTTGAAAGTAGGTATGCCATGTTGCGTGAGCTGAAAAAACTTCAGGGATTTTGAGATTAGGCTATACAGAACTGTAGCTTCTCTTTTGTGTTCCTCTTTCTCTCTCTTTCTTATCACTTGCAGTGGGAAAAGACATGTTGTGAGCAGCCCATATGGCAAAGGACTTAATCCTACTGTCAACAGCAACATGAGCAATCATAGAACCACATTCCTGAATCCCAATCAAGTCTTCATATACTCGAACTCTGGCCAACGCACTGACTAAAACCTAATGACACAACCTAAACTAAAACCATCCAGCTAAATAGTTGCAACATTCCTGTCTTACAGAAACTGTGAGATAATAAATGTACTTTCAAGCCATTAAGATCTGGGGTTGTACGCTATGCAGCAATAGACAACTACAATGTATAGTTACTCATAAGACTTAAGAATAAAGATATCCACAAATAGAGAAGCATGGATAAGATTTACCAGATGCAGAAATAATTTGGGAAAATTTCTATAAAATTGTTCACATTTCAAACACAGACGTCCATGATATTGTCTTAGAAAGACATAACTAGAATGTGGTTATAATTTGGAGAATACATCTTTAACACACTGCAGTTTACCCTCTTTGAGTAAAACAAAAAGGGTCATTAGTGTGTTTCTTGCACTGTTCAGGAGAGCAAATATCCTGACCAGGTAGTGTGAATTGACTTGGCCAATGTTTCTCCCTATTGAGGGTAACATAAAATTGATGATGCTATGTCATCCAGTCAACTCTGGCTCTGATCGCACATTCACCAAGCCACCTTCTAATTATAACCTGGCTTAGTACACAAATTTTCCTAGAGGAAGAGCAGTTCACTAGCTAATTGGTATTATTTCTAAGCTACTTCCCTTCTGTGACCAAAATAATAAATAAATTTTCAATTTAACTGTTTTCAGTTTAAGTGTTTTGTGGCCATGTTAGCAAAAGCCAGCTAGCATAATCCTGATCAGTTTCTGGGTGCCCCCAAAAAATGAGTTCGTTAATCTTTAAGTCCAAAGAACATGATAACTGCACTCATCTTAACAATTAGTGAGCTTGCCTCTGATCTTCATAAGATCATCTCTGACTTATCTCGTTCTACATTCAATACTGCTGTTTTTAAATTTCACCATGTCACTTATCTAACCAAACAGCACTTACTAGTAGCTTTCAGGAAAATTATGAAAATAATTCCATTGCACTTTTTACAAAACAGCTGAATGAATGAATGATGGGTCAGATAATTTTGTGAATCCCAAGTTCAAAGGAGACATTTGAATGTATTAACAAGGCAGCATAACAAGCCAATGAGAATGGTGTGGGCACCTTATGGCATAATGTTTTGTGTGGTATATGCTTCGGTTTTGTCAGCCAAGCACAATTTTACAAAGACCTTGTATTTAGAATCACAGTGCTTGAAAGCAATCATTCTGCATTTTGGGATTTGCCTTAAGAGAGACAGAAGGCCAGAGGCTTCTGGGTTGAGTACAAATTACAGAAGAAAAAGAAAGCCTTGCATCTTTTATGAACTAGGTTACTGTCCAATCAATGGGTCATTGGACCTTTATCATTTTAATTAAAATTGGTTCACTTTAATGACATAAAATATGTTGATTTGAGCTATTCTTTTCAGAGTCTTGAAAATTTTGCTAGAAAGTAGTAGTCTCCACCTTTCTCATGGTACCTATCGATTCTGTTTACTCTTTTTCTTTTGGCCTGATTCCTCTTTTCTTTGATTTTTACTTCAATATGACTTTTTCTTTTTATTCTTTCTCCTTAATAATTTTATGAAGATGACACTCCATCTGGACCAGTATATACCAGGAGTCATAGCAACTCTGTACCTCATAAAGTTAGAAAGAACCCTTGCTCATTCAAAATGTCTATTCATTCCCTGCATTGTTAGATGTATATCTGGATCTTAGTTTCAATATATTTTAATTCAAACCCTGTCATTTGACAATGAGTCCACAATGATCCTCTTATCTTTTTGGTCATTTTTAAATTTTTATTTATGTGTTTATTCATTTATTTAAAAATTACTGAGTCCTTACTGTGTATTAAAGAAGTTAGATTTAAAGTAAGAAAGGGAGGAAGGGAGAGAGAGAGAAAGAGGAAGAGCGAAAGAAATGGATCCTACTCTTAAAGGTCTTACAATCTAACAGAAGGGCATGAAAACAAATGAGTATACTAAAATGCTACAGTGTTCATATAACGGCAAATATTCCAAAATAAAACTCATTACTTTCTAAATGGGTATTCTTTTCTAGACCAAGTTCATCTGGTCAAATGTCTTTATTTTTTAAAGTTACCTGGTAATAACTGTCCTAACTTTATTATATTTTTTGATTTGCTGTATTTTGGCTGTATATAATTAGATATTTGGGTTATCAGTCCTACTTTCAACTCTGAGATACAAAAAAAAAAAAAAAATCCTTCATAAAATATCTGTAATTCCCTTAAGCTGACCTTTAGAACATTCCTAAAATGTATCTTTGGCTCACAATTTTTTGTTTGTAATGTTTGTGGAGATTAAGAAAAATCAATATGACCCAGGTAAAACAAGTAAGGAGTAAATATCTGAAGAATAATACCAAGTAGCAGAAAGGAAGTTAACATTTTTTTGTACACAAGATACTGTGTTATTTATGAAAGTAAGTATATATCCATATCATTTTATAGAAACTATGGTGCAAAATAGGTAATAGAATTTATATTCCTTTGGATTTTAGAAAACAAATGCATTTCTTTCTCTTTCCATAACTATATTTCTATATTAATAGTTCAACAACCAAAGGTATGATAATTCACACCTTTGGATTAAAAAACCTTGGATCAAACCTTAGGATTAAAAAAAAAAAAAGACTCTCACTAACCTCATAACACTTCACACAAATTTTACCACCAAATGATTTATAAGAATAGGTTCTGTTTTTCAGAGGGATTTTTAGATTTTAGGATTGCCAAAAAACAATTGTAAATCTTTATTTAATCTAATTTACAGGTGAAGAAACTGAGGTTTATAAATATAAATTACCCATCCTGATGATTATTGGCCAGATATAAATGACCAAGATTATCACATTAATATTTAGTAGGAAGTATTCAGTTCAACAAAGATTTACTCAGTAGAGATTCAGACTTAGTCCTGCCATAATTCATAATATAGTCCATGCTTTTCCCATTACCCCAAGTAATGGGAAATTAGTACAAAATACTTTCTCCACAAGGCTTGGTATTTGTAAATGTCATATAGCATTTTTTCTGTTTGCCATGATAATAATGTGTATTGTAAGAATTTTATTCTAAAATATTTGCTTTTAAGTTAGGAACTTCCAATTTTTCTTCCCACAAGGTGGGCACAGAGGAGAGTCAGACACTGATGGCAATTCTCACCTGCTCTGTTATGCTTTAGCATAATTAAGAAAAGGATATAATAAAAGACTTTACCTAAAGATAACTAATATGTTTTCATCAAAGTCCTAAAATATCTAACTTCAAAAGAGGAGACATGGTGCTCCTAAGATATAAGCTAACCATACTATGATAGCAATTAAATGGTACTATATACTGAAATTTATAGTCCTAATGGTTTTTCAAAAGTGTACATTTCTTTCTTAACCATGATTGTATTTTCTGAATCTAACTTCATTTCAAAAAAGTCTTTCCATGTAGAAAATTTCATAATGGACAAAACTCTCAAGATTTACTGGATCATCAAATACTTTTCTTCATTTCTGATGAAGTTATTTGAAATGTCCTAATAGTCAGTAGCCATACCTCTAAAACATTTTAGGGGGTGAGGGGATTCTCCCAAAATAGGAATGTTTAAGAATTTAACCTGACACAAGAGCTTGACTTCTTGGCTCCTGATGTTAATGCTATTTCCCCTCATTATACAGTGAGATATATTTATACAATATAATTAGTGGTTTTAGTCACCATTCATTTCAGAGTAAAGGGCAAACAAAATGAAATGTCTGGAGTGGGTGTATATGTTAAATTAATAAAGTTACTTTATTTTATCCTCCCCTTCTATTAGAGAAGCTCACTGCAAAACTACAGTAAATAAGCTAGCTCTTATTATCCAATTATCCACAAATATGTGTATGATTTAGCTCTATTTGTAAGAATTCCAACAATGAGAAAGTTAAGAGTTTCACAATTATCTGACAAAGCCCCCATTCTCTCTCTACTCCTCCTTACTCTCAGATTTCAAAAGACCAAATTAGCACTACTGAATAAATTATCTTAATGCTACACTACTGCTTCTAAGTACATACAAACAGAAAATACGATTTCCCATTCTAAACAGAGAAGAGGGATACAGGGAGATCAAAAGAAATACAGCCCGCAATGTGTGCTAATCACTGGATCATTTGAGGTTTTCAGAGTTACATCCTAATGAGAATGATGACTTCCCCAAGGTTCCGATGATATACCAGTCCTGGCCAACACTTTGATTTTATTCTAGTGAGACTGTGAACAGAGAATCTAGCTAATTTGTACTCAGACTACCAACCCATGGAAATGGCAGGATAATAAATGTGTTTTGTTTTAAACTCTTAAACTTGACATAATTTGTTATGCAGCAATAGACAATGAATACGATTTATCATGCTTATTCATTAGAAGATTCGGTTTTGTAAAGATGTCGATTCTCAAGTCAGTCCAGAAACAGACTGGCATGTATACAGTCACTTGATTTATGACAAAGTTGACCTTGAATTGAAGTGGAAAAAGATGGTTGATTTAATAATTGGTGTTAACAGATCTACAGGAGAACCACATGGAAAAATATGTATCTTGACCTTTATCTTACAACATAGTTAAATGTCAATTCCAAGAAAGCTGTACATCTAAATATAAAAAGAAAAAACAATAAAGTTCTATGCAATATCATGACATGGAGGTTTGGCAATTACTTCTTATACAAGAAAAAAGTCACTAACCATAAAGGAAAAGTCCAGTTGTTATAATTCAATTTTATAAATATAAAAATTAGTTCTCTCAAGTAATCAACAAGTGAAAAGCAAGTCACTGAGTGAAAGAAGATAACCATAATACATTTTATCTCACCAATGAAAAGCATCTAGAATGTATAATAATCTTATATCAATGAAAAAAATCATACTATTTGTTTAAAAAATAGGTAAAAGCTTTATAGGCATTTCACAAAATTGGTAAATCATATGGTCAATAAATATTTGAAAAACTTCTCAAAATCCACATCCATCAGAGAAATGTCTATTAAAATACAGTACCACTAACATCCACTAGAATGGCTAAAATGGAAATGACTAAAGAAATTGTATTTTGTAAGAATAAATACACAATTGTTAGGATCAAGCAATGACTTGCATGACATAGTTGGCATATGTTATTAGTCTATCTTCTCTAGATGGAATACTAACTATTGTATACAAGATATACCTTTCTTTGCAATTTGAAGGCATTATTAGCTTCACAGTCAACATTTGTTTCATAATTTTCTCAAAATATAATTTTCTTGAGATAACAGATTTTTGTGACATCAAAAAAGGTATGAATATGTAGTATTCCAAATGCAACAATGACCTACAGTACTTGTAATCCAGGAGTTGCCTGATAGGGCCATCTAAGATTCTTCTTTTTGAAAAATTTTTTATATTTATTTTTCTGATTGTGAGGAACTCATATTTTATACCAGTGAGGGAACACTGTCACAAAATGCTAGTGACATTCAAGCTCTAGATCCAGGGTCCCTGCAACCAAAGGGGGTTTACAAAGTTGTTTGGTTAGTCTATATAACTAGCCAAAGAAGGATCACCTTCATATGTGTGAAATATAAAGCTAAAATAGCACGAGCCGGCTAGTTTAGAAAGCAGTAATAATTGAGGCTCTGGGTGGAAAAGCCTAAATTGGGGGAAGAGGGAACAGAGATTGGAGAATGATATATATAATCCAGTCCCTTTTTGGAATACTAAATGATTTAAAAACATATATTTGCATACTAGAAGGAAAATGTCTGAAAGAATATATAGTAGTTATCTCTGGATAATAAGACAATTAACTAACGCTTTTGTTCTTTTCTGTTTCTATTCTGTCTAATGTTCCTAATATAAATATGCATTTTAACTGCATATTTTTTAAAAGATTGTTTATTTTAAGACACCATAAAATAAGCATTCATTTTCTTCCCCTGTGAAAAATAGTTCAATAGAGGTCAGTATTACACTGATGAGTAAGATAAATATTGTTTGTATTCAGGAGGAGCTTATAGTTTAATAGAAATGATGCAGAATCAACAAAAAATCTAATAATACATAGTAAGGGCAATGATAAGTTAGATACAGAATTTTATGAGAGTATTATCAAAGTATTATCAAAGTATTATCAAAAAAACTGATAGAGTAAGAGCTAACCTATAGCAATGGAAAAGAAATAACTATAATTATAAGAAATTCTTCAAAAATGGCAATTTTCATTAATTAATCATATTTCACTATTCTAAAATATAAAGTATACTTATATTCTGTTTCAACTTTTATTCCCTTAACCCTGGAGATGAAACAACTAAGGTACTATCTGCTCCATCCTTAATCTCCCCACCCTGGAGTATTTTACTATTAAATTCAGTGGCCTGACTGTTCACATTAGAAAAGGCCTAATCTGTGGCACCTGGGTGGCCTATTAGGTTAAGTATCTACCTTCTGCTCAGATAATGATTTGGAGTCCCGGGATGGAACCCCGAGTCAGACTCCCTGCTCAGTGAAGAGCCTGCTTCTCCCTCTGCCCCTCACTCTTCTAGGACTGTCTCTCAAATAAATAAATAAAAGCTTTAAAAAACCTTTTTTTTTTTTTAAATGAAAAGGCCTAATCCTACAATTTCTTCTTCATAGTCTCTTTTGGATCAAAAATGATGTTGATAAAACCTAATAGATTTAGCAACTCTCAATAACAACATTATCATCAGAAACAAAAGTACTTTATCATCATTTAGAAAATAAGGCAATTATCACCTCACTAGTAGCATTCTAGTTTACTCAGAAATATCCTTTGAACAGAATATGTTTCATATTTGCTTTTCATAAAATATGTTAAGTATTTTCTTTATGAATTTCAAGTGGCACTGATGATGGTTTATTTGTTTTTTGTGTTCATATTCTCTTCAACTATGTGCACTCTTGGGGGCAAGACATGACATTGTAGCACATGTTGTTAAAGTATCTCTTTCACTGCTAAACTGTGCAGTTTTTCCTGACACAAAATCCTATGTAGACCTTTGTACAATATGTTCAGTTTAAATTCCCCTGTCTGCTATTCCAAGAAAAAAAGGCTATAAATACTAAGCCAGGAACAATGATAATAAAGTACAGCCAATTCAGGACACCTGGGTGGCTCAGTCAGTTGGGCATCTGCCTTCTGCTAGGGTCATGATCCTGGAGTCCCAGGAGTGAGCTCCTCCCCCACCTCCCCGCTCAGTGGGGAGTCCTGCTTTCTCTCACTCACTCTCTCTTGACTAAATAAATAAAATCTAATATATATGTATATATATATATATATATATATATATATATATATATCCAATTTAGCATATATATGTGTATTTTGGAATCCATTATCTATAACTATAATGTGTTTAAAATAAACTAAAATAATTAAATTTTAAAGAGCTTATGATTTCTGAGCAAACATCAGTTTCAATTGGGCAGCACCATACTGAAAATGGCTGGGAGTCCCCCACTGACAAGAGCTAGAGGAAAGGCTTTTATAAGGCAGACATAGAAGCAAAGCATAGAAATTAGTTCCCCGGCTATAGCTTAAACAGTTGTCTTATTTGAGAAAGCCTACTTGGCTGTTTGTGATTGGTTGTTCTTGCATTTTGCTTTCTTAACCTTGAGGCATTTACAGGAATTGACTGGCTTAGGTTTCAGTTTGGTTGCCAAGGTATTATAACCACCCAGGTCTAATGGCTTCTTTGTTTAATTACTTTAACATATGTGACTTGTATATCTGCATTCTTACTATAATGGTAAACTTACACATTGGCATAGTTTTGCATTCAAAGCTGCTTAGTAGGAAAGTCTGGGTTGTAATTTCCCTTTTCTCCCTTTCTGTTCTCTTAGGAAATTCCAAGATTCTAAAAGTCAGTGCCTGTGGAAATGAATCATTAACATTTCAAATGAAGTATCAAAATCAGTATATGCAAATCATAATTCTGATACCCACATGAACTTATGCAAGTGGCCTATGTGCAATTACCACACTTGACTTTACTGTTGATAAAACAGAGATATCTTAACTTTAATCATTGCATCATCCATATGTGTTTCCATCTTTGGGCTTTCGAATACACACCAGCCAAGCAAGACAAATAATACTCTTTATAACACCTAGAGATCCCTGTAAGATCCAAATAGATAGCCTACTGGGTTACCAGATGCACTGTAGTACAATATTAAAGGAACAGGTGCTCTTTGTTAACCTCATTTTCTAACAAAAAAATAAGCAAAGTTTTAAAAATAGAGATTGGGAAGGAATCTTAGAAACTTTATCTTCAAATATCAGGAAGTTTGAAAGATATAATTGAAAGTGTTGGCTAAGATCATAAAGCTAAAGATGAAGGGAATCCTTTGATAACAAAGAGAACAGACATCAGGAACCAAATGATGATGTTAAGCAAATAAACATAATGCATCGTGGTAAATATGGCATATGTAACAAAGAACAGGGAAAAAAGTTCCCGAGGCAATCTCAAAAATGTTTTTGTTTTTGTTGTTGTTTTAGTAAAGAACAAAGCTTGTTACTACATAAACTTTGTCAAACTAACTTTAAAAAAAGAAAAGAAAAGAAACTGTTCAATTCAGTCAGGGCAAAAATGCCTAATTTTGAGGAAACAGCACTCTAAGGATTTCAAATACAAAGAGACAAAAATAATGTTTTACAGGTAGTGATCCATGCATTATTGCCTTACAAGTAAGAATGAGAAATGAAGAAAACTAAGGAGCTCTTTGAAACTCATATTGTACCAGGTAAATCACAAACAAAAAGACCAAAACCTTAAATTGTCTTTGTCTTCTTAAAAAGGTTAAAAAATAAAAGACATGCACACACACATAGAGGACTGCATGTAAAATGGGTCAGTGGATTGCTTCACTCTTAATTTTCTGGTTGTGACTGTGCACTGTAGCTATGCGAGTCATCACGGTTGAAGGCTGTATGAGATCTCTCTGCATAATTTCTTACAACTGCATGTGAATTCCCAAGTATCTCAGACTAAAAGTTTAAAAAATAAAATAAAGGCAAATAAAGAATGACCTGTGTAATCATATCAGAGTCATTGTGAAAATTAATTACTCTAAGAAATTTAATCTTGTAAAGAAATGAAAGAAAATTAATCTGATAAATTTCCTTTAAATGGTCTTATACCCTATATTTAGGGATGTCATTAAGACCCTGGGCTAATTTAACAGGAGAGTATTTAAAATTGATGACCTAAGAGAATATTCAAAGGCCCAGAAATGGACAGTGTATGAGTATTTTAAGAGACCTTCAAAGAGTAACTTAGTAAATTAAAAAAAAAAAAAAAATGAGTGATCATACAGCTAAAATTTAAAACACAAACAAACAAAAAAATCAAGAATGAAAATACCAGGGGTTTGGGAGTTTCTTAAAAAGTTAAACATATGCCCTTGCATTTACCCAACATCTTTGCAATTCCACTATTAAGAATGGAAATTTACAAAGGAGAAATAGAAATTCCAAATTAATATCAATAAGAATGTCTGTGGTTTCCTCACTCACAGTAGCCCATAAAATGAGAAAAACCTTAATGTGTTTAATAGGAGAATGGATAAATAAATGTGGCTTATTAATATAATGGAATACTACTCATCAATAAAAAGGAGTGTACTACTGACATGAACAACAATATGGATGAGAACAAAAATATTATGCTAAGCAAAAGAAGACAGACACAAAAATAAATAATTCAGGATATATTAAATTCATCATAAAGTAAATTTATTAGAACTAATTTCTTTGGATTTTTGCTCAGCTTGTTCATGAGAAAATAATGAACAATTACCCTCAAATTTTCAATTGCCTTTAGGATTCCCTATTGTCAAAATCCGTACTAATTTCAAATGTCTTTTATTGACTTTTTATCTAGGTTTATTTTCAAAAAACAGTCAAGTGATCACCAAAATGAATTTTCTCTAATCCAGTTTGATGCTATTGACATTGCATTGTTTTCTATCTACACAGCCCACAAAAAATATTATTATTTCTGCAGACTGTTCAATGCTAGAACTCTTTTACCTAAAAGGATGATTATTGTCTTTAAAATTACTAGTTGAATTGTGAAATTTCTCTGTTTACTTCTAGAACTTTTACACACCATATTCTCACTGTACATAATGATGGCATGGTAAAGAGCCTTGTTAGTACAAAAGTATAGGACACCAGAACAAAACTAGCTCATAATCTTGGAATCAAAATATCCTTAGGGGCACAATAGTGACATATCAGTGAATTAAAATTGGCAGGTGCAAAGTTTCCCGCACATCCAGATAATGTTGCAGCTCTAATAAACTTGCTGTTTTACCATTATTTTACCAGCAGGTGGTAAAATTGCTCCCTAATTCAATATTCTACAGTGACTCAACTACACTCTATCTATGCTTCTATTGTTTCTTCTTCTCTTGCCATTATAAACTCCACATTCTTTCAAAATTTATATCTGCTTACTCAGAGCTTTTTTTTTGTCTAATAAGGTCACCTCACTACTTTTATCTTTGTGTTTCTGGCTTCTGTGCTGCTCCTCATTATTGCTATTTCTATGTGACCTTTTTTATATAAACCACAAAAGAGGATCCAACTGAACTGGCCAATTACAACATACGGCAAATAATACCAGTACTGAAGAGTATAGTCCTCTCATACTGGTATCCTTATAGATTATTGATCATTCCACATGGGTGACTTTGGAAGAATCCCTTCTCCAATAATCCATGGCTAGATTTGCAGCATCATGTAGAACTAAAAACACAGTAATGCATGCATTAGGAATCCCTCAGAAGGGAACTGTGAAAATGCCAGGCACACAGAGGCTCTCTGGAAAGATGCCTGTAGCCAGAGGTCACCTTGCATGGTGTACCCCAATATATTCATTTATTAGTGTCCCTTTCAGGGACATCTCTTTCATTTCATGGATCTGTGTTCATATTGGTGAAGCAGTACCATATGATTAAAACAATACCTTTAAAATTCTTTAAATATCTGGCCATTGAAAATGCCCCTTCATATTCTTCATTTTCTAAATCTTAACCATTTGGTGCATTTGTTTTATTAGGCACAAATTTTAGAATAATTTTGTCCGTTTCAAAAAAAAAAACCCTCTTCCTTGAAAATTAAATTGGAGCTGCATTTTTATAGGTTATTCAAGGGTAAATTGGCATCTAAAATATTTATTCATTCCACCAAGTCACTTTAGTGGACTAAAATCCATTGAACCAAATGCTTCTAATCCAAAAAATTCCAATAGTTCCATATTGGCAAAATGAAATTAAACAAGAAAATACCAATTGTAGTATGGCTCAGCAGCTACATAAGAAATGTTTTGTGATACTTCAGTAAATGAAAATGACTTGAGGATATAAGAATGATATTAATTTCTCTAATATGATAGCTCAGAAATTTAAAATATAAACATTGCTTGAAAAATAATAAAAGAACTATTTTGTAAGCAGTTACTACGTTCCAGAGTTCCAAGTGCTTAACATGTATGGAACATTTAATCCTCAGTGGGGGATTCATCAATCTCATTTATCAAATGAGGATATATTCGTAAGAGGTTAAGCAACTTGCCTAATGTAACACTGCTATTAAGTGGTGGAAAAAATGAACTCGAAGTTCTCCAAGTTTGATCTAAAAGCTGTATTCTTAAATATTATGCTTGATCTATCTGTGAAATATAAAAAGTATCAATTTGGGGTGCCTGGCTGGCTCAGTTGGTAGAACCTATGATTCTTGATCTCAGGGACGGTGAGTTTGAGCCCCACTGGATGTAGAGTTTACTTTAAAAAAAAAAAAAAAAAAAAAAAGCAACAATTTAGTTTAGCAAAAAGCATTTATTTGTGATATATATTAACTTTCACACATGTTTAAAAAACTTTAAAAAGAATGTAAGTTTTGTGAAAGCAAAAATCAATACATATTATCCCTACACTATCTATATTTCCCAGATCTTTATGTGATTATCAAATAAAGTATTAAAACCAGCCTATTAATTTGAGAACATATTTTGAAGTGTATTTGCCTCAGGCATCAAAATACTTTTAAAAATTAATCAGTTCTTGGGGCGCCTGGGTGGCTCAGTGGGTTAAGCCGCTGCCTTCGGCTCAGGTCATGATCTCAGAGTCCTGGGATCGAGCCCCGCATCGGGCTCTCTGCTCTCTAGGGGAGCCTGCTTCCTCCTCTCTCTCTGCCTGCTTGTGATCTCTCTGTCAAATAAATAAATAAAATCTTTAAAAAAAATTAATCAGTTCTTAATTAAAATCATTACTCTTGTCATTTTCATTTTAATATTCCTCTCTAATTCTTAATTTCAGTAAAAGTCATTCATTCTCTTATTCCTTCAAAAATAAGTTACTTATGATCTGCTATGTGCCAAGCATCATGATGCCATAGTAATGAAAGGATACTTGGAACTATAATCTTGGTTTTCCTTAGAGGTTAGATTCTAACAAAAAGCATGACAAATAGTTGTAATAACTGCTATTATTGGCAGGTATGAGGTGCTATGTGAATATACTGGAATACCTAAGTCATAAGTTGGGTTGAGAAAATCTTACCATAAGGAAGTAACATCCAAACAGACATCCAAGGATGAGTAAAAATTATTATAGAGAAAGGGTAGTAGGGCCAGACAGAATGACAAAATGACTGAATGTCCGGAGGTGGTACGTCTGGCAAATAATTTGAAAAGGGGCTGTCAGAGGACGATGGCCACATTGCTGGCTCCAGAGCTCAGGTAAATGTTAATATTTCCTTCAATTTTCATTTTTAAACCATTTTCACTACCTATGATCTCCATTTAACCTGAGAACAACCTTTTGGTTGATACAAAGGTATTTTCTAGCTTAAAATACAAAAGGGTTACATGGTTTGCCTGAAGTATCAGCTGAAGGGAAGGTGATTAGTGGAAAGCACATAGAATTATTTTCTTTTTACCATTATTTATACTCAATTTTAGGGCACACATCTAATTCTACTGTCTAAAGTACAATATGTCTTCTTTCAATCTAGACTGCTATCCGAATTCAGGTCTGTGTCATATTATCCCCTCTGCTACCTAATGTAGAAATTCCTCACTGGCTATCCTGACAGGAGCAATCCATCATCACTGCAGCCGAACAATTTTGATCTTGTGAAATCCTCATTACTCTCAAGAGCAAAGTGCACATAAATCGTTTGTAAAATGGCCAAACAGATGCAGAAGTACAATGCATTTCTGCACAAGGTGCTGCAGGTTTCTCTCTTGTTCCATTATCCTCCCTCTTGTTTTCTTTTTTTTTTTTTATTAAATTTTATTTTTTATAAACATATAATATATTTTTATCTCCAGGGGTACAGGTCTGTGAATTGCCAGGTTTACACACTTCACAGCACTCACCATAGCACATACCCTCCCCAATGTCCATAACCCCACCCCCCTCTCCAAACCCCCCTCCCCCCATCAACCCTCAGTTTGTTTTGTGAGATTAAGAGTCACTTATGGTTTGTCTCCCTCCCAATCCCATCTTGTTTCATTTACTCTTCTCCTACCCCCTTAACCCACCATGTTGCATCTCCTCTCCCTCATATCAGGGAGATCATATGATAGTTGTCTTTCTCCGATTGACTTATTTCGCTAAGCATGATACCCTCTAGTTCCATCCACGTCGTCGCAAATGGCAAGATTTCATTTCTTTTGATGGCTGCATAGTATTCCATTGTGTATATATACCACTTCTTCTGTATCCATTCGTCTGTTGATGGACATCTAGGTTCTTTCCATAGTTTGGCTATTGTAGACATTGCTGCTATAAACATTAGGGTGCACGTGCCCCTTCGGATCACTACGTTTGTATCTTTAGGGTAAATACCCAGCAGTGCAATTGCTGGGTCATAGGGTAGTTCTATTTTCAACATTTTGAGGAACCTCCATGCTGTTTTCCAGAGTGGTTGCACCAGCTTGCATTCCCACCAACAGTGT
This sequence comes from Enhydra lutris kenyoni, assembly GCF_002288905.1. Lineage (NCBI taxonomy): Eukaryota > Metazoa > Chordata > Mammalia > Carnivora > Mustelidae > Enhydra > Enhydra lutris. Next base: position 20,865,618 of record NW_019154096.1, read on the forward strand.
AGGAGGGTTCCCCTTGCTCCGCATCCTCGCCAGCATCTGTCATTTCCTGACATGTTAATTTTAGCCATTCTGACTGGTGTGAGGTGGTATCTCATTGTGGTTTTGATTTGTATTTCCCTGATGCCGAGTGATGTGGAGCACTTTTTCATGTGTCTGTTGGCCATCTGGATGTCTTCTTTGCAGAAATGTCTGTTCATGTCCTCTGCCCATTTCTTGATTGGATTATTTGTTCTTTGGGTGTTGAGTTTGCTAAGTTCTTTATAGATTTTGGACACTAGCCCTTTATCTGATATGTCATTTGCAAATATCTTCTCCCATTCTGTCAGTTGTCTTTTGGTTTTGTTAACTGTTTCCTTTGCTGTGCAAAAGCTTTTGATCTTGATAAAATCCCAATAGTTCATTTTTGCCCTTGCTTCCCTTGCCTTTGGCGATGTTCCTAGGAAGATGTTGCAGTGGCTGAGGTCGAAGAGGTTGCTGCCTGTGTTCTCCTCAAGGATTTTGATGGATTCCTTTCTCACATTGAGGTCCTTCATCCATTTTGAGTCTATTTTTGTGTGTGGTGTAAGGAAATGATCCAATTTCATTTTTCTGCATGTGGCTGTCCAATTTTCCCAATACCATTTCTTGAAGAGGCTGTCTTTTTTCCATTAGACATTCTTTCCTGCTTTGTCGAAGATGAGTTGACCATAGAGTTGAGGGTCTATTTCTGGGCTCTCTATTCTGTTCCATTGATCTATGTGTCTGTTTTTGTGCCAGTACCATGCTTTCTTGATGATGACAGCTTTGTAATAGAGCTTGAAGTCCGGAATTGTGATGCCACCAACTTTGGCTTTCTTTTTCAATATTCCTTTGGCTATTTAAGGTCTTTTCTGGTTCCATATAAATTTTAGGATTATTTGTTCCATTTCTTTGAAAAAAATGGATGGTACTCTGATAGGAATTGCATTAAATGTGTAGACTGCTTTAGGTAGCATAGACATTTTCACAATATTTATTCTTCCAATCCAGGAGCATGGAACATTTTTCCATTTCTTTGTGTCTTCCTCAATTTCTTTCATGAGTACTTTATAGTTTTCTGTGTATAGATTCTTAGTCTCTTTGGTTAGCTTTATTCCTAGGTATCTTATAGTTTTGGGTGCAATTGTAAATGGGATTGACTCCTTAATTTCTCTTTCTTCTGTCTTGTTGTTGGTGTAGAGAAATGCAACTGATTTCTGTGCATTGATTTTATATCCTGACACTTTACTGAATTCCTGTACAAGTTCAAGCAGTTTTGGAGTGGAGTCTTTTGGGTTTTCCACATATAGTATCATATCATCTGCAAAGAGTGATAGTTTGACTTCTTCTTTGCCGATTTGGATGCCTTTAATTTCCTTTTGTTGTCTGATTGCTGAGGCTAGGACTTCTAGTACTATGTTGAATAGCAGTGGTGATAACGGACATCCCTGCCGTGTTCCTGACCTTAGCGGAAAAGCTTTCAGTTTTTCTCCATTGAGAATGATATTTGCGGTGGGTTTGTCATAGATGGCTTTGATAATATTGAGGTATGTGCCCTCTATCCCTACACTTTGAAGAGTTTTGATCAGGAAGGGATGCTGTACTTTGTCAAATGCTTTTTCAGCATCTATGGAGAGAATCCTATGGTTCTTGTTCTTTCTTTTATTAATGTGTTGTATCACATTGATTGATTTGCGGATGTTGAACCAATCTTGCAACCCTGGAATAAATCCCACTTGGTCGTGGTGAATAATCCTTTTAATGTACTGTTGAATCCTATTGGCTAGTATTTTGGCGAGAACTTTTGCATCTGTGTTCATCAAGGATATTGGTCTGTAGTTCTCTTTTTTGATGGGATCCTTGTCTGGTTTTGGGATCAAGGTGATGCTGGCCTCATAAAATGAGTTTGGAAGTTTTCCTTCCATTTCTATTTTTTGGAACAGTTTCAGGAGAATAAGAATTAGTTCTTCTTTAAATGTTTGGTAGAATTCCCCTGGGATGCCATCTGGCCCTGGGCTTTTGTTTGTTTGGAGATTTTTGATGACTGTTTCAATCTCCTTACTGGTTATGGGTCTGTTCAGGCTTTCTATTTCTTCCTGGTTTCCCTCTTGTTTTCTAATCCATATTAATATTTAGCAGGTTTTGCTCCTATGTTCTGAGATATAAAGTTTGGTTGGACCACACGACAAGGGTGTGTACGGTCACAAGAACCCCTTTCTGACAGTTCTAGCTCCATGTATCTCCACTGCCCAGTTATGAACTTAGACGTGAAAGAACCAGTGAGGACTCAGAAGCCATAAAGAATCCTGTTGGGGGATACCTTACTGACATGGTGACAGAGTTCACCAGTGCTCTAGCTCAGTAGGGGGCAGGCACCTCAACCTGGTTAAACTGGATCCACCACAGCACTAGGCAGGGAAACTTTTCCTTGACTGGAGTTTTGCATCCAAAGCCCTGCTATCTCTGTGTCTGTCTCTCTCCCTTTTTTGTTTTTTGGATGGAACACTAAAGTACTCATCCAGGAAGAGGCTGGAAAGCCTCATATGCCTACTCATTTTTCCCATATGGTCTAGGCAAGCCTGGTCCCGCCAACATCCTTTGTTACTCTGACCCTCCAAGACAGACAAAACTTCTAAATACACCTCATGAGGTGGGGGTGGGAGGCGGGCTGGGGAGTGGGGCGGGGTGGGGAGAAGGGTGGGGGTGTGGTGAGGGTAGGGGTGTAGAAGGGTCTAGCTTTTCCTCTAGACTCTCTTAAATCTATTCATTATTGATAAATTTTATATCTCTTCTCTAAAATTGGACTTTTGCTTTTTTTTTTTTTAAGATTTTATTTATTTATTTTGACAGAGAGATCACAAGTAGGCAGAGAGGCAGGCATAAAGAGAGAGGGAAGCAGGCTTCCTGCTGAGCAGAGAGCCTGATGCAGGACTCAATCCCAGGATCCTGAGATGATGACCTGAGCGGAAGGCAGAGGCTTAACCCACTGAGCCACCCAGGTACGCCTGGACTTTTGCTTTTTAAAAAATCTTTTCTACTTACCTCTCAAAAGCCCTGCTCTTGCAAATGAATAGCTTTAGCTTCAAAGCAATTGTTTCTTAAAGAGGGATATGAATTCAAATTTGCAAATAGGAGGACTAAATGAGGCTTGAATGTAAGGCAAGTCCATATTTGCATAAAATATTAAAAGGATTCTGAGAAAATAGAAAAGTTCTATGTTAGAGTCCAGTCCTGTCCCATTTTTGACTCCAAGTCTCAGTGTTAGGGCCAACTTACAAAATCAATGCAGATGGAAGAATTGACCTGCAGGTAGAAATTTTAGTGAGAGGAGCAGATTTTCAGCCTTGACTTGTTTACTTAGCTTTGAAGTACTCTCTTTACCTACTCAAATTTGTTTGAGCTCCAAAAACGCAGAGTTTTAAGTAGGGAACAGCAGAATAGGTAAATGACAGGAAGTTTATACTTAGAAAACCTTTGTGAAACAATGTGCAATACCTAGCAAACCATTTATAACTGAATTTAATTATGCTTTATAAATTTTTAAGGATAGTTCGGAAACACTAAAATTAATCTTTCATGCCTCTAAATCCAGAAACTCTGGATACAACACTAAGATCACTTTTACCTCAGTGAGTCCTAAAGGCAGTGTGGGTCGCACAGTAGCCCAGACTTTGGAATCAGATAGAAAAGCTTAATGGTGAATTCTGCTGGACACTGTTTATCTGAGTGACTTGGCAAGAGTAATTTTAAATGATTTGTTTCCTTTCCTGCCAATAAGATGGTTATTTGAATCCCTTCCTCAAGGGTTTCTTTAAGGGTGAAATGAGAGAATGTATGTAAAGTTCCTGCCAGGTAACAATCTCTCAACAAAACTTTCTCCCCTCAGGCTAGATTTCTTTAGCAGCAGCTCAAGGATATAGCTTTTACCTCTACTTGATCTTCTCAGTTTCTGTTGGGAATTTTATTTTAAACTGAAGGGCATTTTCTCTTTACTTCACTTCTTAAGCAAATTCAATACATTTAAATTATTTCCCTTGATCTTCCTACCTCATCTTCTCTTCCAGAGAAGTTAATTTGACCTTCCCCTCAAGCTACTTGTCACTTGTTTTTTTCTTCAGTCCTTATATTAATGTATTCTGTTCTTAGCCAATGATTTAAAATATAATTCTTTAAGTGATTTTTAAAAATATATATGTATTTAATTAATACAATATGTTCTACTGAACACATATTACAATTGCTTTTGATTAATGCAATGTATTTATTTAGCTTTTGTTTGTTTGCATCTGTGGTTTTGGTAACATCAAAAGTACACTGAATTTGGGGTCAGGAGATCAGTGACTTTAACACTAACTGGCTGTATGCAGTTAGGCAATATATCTCTTCACCTCTCTAGAACCCAAAGCCTTCTGAAGATTTTGAGCTATGTGATTTTTTTTTTTTTACTCAACTCAGCTCTATCATTTCAGGATATAACTTTGCTGGCAATGCAATGCTCCACTAATGACATTATATTGGCTTTCCATAGTTTTCAACCCATGACCTTAAATGACTATTTGCTTCCACTTTTCCCTGTGTTTTCTCTCTGGATGCCTTTCCCCCTTTCTTCTCTTTCATACTTTTTGCACCTATAGGAAAATCTTATAAGACAGAGATGTGTCACCAATAGTTTTATGGGTTCATGGTAACTTTTTTGGGGGGCTGAGAACCTAATGTGTAACATTGCATATCAAATCAAGCTTCCTAACAGTAGGTATAGAATGGTCTTATTTTTGGTAAAACAAACAAAGAAACAAATATATAGACAATCTAGTATATATGTTAGAATTTATGTAGAGAATGCTCTGAAAGGATACAAATGAAAGTGCTAAAAGCAATTAGCAGTGGAAGAAAACAGTGCGCAACAGAGGAGTAGGAATAGTCAGGGTTTAAATGTTTACCATAAACTATTCTGTACTGTTTAATTTGTTATCACAAGCATGCATTATTTTTATAACAAAAATGCTATCAGTGACTAGTATTTGTTTATATTTACTATATTTTTACAAAGTGGTTTTGTAGTTGACTATAAATTGGGCATAAAGTTTTTAACAAGATAGTGACTCAAGGTAGAGGAATGTTACACAGGAAATAGCCAGTGGGTGAATCTGTTTTCAGCTTTGGCCCAAGCAGGAAGGGATGCTTTCTTCTGAAAGTGATTTGAGACTGCTGCTCTCATTGCCTTTATGGCAAGAAAACTAATTAGGGTAATTAAATATAATTGGAAGAGGAAACATGGATAGAACTAAATCTTTACATTACAGAAAGTACTGAGAGCTAGGCAAAAGTCAACCCTGGAGTTAACAGAATAGAATATGGTGGTAGGATTTGCAGAACTTATTGGAACAAAGCTAATCTTTCCAAAGAAATCAATAAGTAAAGACTTCACTTAAAGACAATTCTTTCAGAAGTACACAAAGACTAATGACTCTGCAGATATCCATAAGGACGCAGGGAAAAAGAAGCCTTCCAACCAAAGATAACATGATTAAATAGCAAACACTGTAAGAATTAAAAAAAAAAAAAAGACAAAAAAACTGGGCTAAAATCAAGACTACAGTCATCATCAACTCAAGTTCTTTTTTTTTAATCAACTCAAGTTCTTATCAAAATCCTACACATATATAGTATTTACAATTGTATGACTTTATACCTACATAAAGTATAAAGAGTTTACTTTCAGTGTGTGGGTTCAATCATTTTCAGGGTATCAGGTTTATTTTGTTGTTGTTCCTCCATGATGTTGTGAGGACATCATAGAATGTCCTAAGAACTCTAAAGGGAAAAGAGAGAACTGTTTAATCTCTCTCTCAGAGCACTACGTATTTCGAAAATTCTAATACCTCTCTTTCTGTCCCAAATTCTCTACGTGTATCTAAGCTCTGTGGAAGTGTGCTTGTCCCAACAGGCTGTCATTTTCTCAACCTATAATTGCAGTATTTAGCTCCTTTTGCCTGCTGCAGTCTTAGTCATCTGTTTCAGGAAAACTTGATACCAATGCCCTGCATATCTAAAGATACATTACCTATTTGATCATCTGTGTCCCTAAATACAATGAAATATCTTCTTATGTTACCAGTTCTCTATGTAACATTCTACACAGTTGAAAAAATGTTGCCTGGGCTTCTGACTCAGCACTCTTCATTTTCCTCTCATTTTTCCTGTCACTTCTTGTCAGTCTCCTTTGCTATCTACTCCTCCTCAGCTTGAATTTTAAATGTGTTTGCTCCTATGTAATTTTTTTTTTCTTTTCTAATATACCTTCTCCAAAGGTGAGTATATTCTATGCCAAGGAAAATCAAATTTCTATGATACAACAAATTTATGTGCTAAGTTCCAAAATCGTATATCCAATAACCTGTATATCCATAAAATAAGCAAATTTAGTATCTAATGAGCATACTAAAATGGAATTAAGCTTCTACCCCAAACTGGTTTCTCCAAGTCTCCACTAGCTCATCAAGTCACACATCCATACAATGGCCCAAAACAAGACAGCAAGAGGCAAATTTGTTGTGCCAGTTTCTTTCAATTCCACATTTATTCCCAGCAAATTCAGTAAATTTTTATCTTCAAAATAAATTTCAAATCTGTTTACCTCTTCTACCAACTCTCTAGTTCAGAACTGTCCAATATAAATACAATGCAGGCAGCATATGCAATTTTAACTTTGTTAATTCAATAGTAATTAATACATGTTAAGTATATATTTTGGATATATTTGGTTAAAATATATAACATCAATTTGCCAAATATAAATATAAAAATAGATGAGATATTCTTTTTTCCTTGTTAAGTCTTCAAAATTTATTATGGGTTTTATACTTATGTAGTACATCTCAGTTCAAACTAGCCAAATTTCAAGAGTTCAATAGCCACATGTAACTATTGAACTGAACAGTATAGAACTAAGCTACATGGACATCATCACTTACCTGAGAAGACTATCACAAATTCCTATGTGATATTCTCACTTCCCCTCTTGCCAACCCCACCCCCAACAACGTATTTCCCATGGACTAGTGAGAACTGAAAACAGAATTCTCTGCTCTGTGTTAAACAATAATGGGGCTGGAGAGACTTTCTTACTTTTGTGTCCCTAATACTAAGATTAAGCAAAAATAACTGTTTTTTTCTAGGAAATAACTGCTCCTGGAAGAGAAAACTGACCCAGCAAACCTGTTAAATTATCAAGACTGACAAGCTCATCTAGGTTCACTTCAAGATCTTTAATTCACTGTGTTCTCCCACTCCAATACACTATATGACCAAATCCCAACCAGTGTTCCCTCTTGAAGTTGCACTTTAAAATCCCTCAGCACAGGCCTTAAAATAATGTAAAGAGCCTTACCTAATTTCCTCACTTTGAGACACTAGTAAGACTGTTTACAGCACTAAGTCTAATAAACTTAGTTTTGTTTGATAAACACATTTTTTGAGGTCTTTTGGAAAGTCAGCAGTCAACAAAACCAAGAGAAAACATTTTTTTTTTTTTAAGATTTTATTTATTTGACAGAGACACAGAAAGAGAGGAAACACAAGCAGGGGGAATAGGAGAAGCAGGCTTCCCGCAGAGCCAGGAGCCCCATGTAGGGCTAGATTCCAGGATCCAGGGATCATGACCTAGCCAAAGGTAGACGCTTAATGACTGAGCCACCTAGGCGCCCCAAGAGAGAACATCTTAATACAAATGGGATCATGCCACACACATGTTAGAGGTATTTTAATAGTCCCCAATGCTTTGGAATAAAATCTAAACTATTTAATGTTTCTGAAAAGGTCAAAATAACCTATTGTGGGTCCAACTCTCTAAAATCATATATTACTACCCTTCCTACCTTCACTAAGTTTAAGACACAGTGTCTCATTCCTGTTCTTCAGGTATAACCAGTGTTTCCCCAGTCTTGACATCTTTGCATTTATTCTATTCTTCCTGCAACATTCTTCCATCTTAAAATTGCTGACTCATCCTGATTCTTATTAACTAAGTCAAATTTGATCTCCTCTGGGAATTTTTCCCTGACTATATTTAAAATGTTGTCATCTCTTATGCCAGTTTTCTCTTCATCACAAGATCCTACTTACTTCCTTTATATCATTCATCAAAACCGCCTTGTCTATAGTATTAATTGTTTACTTTATGTCTCTCTCCACTAGAATATAAACTCCAAGTGAATAAAGATCTTGCCTATCTTATCTATCTCTATATGCCTAAATGTCTCAATAAAAACTTATCAAAATAAATGAAGCCAAATAATTCAATGAATAGCTTAAAAAATGAGAGAAAGAGAAAAAGGAAGAAAGGAAGCTCCTAAAATACATGATTATAAGCAAGACAAGTGTGATTATCCCTTCCTACACGTTAGGACACTGTAAAACGGTATGCTTAAGGCAGCTACTATATAATGTAACTAAGACCAAGATCAATGTCTTCCGATTTCTCATCCAGTGCTCATCACAGCATAACACACTGTCTTTCAACCTGCTCTGACTGATGTGATTCTTTTGAAGCTAACGTGTAAAGCTTCAGATTTAATAATGAAACAAGGCATTTGAAGGAGAAAATGATTCTCTATGCATTAATTGGTGAGTTCATATCTTTTTTGCATTTACATCTCCCACTTGCATTTTGATTAGCAATTTCTTCCGTCAATTTAACACCAAAATCCTCTGTAATCAGTGGCATGTTATTTTCTGGAACAGGCTCAATGAGTCCCTGAAGCTGGCAAGACAGCACTTCAATCCCTTCACCTTGGCTGCTCTAGTGGTGAGCATGCCTGACTGTCAGTCTGATTTCCTAAATCTCCTATGAGGGAGTTAGGCAGTTAGAAATACTGTTGGCATATGCTTGGCTTTAGCTCATTTCAAATACAAATGCTGGCTGGTTCCAAACACAAGCCTCACTTATTTTCTATTATTATTATTATTATTAATCTTTACTAATCTTCCAACATCCCTTTTGAAGAGGTTTCATGTCCTAAGGAAGAGCAATTCCTGAAAATTACACTTGATCAATTTATTTAGTGAGGCATAAATAGTAAATTAGCTTTTGATTAAAATTCCTACTCTCTTTTAATAGTAAATATATTGTAAGGGATTGTTTGTTGTCTACACAATCACTAATTTCTACTTTCTCTCTTGCTAAAAGAAGCTCGATTTTCCAATATTAGGAAGCGTGTGGTGGATGACGGTGGCAGGGGAGGAGGAGGATACCCCCATCCAAACCCAATGGAATGAATCCTGAATATTCTATGCCAAGCCTAGTAATTCTGTTCCTCCTGACATATGTCAAGGTTATGTATCTTTGACATGGCATAAAATATATTAATAATCTGGATTCTTTTTATTTTCCCAGTCTTTTCCCACTCATACCCTGGAGTCCAGGCACTCTGACCTAATTATTTTCTAAACATGCTTTTACTTCTATTTCCTTGGAAATGTCCTAAATCACTATTCCAACTATACAACTCCTATCCATACAACAAAGCCAACTCAAATGTCACCAAATGATTACATCTTTGCATAATTTTCTCCATGACAGAATTAAAAACTCTTAATTACCAATGATGATTCTATATACTTCATTATAGCACTTACTGCTATAAATTCTTATCATTGGCTCACAAATCTCTTTATTCCACGAGAATGCTAGTTAATTAAGAACAGGGATCATGCTTCAATCATGTTTGTGTTCTTAAAACTTAGCAGACAGACGGGACTCGAATATCTTTCCAAAGGTTGACTGAGGAGACTATATAATAGGTAGAAAATTATTCCTTAATGTGATGACTTCTTCATTCTTTGCCATCCAGATTCACAACTTTATATTCAAAACTTTTATTCTATCTTGTACTTTCTAGATATTATTATTTCAGAGGAATTTTTTAGAGAGAGGTATCAGAAGGACTTTATGTAGCTTAACATCTTAAATACACAGTGAATAAGCTATAGAACAGATTAAAATGTGGTAATTTAAAATACTGTTATTCTATTATAAAACATTATATTCTATTAACTAGAATATATTACTAATGAGAATGCTTCAAAACTTTTTATTAAACAAATGATTAACTGCAACATTTTCGCAATATTTCCATTGGTTTATTTTCCTACTTAAAAGCAGTAAGCTTTTCAAGCCAAGTTATAGTAACAACATTAATCAGTAAAAATTATTAGTAGTAATAATGGTGACAATGATAAGAGTATTATAATAACTGGAGCACATTACATTTTCCAAAGATGGACTCGATATTGTTTCCCAACACAGATGTTCCTTTTGACCTTTACACTTCTTCCACTGAAAGGTGAAGTTCATGACACCTCCTCTTAAATTGGGAAGGATTTTGACTTGTTTGTAAATAATAAATTATGACAAAAATGACAGTGCATGATTTTGGAGATTAAGTTAGAAAAAGAAATACTGTATGTGTTATGTTAGCACTTATCCTTGGGTTCTTGAAATGCCATGATAAATAAATAAATAAATAAATAAATAAATAAATAAATAAATATCTGGAGGCTGTCATGCTATGAGAAAGCCAAACCACATGAAAGCTAATGCAGTTTTCCTTAATCTTTCAATACTGAGTTCAGACATCAGATATGCAAGTGATCAAGCCTATGCCCTTTCGGAATTCTTGACCCATAGAACTTTGGACATAACATATCAGTTGTTGTTTTATGCCACTAAGTTTAAGATAATTTGTTGCATAGCAGTAATAACTAGAACAAAAATTTTGACATGGATGGGTACATGGGTGGCTCAGTCAGTTAACTGTCTGCCTTCAGCTGAGGTCATGATCCCAGGGTCCTGGGATGGAGTCCCATATCGGGCTCCCTGCTCAGCAGAACGTTCTTCTCCCGCTCCCTCTTCTGTTCCCCCTGCTTGTACTCATTCTCTCTCTCTCTCTCTCTGTGTCAGATAAATAAATAAAGTCTTTAAAAAAAAAAAAAAAAAGAGTGTAATGAGGAATGGTTAGGTATTCACTAATCTCCTTTATTCTGATTAGACATAAAGGAAAAAGACATTTACCTGTTCCTTTTTAGTTTACATGGATTTCATTTGACTGAGTATTGGCCAACAGTATGTAGATAGAAGTATGCCACATTGAGGTCTGGTCATCAAACTTCCTGTTCAATCATCCACCATCTCTTCCCTTTCTCCAGTGACAGTGGAAGCCATATTATAAAGATGGCAGTGACAAAAGACTGGAGAATCCTGAATCACTGAGTCATTACCTGGTAGAAACTTATCCAGGAAAACTGGCTAACATCAGAACACTGTATAAATGATAAATAAACTATCAATGAAATAATCTATTGGGATTTGTGGGATTCTGTTAGAGCAACTGGAATTTGTTATTTTGACCAATACATATAACAAATTTTTTGTGTGTTACTACACTATAATACTAATGCAAATTCAGTGAGCATTTACAACGTGCCAGAAAACTGCTTGGTATTGTGCTTGTGTTATCCCATTTAAACTAAGATCAACCATAACACTAGGCCAGTATGGTTTTTTTTTTCCTTATTTTACAAATGCAAATCCAAAGTTGAGAAAGAATTTGATTTACTCAGGGTCGCAAAGGTATTCCAAAGAAGGGGAATTTCCTTGAAGATGAAGCACTGTGAGGAAAACCTGAAATAAGGTTGTTTTCCCAGAGTTAAATTTGCAAAATCCATTGGAAAAGATAAGCTTATATAAATGCATTGTTGATATAAAATTTGTTAAGAAGGTAGTCTAAATTTATATCTAGACCACTAATTTTGGTTATAATAGAAGATATGAAAAAATTATTGATTTTATTTTCATTTTTTTTAGTAATTAGACAACTATGGACTCATTACAATGTATTTTATAGTTATTTTTAAAGGTTAGAAATAATTTTTGTTATAGAATCTTCCTATATTTTATGACTTTAATTAAATTTCTGATTTCTTTTCCAAACAGTACAATATAAGACAACATAAAACATATTTTAAATTATTAAATTTGTGCATAACTTTGTCACTTTTCAGAGCCTCCAACAATGAGGGTCTGATAATGGAAGATAATGTGCATAAAATACATTTCAGCAAGCTCCACAAACTTCTTCCTCAATGATCTTTCTTCCATAGCCCAACAGCTAATGCATACAATCAAGAAGTCTCATGGAGCTATTCTACAACTGTTATCCTCTTTAAAAAGGAATCTTATCACCTGAACAAGGTAACATGAAGGGCTTTTATTTTTTATTTTTTAAAGACTTTATTTATTTATTTGAGAGAGAGAGAGAGCATGAGCAGGGGGAGCAGGTAGAGGGAGAAGCAGGCTCCCCACTGAACAATGAGCCTGATGCAGGACTCGATGCCAGGACTGAAAGATCATGACCTTAGCCAAAGGCAGATGCTTAACTGATTGAGCCACCCAGGTGGCCCACATGAAGACCTTCTAAAAGAACTATATATTCAGTTTTGCAGAAGTTTGTACTGAGAGAAATATCATTGATACAGACATTTATACCCATTTGTGGCCACATAATACAATACATAGTAGAATCCTTGGTACTTTCAAAACAATCTCAAAATGAAGATCAAGCAAATCTTAATTCTTTGTGAAAGTATTTATCAAGTTAGTTTTTTTAGTGTCTGTCACTTTTTATAATATAAAATGTAACAAAGTAATTTTTTTCTTGCCATTAATTCCTTGAGGTCTACTGATTATGTTTCAAACAAGTGACAGATTTGACAACTAAATCAATCACTGTATTTAACTGTAAAAAATCCTAAGATCTGATTATTTTAAAGGTCTAAAAAGCACTTCTTTTATAGAGCCTACATTCTTGTATGAGGAGACAGACAGTAGATAAATAAGCAAGAAGTATGTAATATGTCATTTGTCATGATAAACACTCTGTAAACACAAACTTGGGTAAGAAGACAGAGTGTGGCTGAAGTGAGAGATGCTATCTCTACATATGGATCTATATAAGATCTGTACAGGAAGATATAAAAGTCATGATGGAGCAGACCTGAACAAGTCTCCTGTGCAAATTCTCGGAGAAAACATATGGTTAGAAAGGACAGTAAATGGAAAAATACCAGAAGTGTAGGCTCGTCTGGCAAATACAAGGAACAGACAGAAGGGCTATATGTCTGAATCGGAGGGAGCAGAGAGGAGCATTATAGGATAGATATTCTTCAACAAACTGCCCAAAAAGTAACTTGGGAGATTTATGTGTTTATACCTGGCCCATCAACAAAGAGAATTCAATGGAGTAGAAGGGCTCCTGTTGAGTAAAAACACTGGGCTATTTCTCCTCTTGAGATAAAGGGAAATGTTCTGAACCAGGTGCCCTAAGACCACAGTTTCCAGCCTGTTACTTCCCCTTATCAGAGTGTTACCTCAAGTGCCTTACTTCATTTATGGACCTTTTGTTACCAGTCTCCAGTATATTTCTCTCTTTGAATCTACATCATTTACCAAAAATGTACTGAATATATACCGGATACTGGAAATACAAAATTCTCAATATCTCTCTTTCTATTAGGTACGCTAAGGTATATTTCCTAAGTCATTTTATAAATGGTGTTTCTTAGATTCTTTTCTCTAGAGCTCTAGCATTCTCTTGAACTCTCCAAAAGTTACTTTTGAAATGTAGGTAAATAGCCAAACATCTTATCTGAGGTAAACAATCAGCCCAACTGTAAGAGTTTTTAGGATTGAAACAAAACATAAAATAATAAAAACTTATTATTAGATTTAATACCTTATATAAATTTACTAACTTCATTACTAACTCAAATTCATTTATAATAAATAAAAATCACTTGGTGATAAGTATATCAAAAATAAACAACAGAAAAATTCCTTATGATTTGACAACTTAACATCTTCTCCACATTATTCTTCTATTCACAGAGCTAGCTATTTCCCAGGAAGGTGTTTTCAAAGAGGGATGCCAGACTCCTTATTTTTTTTAATAAAGATTTTATTTATTTGACAGATAGAGATCACAAGTAGGCAGAGAGGCAGGCAGAGAGAGGAGGAAGCAGGCTCCCCGCGGAGCAGAGAGCTAGATGCGGGGCTCGATCCCAGAACCCTGGGATCATGACCTGAGCAGAAGATAGAGGCTTTAACCAACTGAGCCACCCAGGCGTCCCCGGACTCCTTATATTCAGCTATCTGGAGTCAAAAGCTCCAAGCAGCACTTGCATAGAGTTCTCTAAGCACAAGATTAGTCTGTCTCTGAGTCCTTCTCAACCATGGGCTTTCTTGCTAGTTTGGTGGTTTTGACTCTTTGGTGAAAGAAGACTTCCCAGAAAGACTTCAAGTGGAACATCTTTCTCTCAGCATGAGCAACAGAGATTACTGGCTAGAGCTGCTTGGAGGCTTAACCAGCATGTTTCTCAATGAGCACTGTTTCTCACTCTAGTCACTCCTGTTCCCTTACTCAGAAGTCTCCTCAGATGGTATATCCATGAAGAAGGCCATTAAGCATGCTGAGCTTATAAAAGTTCATGTGTTGCTGACCAGTGCTAGCAGGGAGTTCTGCTTTTTCTTACCTTAAACTCTGTTTTTAAAGGAAACAGCAAGAGCCTCACTACAGAATTCTTTGCCACTAATGCTTGATTTAAATTTGCATACAAAGCTAAATTCACTTTGCTACAGATCTTTTATTAAGTTATTTTAGAAAGCCCCCTGGTAGCTGGCTTCTTTACAAACTGGTTCTGCTATTATAAAATGGTCATATCCATTCCAAAAAGGACAGAGTGTTTTAACTGGGATTCTCTGGCAAGACTCCTGTGAGAATGAGGAGTGGATGACTAAGATGAATTCAGGAAATCTGCTTAATACTGAAAAAATGAAAAGGTGTAGTCTCTGTACATTAAATAAATTTGAAATGGTGCCTGAATAGATTCTCCACAGTCAACAAAGGATTCACAGAGCATGAAGAGAGGAAGCTAACATTTGATAGCAGTTAGGCCTATGGAGACAAAGTGTTCCCTGGGGTTGGAAAAATGGGCTCGATAAGGAAATGTGATCATTAGTGCCTCAACACTGTGGGCATCACCCAGTGGGTGAAGATGCACCACAGGGCCTCAAGCAGTATAATCAGGGCCTCGAAACTAGATGAACATGACACTTTATCACCCAAATTGGACACTTTTGAGAGTAGGGGGGGTAATAATCCAAATGTGCCCTAGGGAAAATAAGGCATATAGTCTTCCTAAATCCCTGCATGTCAAACACAGTTAGTAAGCACTTATTTTATGAAAATTCATTTGTAATCCAATAACCTTTGGACAAATTTTTATTACTATAACATAAAGAAAAGAGAAAGTAGGGGTGCCTGGGTAAGCATCAGTTAAGACTACTCTTGGTTTTGGCTCAGGACATGGTCTCATGGATCATGAGAGGAAGCCCCTGTTCTCAGCAGGGAGTCTCTCCCTCTCCCTACCCCCAACTCATGTGCATGTATGCACTCTCTCTCTTTCTCAAATAAATAAATTAATTAAAAAAAAGAAGAAAACAAAAAATGAAATGAAGTTGATGAATTTCAACATCCCATAAACCCAAAACTTGAATTTCAAAATGTATGATAATCAAAGGTCAAGCTAAAATTTAATTTTACCTGTTAAACAAATGATGCAAAATACCAAGAGGAATGTAAAAACTCCTTACAGCCTTTGGAGAATCCTAGTAACTAAAGCACTCTTTGCAAAGTAACAGGGCATGAATAAAAATTTGCAAAGAATAAAGCACAGACAGTTTAACCCACAAAAGAAAACGTAAAAAAAATTAGAGCACCTGGAAGAATGAAAACCACATGAGTAGAAAAAAGGGTGGAGGAAACCATCAGGGACCCTGCAATAGGAATAATAAGGATTAGCAGAAATTGCATGGGGCAGTCACATGACTCAAGGATTTTGAAGAAAAGAAAATTCTAACATTCAAGTATGTTGGATGATTGGATTTACACAGGAAAACTAATAAAAGGGCAACTTGGAAAACCCAGTCTAGATTTTAATAGAAAGCCAAAACAGATTATCTAAGACAAAGGTCAGTAAAATTTCTCTGGAATGAGCCAAGCAGTAACTGTTTTGGGTCTCATGAGCCATTCAGTTTCTATAGCCATGACTCAACCTTCCCCTTATTGTGTGAAGAGGTATCTGTCGGTGTGGCTATATTCCTAAAATTTGAATTTCATATAACTTTCACATATCAAATAATATTAATTTTTTAAAGATTTTATTTATTTATTTGACAGAGAGAGAGAGAGAGACACGGAGAGAGGGAACACAAGCAGGGGGAGTGGGAGAAGGAGAAGTAGGCCCCCTGCTGAGCAGGAGCCCGATGCGGGGCCTGATCCCAGGACCCTGGGATTCTGACCTGAGCTGAAGGCAGACGCTTAATGACTGAGTCACACAGGTGCTCCCCCCAAAATATTATTCTTCTCTCAAATTTTTTCAACTACTTAAAATGTTAAAATCTTTCTTAGTCCACAGGCCACATGAAATAAGATGGTCAACCAATGTGGCCCAAAGGCCATAAATTTGCCACGTCCTGATCTAATCCACAGTAATTTATAAACATGAGAAATAAAAACCAACAAAAGAGGACCCATTCCTTAGTAATATCTGGTAAGTAGCCAGTAATAAAGTAGAAAGGAATTTATTTTATTATAATATTCTAAATGTCTGCATTTTCAGTAGTTTATGCAGGTCTTTTCAGTTTGTTCTAATTAATACATTTGATAGGACTTTATCTAAATAAAATTACCTGATTTCTGTGGTGTTGACTACTGGGTAAAATATCCTTTATTTTTTAAGTCAACTTTATCCATGTAGTTTGCCTGCCATTTTAAGTATATTGTTTGGTAAATTTTGACAAATGAGGATACCCAAGTAACTACTTTGGATTATAGGTTTTCGTAAAAGAGTCTAGTGGGAATTTGTTTAGGACAGCTTTAAATCTGTAAATCGATCTGAGGATTCTTGACACATAATAACACTGAGTCTCCCAGTCCAAGAATATGCTAAATCACTTCAAATTTGTGTTTTTCTTAATAATATTTCATAATTTCCAGAGTATAAATCTTGTATAGGTTTGCTAAATTTATCAATAAATTTATTTTGTTATGTTTGATGCTGTGATATACTGTACTTTTAAAATATATATTTTCTAGTTGTTGGTTGTGATATAGCAGAAATATATATATTTAGTTTCATTGTATTTCTCTATTACATATTTATTAGTTCATTAATTTTGCCTTTATCCTTTTCTCACCCGTTCTTTTTTCCTAAATTCACTTACCAGTTCTACTAGGGTGGGTTTTTTTGGTGTTATTTATTTATTTATTTATTTATTTTTAGGATTTTTCAGTGTGGTCAATCACATAATTTGCAAATATAGAGTTTTACTTTCTTCTTGTAATCCATATACTTTTTATTTTGTTTCTTGATTTACTGTGCTGGCTAGAAAATACACAACATTCATTGCACTGGAGTATGGACATTCTCACTTTGTTCCCAATCTGAGGGTAAAACGTTTTGTCCTTCATTTCTAAGTGCAATGATACCTGAGGGCACCGTTAAGCATCTGCTTCAGCTCAGGTCATGATCCCAGGATCCTGGGATCAAGTCCTGCATTGCGTTCCCTGCTCAGCAAGGAGCCTGCTTCTCCCTCTCCCTCTGCCTGCTGCTCCTCTTGCATGTGTGCTGTGCTCTCTCTCACTCTCTCTCTGGCAAATAAATAAACAAAATCTTAAAAAAAAATGCAATGATGACTGAGAGCAGTAATTAAATACTATGCTTCCATTTCCCTCTATAGTAAAGAAACTGCTATCATGTAAAGTAACAGGCCAAATGAGAACACATAAAACTGATACTTGAACACGTACTGATTTCACACATTATTCTTCTCACTGTTTCATTTCTGAACTTAATTCAAGAGAATTCTAGTTGTACAAGATAACATTTTACACTAGTTAGTGACTGATACCCTCAGAGTCTTTTCCTCCTATATTTTGATTATGAGACTTCAGAGAAACAAAGAGCAGCTTATTCAGAAGACATATAAAGCAAAATAATTTTCTGAGATCAGAGGAAAATAAGTTATGGAGAACAATAAAAGATGTTCAAAGAAATCATGTTAGTGGAAGTAATCTAAATTTAAAAAATTAAAATAATTCCAGTGAAAGCCATCTATAAATTCCTGCAGGTATAGTAGAATCAGGAAAAAAAAAAAAAAGGTTTTTCAGGGCACCTGGGTGGCTCAGTCGGTTAATCCTTAACCTCTTGATTTTGGTTCAGGTCATGATCTCAGGGTCATGAGATCAAGCCCCTCACTGGGCTCCACATTGAACTGGAGTTTTCTCAAGATTCCTTCTCTCCCTCTGCCTCTACCCACTCCCCCCACTCTCACTCTTACACTCTCTCTAAAGAATTAATTAAATATTAATTTTTAAAAAAGAAAAAAAATGTTTCTCTGGCTATATATGCTGAAATTGTATATTGAACTGTGTTTCAATTCTAGAAGTCATGTAAAAGATTCATGTAGAAATGGTTCATGTAAACTGGGCCATGTAAATGTTTATTTTCCTTTGTTTCTTCAAAAATTAACTTCCATCAAGTAACATATCCAAAACATGTTCTTCTTTCCTAAAACATACAATTAGACAACTAACAGAGAAAATCTGCTAGTGGTAGTCCTGAAAATATTCACATTTGGTTTGGAAAATGTGCTTTTGATAAGTTACATATGAAAATTCACACACAAAAAATATATGAAGCCCACACTCTGAATACCTGTTAAAAGGCTGACTTTTTGCTGAATCTTTTCTTCTTTTTGAGGATATTTCACCGCTGGCCACCCATGTTTCTCACAATTCAATTATGTTGCCCTTTTTAATATCTATTTCTGGTTAAACACATTTCCCAAAAAGATGAACTATCATGTCCTTGCACATTTTAAGAAGTTAATAAAAATAACATATAGAATTATATGCTAGCTTAAAGTAATATAGTCTCAAAGGCACAATTTGTATTAAATAATCTATAATTCAGATACTCAATAAACATGTTTCCTTTTATATAAAACAAAATCTTGAGAAAAATATAATTCCTTGTTTAGAACTTCACCTTTTAAGGTACTTCTTGGGCTTTGGTTTCATGTTGACCGGCAGACACATTTCTGTAACTTCTAAAAGTAACATTCTTCAAAATATAAAGAAAATAATAAGCAGCTTCAGTAGTACTAGCACTATTCATAATGGCAATAGAAATAGTAGCTATCATTTTATAAAAGACTACTTTTACTTAGTACTTCATTTCTATTAGCTCATTCTGCCAGCATAATAACTTTTTGAAGTAGGTTCAATACAAAGTTTATTTTACAAAGGAGGAAACAGAGAGTTAGTGAGATTTGTGACTTGGTTTAATGTAAACTATTGTGTAGACTCTTAATAATTGCAAAATTTATACATAGATACTAAACACCAAAAAATAATAAATATTCAATACTCCCCTCTCTCTAAGGTTATTAAGAATGAGATTCTATAACTTCTTTGTCCACAAACTGAATCCAGTGGAAAGAATAATATTAAATGTCCAAGTATATTATATTAGAAATTTTAAAAATCTGAACAATTGCTAACATAATTATTCATCAAAATAAATATTAAAGGTAGATGAAATCATATTTCTATAAAACTATAAAATTTCAGGCACTGATCTTAAATTAGTATTTTATTGTTTCAAGGGCACAGAATATTCATGAAAATTCAGACATAGGACAGGATTCTGAAACAGTCACACTCTCAAGAGCATAACTAGCCCTCCTTGAATGTGCATAATTATAAACATATTGCCTTAATCTTGACACTCTTTAGATTCTTTAAAGAAAGCATCAAATGTTTTGCAGTTCTAAGATTGGTATATTGGTCAGCATTAGATTTGACCTTACAAAGAGCAGATTATACCAGATCAATTGTATTATCTTCTATGATAAAAGAATAGTCCTCAAAGGAAAAAAAAAAATGATAGAATTTCATTTACTGCACCTGAGTTAGATTTCTATTTTCAACATATAATCTGATTAGCAAATAAGTACAAAGGTTTATGGATCATCCTCCAAAGAATCTTTATAGAAGTTCTATGGAGGTTTCCCTAGAAGCTGTCTTAGGAACTGGGCATGCAGGCACATGGGCCCCTGGATTTTCCTTCATGGTTTCAAGTACAGCAGCTCTTTTTTGTATGTTTTTATTTATTTATTTATTTATTTATCTATCTATCTATTTATTTATTTATTCTGGCCATAAAGTGTGTTTAAAGAAGAATAGCTCTACCTCAAAATTCAGAAAATATTCTTACAAGCCATACACCTACCAGTATATTCTCAGTTGGATGGTACATCAGCTTCTAAGGTCTCTTAAGACTAAAGTCCTTAACTGGAGCTATCTAGCAGAGATTACAAAGCAGATAAAGAACTAGTATAATTCAATATTTTGTTTAGTAATCTAGAGGAAGGAACTGAGATTATAATTTCATGTTTCTAATTAATGCTAATTAGATACAGTCACAACCAAATGGCTAACAGACATATGAAAAAATGTTCAACATCACTAGCCATCAGGGAAATACAAATCAAAACCACAATGAGATATCACTTTACTCCAGTTAGAATGGCCAAAATTAACAAGACAGGAAACAACAAGTGTTGGCGAGGTTGTGGAGAAAGGGGAACCCTCTTACACTGTTGGCGGGAATGTAAGCTGGTACAGCCACTCTGGAAAACAGTATGGATGTTCCACAAGATGTTAAAAAGAGAGCTACTCTATGACCCAGCAATTGTGCTACTACATATTTACAAAGATACAGATGTAGTAAAAAGAAGGGGCACATGCACCCCAATGTTCATAGCAGCAATGTTTACAATAGCCAAATTGTGGAAGGAACCAAGATGCCCTTCAACAGATGAATGAATAAAGAAGTTGTGCTTCATATATATAACAGAATATTATTAGGTCATCAGAAAGGATGAGTACCCACCATCTTCATTGACATAGACAGACCTGGAGAGGATTATGTTAATGGAAATAAGCCAAGCAGAGAAAGAAAATTATATGGTTTCACTCATATGTAGAACATAAGGAATAGAGCAGAGGACCATGGGGGAAGGGAGGGAAAACTGAATGAAGAAATCAGAGAGGAATACAAACCACAAGGGATTCTATACTCTGGGAAACAAACTGAAGGTTACAGAAGGGAGGGGAGTAGTGCAATGGAGTAACCGGGTGATGGGTATTAAGAAGGGCACATGTTGGGATAAGCACTGGGTATTACAGGTAACTAATGAATCGTGAAAACTACTTCAAAAACATGACATACTACATGCTGGCTAACTGAACATAATAAAATAAATGAATAAATAAATAAAAGCAACCTGATAAATTGTACAAAAAAATCATTTAGAAATATAATAAAGTTTATTATGATAAGGCTTTATGGCCAAGACCAAACCTATCAAATAAAAATGGAGAATATACAGAAACAGCAGGGTAAAAATAAAAATAAAAGGAAATCATTGTCTATCCAACAATCTTGCTGTTTAAGAGGGAAAAAAATAAGTTCACAGCAGTTGGCTGTGTTATTGGCAATAACAAAAGAACAAGTTTTCCACTTTATTTGACTTTGGACAGGTCCTAATTAGAGTATGCTTTTTGATAGTCTTATTTGAGAATTTTGTTGAAAAGTTAAATAAGGACTGGTAAAGAACACAAAATACTAAATTATTCCTATGAGGAAAAGTTAAAAGAAATTAAAGTATGTACCTTGAAGAAGAGATGACTATAGGGAAATATTACTGCCCTCTAAGGCTATTAAATAATTATAATAAATTGTTCTCTTGCCCTACAGAGGATTGCTGGATATGAGAGATATACAGAAATAATGGCAAGATAATTTGATTTGCTATAAGTAAGCTATTTTGATAATAAGGAAACTTTTAAATAATAAAATGTACAAATGGGGCAAACTACAAGACTTTTTTCATCCATAGATAGCTTTTTCAGGGGAAAAAAAAAAAAAAGCACTTTCTACCTTGCTTCACCTATGCTATTTCACTGGTTTAATCTTATCACATATCTACCCAGGGATACTGGGAATGCAGGTGTTTTACTCTGGAAAGTCTATTTCCTGAAATTCATGTGTCTTCACTCGATGTTTCTCTCCTGGTTCTACCTATCTTCTCAGTTTTGGATTATTACCAGTCTGCTAGTCCACTAGTCCACATGGGTAAGGTTTAAAATCCTTTTTAGAGTAAGAAAATATTTGAAAAAATATTTTGCAGCTCAGACATAATACTCGTACAGTGCCACAGCACTCAATCCCATATGAACAAATACTTCCTGGATGTTTGCAAATACATACATGAAGTTTCTCTTTCATGTATTATTGGCTTCCTTTCAGGTTTTGCCATGCTCTGAAATGCTAGATCCTATATATTGACACCTTTAACTTTTCTTTTAGAATTTCTTTCATAAGCATCCATTGGCCCCTGCCAGTGTCTTCAACTTTCACTGGCACTTTTCCTTACAAGATCCCCAAATGACTCCATTTTTATGTACTGCTCTGTTTACATTAACTATGACATTTAAGCCCATCAGATATGATTGGTGCTCTGACCATATATCCTCAGAACTTATAGTTCCATCTTTATAGTTTCACTAACAGTTAAATGTAGAGACTTTTAAATTAAACTCTATTCATACTTAACAAATTACACTCACCATTCCTACTGAATTTTCTCACTGCAAGCACCTGCCACTCTCCCTGAGGATTGCTTTTTTTGGTTACAAGAGTTTGACTGACCCACACAGGAGACTTTAGTAACATCTCTGAGGCAGGGTAGTCTTTAATCAAGGATGAATAGGTAGATAAATTGGGTTTTGTTCACCTCAGGTAAGGTAATTATGAGGTGTATTCTATAGTATCACCTAGATTTCCCAGCAGGATTAAGTCCTAGCTTCCAGTAGTGATGCATGATAACATCTTACTGGTTTACTTCCCTTCCCTGCCTCACTTTTACTGTCTTAATTTTTCCTAAATAGACTACTAGTCCCCCTAAATAGACTAATGGTAACACAAATCCTTATCTCAAGATCTGCCTTCAGGTGAACCTATTCTAAGATAAAATATCCCCATATCTTTTCATGGGCATTTTCCGAAAACTTCCACTGTTTTTCAAATACAATTTGAATAAACACCCCACATTAATATTTGAGTTAAAAGAAATAACCCTGGGGTCTGTGTTTGCAGTATGCCCACAATAAATGTCTCACTTTCACCCTTAAGAAGGCTGCATATATTCCCCCAAACAGACAATTCACAGACTGGGGCAGTTCAAGTGTTTGTTGTTCTTGTCAGCTCCAAGTGTGATTTCTTAAAGAACAGTCAGTCTGTGAGTCTCTAATCCAGTATGAGAGGGTTTGACCGTAGAAACACCCTATTTTAGACACACTTTCTTACTGATTTCAATACAGTGATGAGAAAGATGCTTTCCTTTCCATTCAAGAAAAGAAATCAAATTACTTTATGTATTTTCCTTTGGCTCCTGATCATGCTATGTGACACTTCAGTGAATTCCGCACACAAGGAATCCTATCATTTCTGCACACACAGCAGTTAAATGTGCTCATTTGCATAAGTTATAACCAAATACATAAGTGAAAGTGTTGTTTGTGACAGTAGATTTCACTTCAGGGATACATATAAATTTCTAAAGTTCGAATAGATTTCAGCATTGACATTATGAAATAGAAATAAAATATTTCTTGTAATCATTCCAAGCATTCCAGATGGTTAGGAGCATTGTGATATTTCAATGGAAAGCAAAGCAAACTTACCCGAATCATCATGACTGAACATCTGATATCATGAATTGTATCATAGATCTTCTTTGAGATGTCCACAAATTGATCATCATCAAATACATCCAAAGAGTTTTTATTTAAGGCTTCTAAGGCAACATCCACTTGTGTTACAAACTCAGGTATTGCTGTTAAAATTAATAAGAAAGAAAAGATTGTCCCATTCGTATTTTCTGATTTCTGGAGTTTCATAAAAATATGAGACATATTTTAAATAAATAGTTGGTTAATAGGATTTTAACAATTTTTTTCATGTAAAGAAACAAAATGTTTTGGCAGGCAATTTTGGATCTCTGAAAAGTGAAGGGAAACAAAGACAATAAAATATATATTTTATAGAAATGTTTTAAAAGATTATCTTTCTCCTTCATGTCACTTTCATTTCCACTAAAGCTAGAACCATATAATAATTTCTCATCCTATTCAATATAAGCCCCAAGAAATTACCAAAAAGAATTGGTGTGTTAACAACTGAAATTATAAACATAAAGATATTTAAAGAAAGAAAGCATTTGAGTTGCTAAATATAAGAAATTTAATTAAAGGTAACAACTCTATCTCAGAGATATAACAGAAACATCATAAACTGTCTTTCATTAAGATGTTTTCCCTAATATCAAAGAGATTAGTGGAGAAAGGGGGTTCCAAGATGGTGGTGTAGGAAGACTCTGAATTCATTCCCTATCATGGACACACCATGATAGCTATATATGGAGTAATTCTGTAGCTATATGTGGAGTAATTCCCACTGAAAAAGAACTGAAAACTAGCTAAACAGCTCTTTCTACAGCAAGGGATAAAAGGACTACATCAAGACAGGTAGGAACGGCATTCTCCCCCAAATACTACCCACACAATAGGGAGGAAATTTCAAGGTTCCAGAGCTTATCCCTAAGGAGTGATGAGTTTGGGCTCCATGTCAGGCATCCTAACCTTTAGGATCTGCACCAGAGAGATGAAGCCCCCAAAACATCTTGCTCTAGAAACCAGTGGTGCTTATATTTGGGGAACCCAGGGAATTGCAGAATATCAGATACTACTTTTGAGGGCTAGCACATAGATTCACTCATCCAAGGACACAGCGCAAAGGCTGAAGTCTGAGAGGTGCTGAAAGATGAGTGAAGGAGATTTATTTGCTAATCTTATAACATTTGCCAGAGGCACAGGAACAAGTTGGGATGTTCTTTGGGGATGGAGGTGATGATAAAACCATATTTATATTCTCCTTCTAACTTGCTAGCCCAGGTGGGTGTGGGTAAACACAGCCTCACTAAAGCCAAGTGTGTGCCCACCCAGGCTCTCCTCTCAGATATTGCTAACCCTGCAGACATACACTGTCCCCAGAATATTTTCCTGGTCTCACTAAAGCCATGGGCTTTGCATCCTTCTTTGGCCTCACCAAAGTTTATAGATACCTCCAGAAAGGAGCTTATACACTCATCTCAACACCAGTTATTACAACCATCAACCAGGGGACACTCTAGATCCTCTAGCCTGGAAGTCACTGGGTATACAACTGTGATCCCAAGGACTATATATATTTACATACATTAAATGCTGCTGCCTAAAGACTTGGCTTCTAAGCAGCTGAAAGTAGGCGCTGACTGAGATCACTCTCTTTGGTACACTGACAGGTCTTGTCACATCCTCAATCATTGTAATTTATCAAGAATAAATAAGCCAAAACAAAACTACCACCACCAACAAAGCCAGGTTACTTAGACAATCACAAAGGTTCAAAAGACAGCCAAAGCCTGGGCAACGTTGAGCTCCTACACAAAGCTACTCCTTAAATACTAAGAAAAGTCAGTGTTTCATATAATACTTAGAAACAAACACAAAGGTGAAGGAAAGTGGGGAAATTGAGGAATATGTTCTAAACAAACAAAGCAAAAACAAAAACAAAAACAAAACAAACAAAAAGAAATTCAGAAAAAGACCTTAATTGAACAGAGATAAGTTATCTATCTGATAAAGAGTTCAAAGTAATGATCATAAAGATGCTCACCAAATTCATAAAGATAAAGAAGAATTAATGAACATGGTAAAAACTTCCAAAAGACATAGAAAATGTAAGAATGTATCAAACAGTGATCAGAGAGCTGAAAAATGTAGTAATTGTACTGAAAGAATATAACAGAAGAATTCAGCAGTAGACTAGAAGAAGGACAAGAGTAGATCACTAATCTGAAAGATGGGGCAGTAGAACTCACCTAAAGAATGCAGAAACAAACAAACAAACAAACAAACAAATAAATAAATGAAAATACCTTAAGAGACCTATGAGACAATATCAAACAGAATAATATTTGCATTACAGAGGTCCCAGAAGGAAAAGAGAGAGAAAAGGAAAGAAAATGAGTTTGAAGAAATAATGTCTAAAAACTTACAATCTTAGGGAAGGAAAGAGATATCTAGGTCCAGGAAACACAAAGAATTCTGAAGAAGATAAATCCAAAGGTATCAACAAGAAGATACATAATAAGTAAAATGTCAGAAGTTAAAGATTAAGAAAGAATCTTAAAAACAGCAAGAGAAAAACAACTTATTATATGCAAGGAATCCCCATATGACTATCAACTGTTTTTGTTGTTGTTGTTGTTGTTGTTGTTGTTTTGTTTTGTTTTCAGCAGAAACATTACAGTCCAGAAGGAAATAGAAATATATATTCAAAGTGCTGAAAGGGAAAAAACTTCTCACCAAGAATATTCTACCCAGCAAGGCTGTCGTTCAGAATTGATGGATAGATAAAAGAGTTTTCCAGGTGGGCAAAAGCTAAAGGATTCACCAACATCAAACCAGCATTTTAAGAAATGTTAAAGGGAATTCTTGAAAAAAAGAAAAAGAAAAGAAAAAGAGAGAAAAGAAAAGAAAAGAAAAGTAAGGTCACTAACTAATTACAAGAAAACATATGAAAGTAAAAATCTCACTGGTAAAGGTAAACATATAGTAAAGGTAGTAAATCAACCACTTATAAAGCTAATGTGAAAGTTAAGAGACAAAAGCAGTAAAATTAATCACACAGTAAGGGGATTACAAAATTTTAGAAATGTAAAATACAACATCAAAAACATAATGTTTCTGTGGGAGAAGTAAAAATACAGAGGTTTAAAAAGCATTCAACTTTCTTTTTTTTTTTTTTCAAGAAACAGATTCTTTTTTTTTTTTAAACAGATTTTATTTATTTATTTGACAGAGAGATCACAAGTAGGCAGAGAGAGAGAGAGGAGGAAGTAGGCTCCCTGCTGAGCAGAGAGCCTGATGCGGGACTTGATCCCAGGACCCTGAGATCATGACCTGAGCCAAAGGCAGAAGCTTAACCCACTGAGCCACCCAGGCACCCTAAAATGCATTCAACTTTCAATCAATTTAAAATATGTGAACCTTACGGTAACCTCAGAGCAGAAACCTATATTAGCTACATTAAAGATAAAGATTAAGGAATGTAAACAAAACAAAAAAGAAAGTCATCAAACCACAAGGGAAGAGAACAAGAGAAGAAAGGAATGGAGAGGAACTACAAAAAACAGCCATAAAACAATTAACCACATGGCAATAAGTACATAGTTGTGAATAATTACTTTAAATGGTAATGAAGTAAATTCTCCAAACAGTGGCTAAATGGATAAAAAAGCAAAACATCTGTATGTGACCTACAAGACACTAAATACAAACCAAAGGAGAAACAGAGTAAAAGTGAAGAGATGGAAAAAGTATTCCATGCAAATGGAAACAAAAAGAAAGCCGATATAGCTGTACTTTTATCAGACAAAACAGACTTCAAAACAAGGAGTGTAACAGAATACAAAAAAAAAAAAAGTTACATAAAGATGAAGAAGTAGGGGCGTTGGGGTGGCTCAGTGGGTTAAGCCTTTGCCTTTGGCTCAAGTCATGATCTCAGGGTCCTCGAATCAAGCACCATTTCAGGCTCTCTGCTCAGCGGGGAGCCTGCTTCCTCCTCTTTCTCTGCTTGCTTCTCTGCCTACTTGTGACTTTTCTTTCTCTCTGTCAAATAAATAAATAAAAACTTAAAAAAAAAAAAAGACAAGACAATCCAACAAGAGGATATAACATTTGTAAATATTTATGCACCAACACAGGAACATCTAAAAATATAAAGCAAATATAAACAAACTTAAAGGAAACATTGACAGCAATACATTAATGTAAGGGACTTTAATAGTCCCACTTATATCAACAGACAAATCATCCAGACCAAAAAATCTATTAAAAAAACCCAAAAACTTTAAAAAACACATTAGACCAGGTGGATCTAATAGATGTATACAGAACATTCCATTCAGTAGTAGGACATATTTATTTTTCTGGTGTGCACATGGAATGATAGATCACATGATAGGAAACAAAACAAGTTTCAATAAAATTAAGAAGAATTAGGGGAGAGGAAAAAGATGATGGAGGAGCAGGAGACCAAAATATTATCAGGAGTTCAGCTAGATAGTTATCAAACCATTCTGAACACCTATAAACTCAACAGGAGATAGAAGAGAAGAAGAGTGGAAATTCTAGGGAGAGAAAATTGACCACTTTCCAGAAAATAGAACTTGCAGAGAAGTGAATCTGAGGTGACAGGAAGATAGACCATGGGGGGAGGGGGCGGCTCCCAGCAAGTGAGAGAGTGGTAGAGCACAAAACAGGAATTTTTGGAAGTCTGCTCCACTGAGGGACGTCACTCCAGAGGCTAAGCAGGGAGTGGAGCCCTCGCAGGGATGGTGTGGTCTCAGGACCCACAGGGATACAAAAAGATTAGGGGTGCCTGAGTGTGGCAGAGCTGCCAGGTATCAGAGAGGGGAAGCCAGCTACAGAGACAGAGCCAAGAAGTGGGTTGTCAGCTCGGGGTTACCTTAAACCATGATCCAAGGCACAATGGGGCCCCTGCTCTTTAAGCAGGGACCCCACAAGTCGCAGATCCAGAGAGACTCCCCTTTTTCTCCTCCAGGAGGTGTGGCATGGGAGCACAGGGCAGGAATCTGCTGGGTTTGGAGACTCCAAATGGACTATGTTCAAGAGATAGAAATGCTAGGTCATAGGCCAGGTGAGCACAGAGTATGGCTGGAGACCAGAAAGATGGGATAGATTGACTGCCTTTCTCTGAGGGTGCACTGTGGAGTGGGGTGCCGAGCTCTCAGCTCCTCCCAAGGAGATGGGAAGCCGTCATTTTCATTCTCCTCCAAAGCTATATGGAAAGCATTCAGGGAACAAAAGTTCCCAAGAGCAAAACCAAGCAGATTACATAGCTGGCCTCTGGCAAGGGCAATGCAATTCTGCCTCAGGCAAAAACATTTGAGAATCATGGCAAGGAGCCTTTCCCCTGGAAGATTAGAAACAACATCCAGCCAAGATCAAGTTCACCAATAAATGAGAACTGCAGAATTCCAGAGCTAGGGGAAAGCAACACATAGAATTCATGGCTTTTCCCCCATGATCTTCTAGTATTTCAAAGTTGAATTTTTTTAATTGTGTTTTTTTCTCATTCTATTTTTTAAACTTTTCCTCTTTCCTATTTTAACATTTTTAACTATTTGCCTTATCAATACCTTTTTAAAAATCTTTTAAAAATTTTGATCCTTATATTTTATCCCTTCATTGTTTTTAACCTTTTTTTATACATATTGTTTTTTTTTCCTTTAAAATTTTGGGATACAATTTATTCTAATAGATCAAAATATACCCTAAATCTAGCATATGGCTTTGTTTTAGTCTCCAGCCTGATCACATTCTTTACTCCTTTTTTTTCTTTTGTCAACCAACTTCTTATCTTATCAATTCCTTTTTTAGAAACCTTTTTAATTTTCATCTTCACAGTCATATCCCATCCCTTCATCATGTTTACCCTTACTTGTGTATGTGTGTGTATATATCTTTTTCTTTCTTTCTTTCAAATTTTGTGAGTAGTTTCTTATAACAGACCAAAATACACACAAAATTGAGTGTGTGGCTCTGTTCTATTCACCAATCTAATATATATATTTTTTCTTTTCTTTTTTCCCCCCCCATTTCCTTCTCTTCTTGGTTTTGGGCTTCTTCTGATTTGTTCAGTGTATATTTTTCTGGGGTCATTGCTACCCTATTAGCATTTTGTTCTCTCATTCATCTGTTCTTATCTGGATAAAATGACAAGGTAGAAAAACTTACCACAAAAAAGAACAAGAGGCAGTACGGATGGCTAGAGACCTAATCAATATGGACATTAGTAATATCTCAAAACTAGAGTTCAGAATGAAAACTCTCAAGGTGCTACCTGGGCTCAAAAAAGGCATGGAAGATAGAGAAACCCTGTCTGGAGAAATAAAAGCCCTTTCTGGAGAAATAAAAGAACTAAAATCTAACCAAGCTGAAATCAAAAAAGCTATTAATGAGGTGCAATCAAAAATGGAGGCTCTTACTGCTAGGATAAATGAGGCAGAAGAGAGAGTTAGTGATCTAGAAGACCAAGTGATGGAGAATAAAGAAGCTGAGCAAAAGAGAGACAAACAACTACTAGACCATGAGGGGACAATTCGAGAAATAAGTGATACCATAAGATGAAACAATATTAGAATAACTGAGATCCCAGAAGAAGAAAAAAGAGAGAGATGGGCAGAAGGCATACTGGAGCAAATTATACTAGAGAATTCCCTAATTTGGCAAAGGGCACAAGCATCAAAATTCAGGAGGCACTGAGAACCCCCTTCAAAATCAACAAAAATAAGTCCACACCCCATCATCTAAGAGTAAAACTTGCAAGTCTTAGTGACAAAGAGAAAATCCTGAAAGCACCTCGGGAAGAAATGGTAGAAATATTAGACTGGCAGCAGACTTATCCACAGAGACCTGGAAGCCAAAAAGGACTGGCATGATATATTCAGAACATTAACAAGAAAAATATGCAGCCAAGAATACTGTATCCAGCTAGACTGTCACTGAAAATAGAAGGAGAGATAAAAAGCTTCCAAGACAAACAAAAACTAAAAGAATTTGCAAATACCAAACCAGCCCTAGAGGAAATATTGAAAGGAGTCTTCTAAGCAAACAGAGAGCCTAAAAGTAGTAGACCAGAAAGGAACAGAGACAATATACAATAACAGTCCCCTTACAGGTGATGCAATGGCACTAAATATCTTTCAACAGTAACCCTGAAAGTAAATGGGCTAAATGCCCCAATCAAAAGACACGGGGTATCAGAATGGATTTAAAAAAAAAAAAAAAAAAGACCGACTGATATGCTGTCTATAAGAAACTCATTTTAGACCCAAAGACACCTCCAGATTTCAAGTGAGGGGGTGGAAAACCATTTACCATGCTAAAGGACATCAAAAGAAAACTCGGGTGGCAATCCTTATATCAGATAAATTAGATTTTAAGCCAAAGACTATGATAAAAGATGAGGAACTACACTATATCATACTTAAAGTGTCTGTCCAACAAGAACATCTAAAAATTTTAAATATCTATGCCCCTAATATGGGAGCAGTCAATTATACATAAATTATATAAAGTCAATTATATGTAATTATATAAATTATATATAATATGTATATATATATTATATATATATATACAGTTTATATATAAGTCAATTATATAAACAAATTATATATTAATAATAAAATCAAAGAAATACATCACAATAATACAATAATAGTAGGGGACTTTAACACCCCCCCTTACTGAAATGGAAAGAACATCTAAGCAAAAGATCAACAAGGAAATAAAGGCTTTAAATGACACACTGGACCAGATGGACATCACGGATATATTTAGAACATTCTATCCCAAAACAACAAAATACACATTCGTCTCCAGTGCACATGGAACATTCTCCAGAATAGATCACATCCTGGGTCACAAATCAGGTCTTAACTGATACCAAAAGATTTGGATCATTCCCTGCAAATTTTCAGACCACAATACTCTGAAACTAGAACTCAATCACAAGAGGAAAGTTGGAAAGAGATCAAATACAGGGAGGCTAAAGAGCATCCTACTAAACAATAAATGCATCATCCAGAAGATTAAAGAAGAGTTTAAAAAATTCATGGAAACAAATGAAAATGAAAATACAACTGTTCAAAAGCTTTAGGACACAGCAAATTTGGTCCTGAGAGGAAACTCAAGAAACAAGAAAGCTCTCAAGTATATAACTTAATCCTACACCTAAAAGAGCTGGAGAAAGAAAAGCAAAGAAAGCCTAAACCCAGCAAGAGAAGAGAAATAATAAAGATCAGAGCAGAAATCAATGAAACAGAAACCAAAACAACAGTAGAACAAATCAATGAAACTAGGAGCTGGTTCTTTGAAAGAATTAATAAGATTGATAAACCCCTGGACAGACTTGTCAAAAAGAAAAGAGAAAGGACCCAAATAAATAAAATCATGAATGAAAGAGGAGAGATCACAACCAACACTAAAGAAGTACAAACAATTTTAAGAACATATTATGAGCAACCATAGGCAAACAAATTTGACAATCTGGAAGAAATTGATGCATTCATAGAGATATATAAACTAGCAAAACTGAACCAGAAGGAATAGAAAACCTGAGCAGACCCATAACCAGTAAGGAGATTGAAGCAATCAACAACAATCTCCCAAAAAACAAGAGCCCAAGGCCAGACAGCTTCCCAGGGGAATTCTACCAAACATTTAAAGGAGAATTAATAGCTATTCTCTTGAAACTGTTCCAAAAAAAATAGAAAAGAAAGGAAAAGCTTCCAAACTCATTTTATGAGGCCAGTATTACCTTGATTCCAAAACCAGACAAAGACATCATCAAAAAGGAGAATTATAGACCAATACCCTTGATGAACAAGGATGCAAACATTCTCACCAAATTAGCCAATAGGATCCAACACTACATTAAAAGGATTATTCACCATGACCAAGTGGAATTTATTCCTAGGCTGCAAGGTTCATTCAACATCTGAAAATCAAGCAATGTGATACAATACATTAATAAAAGAAAGAACAAGAACCATATAATACTCTTAATAGATGCTGAAAAAGCATTTGACAAAGTATAGCATCCTTTCTTGATCAAAACTCTTCACAGATCGGCCTAGAAGGTACATACCTCAATATCATAAAAGCCATCTATGAAAACCCACAGCAAATCATTCTCAATGGGGACAAACTGAGAGCTTTTCCCCTAAGGTCAGGAACATGGCAGGGATGTCCACTATTACCACTGCTATTCAACATAGTACTAGAAGTCCTAGCCTCAGCAATCAGACAACAAAAAGAAATAAAAGCATCCAAATCAGCAAAGAAAAAGTCAAACTCTTATTCTTTGCAGATGATATGATACTTTCAGTGGAAAACCCAAAGGACTGCACTCCAAAACTGCTAGAACCCATATAGGAATTCAACAGAGTGTCAGGATATAAAATCAATACTCAGAAATCAGTCCCATTTCTATACGCCAATAGCAAGACAGAAGAAAGAGAAATTGAAGAGTTGATCCCATTTACAATTGCACCCAAAATCATAAGACACCTAGGAAGAAACCTAACCAAAGAGGCAAAGAATCTGTACTCAGAAAACTATAAAGTACTCATGAAAGAAATTGAGGAAGACACAAAGAAATGGAAAAATATTCCATGCTCATGGATTGGAAGAACAAATATTGTGAAAATGTTTATGCTACCTAAAGCGATCTACACGTTTAATGCAATCCCTATCAAAATACCATCTTTTTTTTTTTTTCAAAGAAATGGAACAAATAATCCTAAAATGTATATGGAACCAGAAAAGACTCTGAATAGCCAGAGGAATGTTGAAAAAGAAAGCCAAAGTTGGTGGCATCACAATTCTAGATGTCAAGCTCTGTTACAAAGCTGTAATCAAGATAGTATGGTACTGGCATGAAAACAGACATATAGATCAATGGAAGAGAAGAGAGAGCCCAGAAATGGACCCTCAACTCTATGGTCAATTAATCTTTGACAAAGCAGGAGAGAAAGTAGAATGGAAAAAAAGACAGTCTCTTCAACAAATGGTGTTGGGAAAATTGGACAGCCACATGCAGAAGAATGAAACTGGACCATTTCTGTACACCACACACAAAAATAGACTCAAAATGGATCAAAGACCTCAATGTGAGAGAAAAATCCATCAAAATCCTTGAGGAGAACACAGGCAGCAACCTCTTCCACCTCAGCTGCAGCAACTTCTTCCTAGAAACATCACCAAAGGCAAGGGAAGCAAGGGCAAAAATGAACTATTGGGACTTCATCAAGATCAAAATCTTTTGCACAGCAAAGGAAACAGTTAATAAAACCAAAAGTCAACTGACAGAATGGGAGAAGATATTCTAAATCACCTTTCAGATAAAGGGCTAGTATCCAAAATCTATAAATAACTTATCAAGTTCAACACTAAAAGAATAAATAATCCAATCAAGAAATAGGCAGAAGCCATGAACAGACATTTCTGCAAAGAAAATATCCAAGTGGCCAACAGACACAGGACAAAGTGTTCCACATCACTCAGCATCAGAGAAATACAAATCAAAACCACAATGAGATAACACCTCATACCAGTCAGAATGGCTAAAATAACAAGTCAGGAAACAACAGATGTTGGTGAGGATACAGAGAAAGGGAAACCCTCCTACACTATTGGTGGGAATGCATGCAGGTAGAGCCACTCTGGAAAACAGTATGGAGGTTCCTCATAATGTTGAAGATAGAGCTACCTTATTACCCAGAATCCCACTACTTGGTATTTGCCATAAAGATACAAATGTAGTGATTGGAAGGGGCAATGTCCACAATAGCCAAACTATGGAAAGAACCTAGATGTCCATCAAGAGATGAATGGATAAAGAAGATGTGAAAGATTATGTATATATAATGGAATACTATGCAGTTATCCAAAGAAACGAAATCTTGCAATTTGCAATGACATGGATGGAACTGAAGGGTATTAAGCTAAGCGAAATAAGTCAATCAGAGAAAGACAATTATTATATGATCTTTCTGATATGAGGAATTTGAGAGGTAGGGCAGGGGGTCATGGGGGGTAGGAAGGGAAACAAAACAAAACAAAACAAGATGGGATCAGGAGGGAGACAAACCATAAGAGACTCTTAATCTCATGAAACAAACTGAGGGTTGCTGGGGGGTGCGGGGGTAGGTATAGGCTGGCTGGGTAATGGACATTGGGGAGGTTATGTGCTGTGGTGAGTGCTATGAAATGTGTAAGCATGATGATTCATAGACCTGTACCCCTGGGGCAAATAATACATTATATGTTAATAAAAAAGAAAACGTAAGAAGAATGAAATCATGTCAATCATCTTTTCTGACATCATGATATGAAACTAGAAATCAATTATAAGAGGAAAACTGGAAAAATCACAAATATGTAGATATTAACCAACATGTTAAAAAAAACAACTAATGAATTAATGAAGAAATCAAAGGGAAATTTAACACAATACATTGAGTTTATGAAATAGAAAATCCAAAATCTATGGGACACATCACATTAATAAAAATCATTATCATCTCCACTGATACACAAAAAGAATTTGAAAAAATTCAGCATTTATTTATCATAAAACCTTCCACAAAATGGGCATAGACAGAACATATATCAACATAATAAAGGCCAGGTATGAAAACCTTATACTCAATGATGAAAACATCATACATCATACTCAATGACGAAAAGCTGAAGATCAATAAAAAGACTTGGATGCCTACTTTCAGCACTTTTACTAAACATATTATCAAAATCCTAGCACAATAATCAGACAAGAAATAAAAAGGCATCCAAAATAGTAAGGAAGAAGTAAACTGTCACCCTTTGTAGATGGCATGATGCCATACATAGAAAATCCTAATCTCTACCAAAAACTGTTAAAACAAATAAATGAATTCTATCACATTGTAGGACACAAAATCAAGGATACAAAGCCAATACACAAAAATCTGTTGCATTTCTACACATTAATAATGAACTATCAGAAAGAAAAATTCAGAAAACAATCCCATTTATAATTGTACTACAAAGAATAAAATACCTAGGAATAAATTTAACCAGGGACATGAAAGATTTGTATGCTGAAAACTACAAGACACCGATGAAAGAAATTTAAGATGACACAAATAAATGGAAATATAATCCAAACTCATGGATTATAAAAATTAGTATTTTTAAATGCCTATATTTCCCAAAGCAATCCATAGATACAATGAAATTCCTATCAAAATTTCAGTGACATTTTTCATGAACTAGAACAAAAAATTCTAAAATTGGGAACCACAAAATACTCTTAATGGCCAATGATCTTGGGAAAAAAGAATAAAGCTGAGGGTTTCATAGTCCATGACTTCAAACTACATAGTTTGATTATAACTACACAGTTATAATCATCAATGTAAGGACCTATTTAGCCAGAGCGCTTCCATCTGATTAAATAATAATTTTGTTGTTTAAAACTTAAACTGTCCCTGACCCCCTTCCCCCTGGGGACTTACTTAAAAACAAGTCCCGGAAACCAGTCCCAGGTAACAAAGCCCAAATACAAGGGTGGGTCAGGCCAGGTGGAGACATCCGATCAGTGGAGGGGCGCATACTGTCTCCCTAGTTACCAAGGAGTATGGGCCCCGCCCTTTGGGCACCTTTTGGGCACCAATTCTGACCAAGGTGATAGGCTGGTTCAAATATCTACTAGGGTAAGTTGTAATTCAATTGGTCACTTATGCAGCTTTCTCTATGTGTTACAATTTCATTGGCCACCTGTGCATGGCCAGGCCCAACCACATGGCCTTTGCCCTTAAAAGCTAGTCTGTGGGGAAGCCTGGGTGGCTCAGTTGGTTAAGTGGCTGCTTTCGGCTCAGGTCATGATCCTGGTCTCCAGGGATCAAGTCCCACATCGGGCTCCATGCTCAGCGGGGAGCCTGCTTCTCCCTCTGCCTCTGCCTGCGACTCTGTCTGCCTGTGCTCGCTCTCTCTCTCTCTCTGACAAATAAGTAAAAATAAATTAAAAAAAAAAAAAAAAAGAAAAGATAGTCTGTGCAGTAGAGAGAGGTCGCCCTCTCTGTAAGAAGCATGGCCCCGAACATTCCGTCTGATTCTTGATGCTTGGCGTGGAATAAAGCTTTGCTTGACCTTCGCTTTATATCAGTGTTGCTCCTTTAATCACAGACCCATTATTGGGGGACCTAACAATCAAAACAGTATGGTATTGGCATAAAACAGACACACAGATCAATGGAACAGAACAGAGAGCCCAAAAATAAACTCACACATACATGGCCAATTAATTTACAACAAAGAAGCCAAGAATACAAAATGGGAAGATGACAATTTTTTTAATAAATGGTGCTGGGAAAACTGGACAGCTATATGCAAAAAAAAAAAAATGGAACTAGATCACTCTCTTACACCATACACAAAGTTTATTCAAAATGGATTCAAGATTTGAATGTAAGACCTGAAACCATAAAAATCCCAAAGAAAACATAAGCAGAACAGAAGAAGTCATCAGAATTCCCTAAAATGGAGGTAGAATAGGAGGACCCTAGGCTTATCTTGTCCCACAAACACAACGAGATAACTATCAAATCATCATAAATAACCCAGAAATTTGCCTGAAGACTGATGGAAAAAAATTCCACAACTAAAGGGAGAGAAGAGACCACATTGAAGAAGGTAGAAGTAGAAGTATGGAGACATGGTTCAGGGGAAAAATGGATTATGGCTGCTGCAGAGGGGAGGGAGTCCTGGTCCCATGGAGAAGGGTGAAAGAGAGAGGAACACAGGGAAACACACAAGGAGTGTTTCCCCAAAGCCATTGGCTTGGAAAACCAGAAGGGCTGAATTTCTTAGGTTCTTGTAGTCACCAGGGCTTAAAGTCTGGAGTTTTAATGGTCAGCAGGCTTGGCTGGGATAGAGACCTGAGAGCACTCCCCTAATCCTGGAGAGAAGGCAGGCAAACAATCCCAGGGCAGGCAGTGAGGACACAGTGATTTGAAGAATGCTTGGAGCGCACAGTGGGGAGATTATTCACTCAAGAGTGTCTGGGAGTGGGAGCATTCACAGAGATGCCTTTCTGGAAACAGGGGTGTTGGCCAGTGCCATTTCCCTCCCCCACCTCTCAGCATTAACACAGAGCTACCAATAGGAGGCAGAGCAGCGCCAGCACTGGCTGCCTGACTTGGGACTGCTCTTTCTCAGTCAAGCTTACCTCAGTCTCAAGGCAGTGGGCCCTCTCTCAGAAGACCAGCACAACTCCCTGCCCACACCATGTCTCCCAAACAGAATTCTGCAGGGTCTCAGTTCTGATGGAGTTGGTATCAGGTATTATTTCACTGTTTACCAGAGCACAACCAGTTAAAACTTACTACATTTAGGCCAGAGACCAAACACTGCCCAGAGTAGGCAAGTAGAGCCTCTGCAGATGATAGGCCTAAAGCATAGTGCAAACAAAATACAATAGCTGAGCTCACCCAGGACACACCAAGACACTCCCCCAAAGCTCCAGGCCATGGGCGCTACAAGACCACTTCTTCAGAAGGCTATTACTAGTAGGAGACATAACTGGCTTTTCTAACACAGAGAAGAAGGCAGGTTCTTAGACAAAATGCTAAGATGGAGGAATTTATCCCAAATGAAGGAACAAGATAAGACTGGATATCTAAGTGAAACAGATAGAAGTAAGAAGCCTGATGGAGAATTCAAAGTCTTAAGGATGTAAGGATGCTCACTGGGCTTGAGAAAGGATAATCACTGGGCTTGAAGAAAGAATAGAAGACATCAGTAAGACCCTTACAACAGAGATTTGAAAAGTTCAAAAAAAAAAGAATCAGAGAAGAAGAATGCAATAAACAATATTGGAAACAGGCTTGATGCAAAGAACAGCAGGCTGGAAAAAGCAGAGGAATGAATTAGTGACATAGAAAAGAAATCACGAAAAATAATGAATCTGAGATAAAGAGAGAAAGAAGAATTATGTAACATGAGAATAGACTTAGGGAACTCTGTGACTCCATCAAACATAATAACATTCACATTATAGGAGTCCCACAAGAAGAGAAAGTAACAGGGGCAAAAAGTTTATCTGAGGAAATTATAGCTGAATTTATAACTCCTTAATCTGGGAAAGGAAAGAGACATCCAAATCCAGGAGGCATAGAGAACTCCCATCAAAATCAACAAAACTAGACTAACACCAAAACATATTGTGATGAAATTTGCAAAATACAGTGATAAAGAAAAAAAAAATCTTAAAAGCAGCAAGACAAAAGAAGTCCTTAAATTACAAGGAAAGACCCATAAAGGTAGCTGGAGATTTCTCAACAGAAACTTGGCAAGCTAGAAGAGAGTGGCATGATATATTCAAAGTGCTAAATGTGAAAAATCTGCAGCCAAAAATACCCTATCCAGCAAGGCAATCATTCAGAACAGGAGAGATCAAGACTATCCCAGACAAACAAAAACTGAAGGAGTTCAGACCACTAAAACAGCCCTGGAAGAAAAATTAAAGGGACTCTGAGTGCAAAGAAGAGACCAAAAGTGACAAAGAGAAGAAAGGAACAGAGAAAATCTCCAGAAACATTGACAAAACAAGTAGATAAATGGGATAAGCACATATCTATCAATAACTATGTATGTAAATGACAAATTTTGTATGTAATTTTTTTTACATTTTATTTTATTTTATTTTTTACATTTTACATTTTGTATGTAAATGGACTAAATACTCCAATCAAAAGACATGGAGTGCCAGAATGGATTAAAAATCCAAGACCCAGCAGACAGCCTTTCTTCTGCTGTCCTGCCTGCCACTCCCTTGCCATGTATTCAATAAACTTCTATCTCCTTAAACAAAAACAAAAACAAGGCACATCTATATGCTGCTTATCAGAGACTCATTTTGGACTAAAAGAAATCTGCAGATTGAAAGTGAAGGAGTGGAGCAACATTTATCATGAAAATGGATGTCAAAAAAAAAAAAAACAAGAAAGAGTAGCAATACTTACATTGGACTAACTAGACCTTTTTGTTCTTGCATTGTTTATACACTGCTTTGGTAACCAGGTAGCACTGACCTCATAGTGTTCCCTCTATTCCACTACTGCAAGATTTTGATGAAGATGGTCATTAATTATTTTATTATTCCCTTAAATGTGTTCCCTCTTTTCCACTACTGCAAGATTTTGATGAAGATGGTCATTAATTATTTTTTTAAAGATTTTATTTATTTATTTATTTGACAGACAGAGATCACAAGTAGGCAGAGAGGCAGGCAGAGAGAGAGAGGGAAGCAGGTGCCCCACTGAGCAGAGAGCCTAATGCAGGGCTCGATCCCAGGACCCTGGGATCATGACCCAAGCCGAAGGTGGAGGCTTAATCCACTGAGCCACCCAGGCGCCCCTAATTATTTAAATATTGGTAGAATTCACCAATGAAATGATGTGGTCTTGGAGTTTTCTATCCTGGGAAAATTTTTTATTCCAAATTCAACTTTTATTCTTGTTATTCATCCAAGAAGATTTCCTATTTCTTAGATTCAGGTTTCAGGATTCAATATTAGTAATGTACAATTTGAGGAATTATCTTTTATCCTTTTTTTCTAAGTTGACCTGATTTGTTAGT
The DNA here is from genome assembly GCF_002288905.1 of Enhydra lutris kenyoni. Taxonomy (NCBI): domain Eukaryota; kingdom Metazoa; phylum Chordata; class Mammalia; order Carnivora; family Mustelidae; genus Enhydra; species Enhydra lutris. The sequence continues at coordinate 20,906,174 of NW_019154096.1, forward strand.
ATATAATTGTTTATAGTAATTGTTTTCACACTATATATTTCTGTTGTTTTCTATTGTATTGCTTTCTCTTCCAACTCTCATTTTGGTTTTTGAGTTTTCCCTCTATTTTTTTTTTTCTTGGTTAATGTAGTTAAAGCATTGCAAATGTTGTTTATATTTTTGGAAAAACTGGTCATTACTCTCAATGTTATGCTATTCTTTATCCTGGTTTCTATTTGTTTCTGACTTTTCTCAGTTCTTTTTATCCTCTACTAAATTTCACCTAATTTTTCTTCTTTTTCTAGTTACTTGTGGTGTAATGTTATTTGAACTTTTTTTTCTTAAGCATTTATGGCATAAATTTCACTCTAATATCCACTTTTACTGTATCACATAGGTTTTAGAGTATTGTGTTTTCTTTTTCTTTTGTTTGAGTAATATTTTCATTTGCCTTTCAATTTATTTGACCCAGTGCTTGTGCAGTAGTGTGTTATCTAATATTTACATACTAAATATTTAATATTTACCAAAAAGAAAAAAGAAAGAAAGAAAGAAAGAAAGAAAACATACACAGTGAGCTCCTTGAAAATGGGTTTGGCATTGAATTTTTGAATCTGACTCGAAAAGCAAAACCAACAAAAGAAAAAATAAACAAGTAGGACTATGTAAAACTACAAAGCTTCTGCATAGCAAAAGGAATCAACAAAATGAAAAAGGAATCTACTAAATTAGAGAAAATATTTGCAAATGATATATCTGATAAGGGATTCATATCCAAACAATATGAAAAGCTCATGCAACTCAACACCCAAAAAAACCCACTTTATTTAAAAATGGACATTTACCTAAAGAAAATGAGAACACTAATTTGAAAAGATATATGCACCTTTATGTTCATTGCAATATTATTTACAATAGCTAAGATATGAAAGCAACTTAATTGTCCACTGATAGATGATGGCTAAAGAAAATGTGAAATGTGAAAATGAAATATTACTCAGACATAAAAAAGAATGAAATATTGTCATTCCCAACAACATAGACAGGGCTGGAGAGTATTATGCTAAGTGAATGAGTAAGAGAAAGAGAAATACTTTATGATTTCACTTACGTATGGAAAACAAAACACATGAATGAACAAAGCAAAACAAAACCCATAGATACAGAGAACGGATTGCTGGTTGTCAGATGGGAAGGTGATTGATGGGTGGGTGAAAAGGGTGAAGGTCAATTGTATTATGATTAATGGTAACTAGACTTTTTAGTGTATACAAATATTAAATTATTATGTTGTATATCTGAAACTAATATATACGAAATTTACCTCAGTAATAAAACAAACAAAAACAGTATGATACTGGCATAAAAACAAACATAGAGACCAATGGAATGGAACAGAGACCCAGAAATCTATGCATCTCCAGTTAACTGATCTTTGACAAAGGTGTCAAAAACACTCAATGAGGCATGGGTACTCTCGTCAACAAATGGTGCTGGGATAACTGGATGTCCAAAAGCAAAAAGATGGAATTGGACCCTATCTCACACCATACACAAAAATCAACATGAATTAAAAATTTTAAGACCTGAAAACATAAAATTATTAGAAGAAAACAGGGAAACAACTCCCTGACATTGGTCTTGGCAGTGGTTTTGGATATAACACTAAAACATGGGTAACAAAAGTGAAAATAGACATGTGAGATTGCATTAAACTAAAACAAAACAAAACAAAACTACACAGACAGGAAACAATCAGCAAGGTGGAAAGAACCTGTGGTATGGGAGAAAATATTTGCAGACCATACATCTGATAAAGTGTTTATATCCAAAGTATATAAAAAATTTATACAACCCAATTGTAAAAAATTAACCCAAGCTGAATAACATTTTTTTCCAGGGAAAACATTCAGATAGCTGACAGGCATATGAAAATGTGCTCAACATCATTAAGTATCAGGAAAATACAAATCATACACCTCATATTTGTTAGTATGTTTAATGTAAAAAAGACAGAAGATAACCAGTGTTAGTGAGGATGAAGAGAAAAGGAAACTCTTTCACATTGTTAGAAAAATGCCCATTGATATAGCCACTATGGAAAATAGTATGCATATAAATACAGCATGATCACACTCATATGTAGAATTTAAGTTGAATCCACAGAAGCAAAGAGTAGAATGGTAGTTGTCAATGGCTGGGAAGTAGGGGAAATGAAGAGATGTTGACCAAAGGGTACGAGTTTCAGTTATGCAGCATGAATAAGTTCCAGTGTATGGTATAATAACTACAGTTAATATTACGACAATGTATAGTAGTATCAGAAATTGAAATTTGCTGAAAGTAGATCTTTTGTGTTCTCACTACCAAAAAGAAAAGAAAAAGGTAGCCATGTGAGGTGACAAATATGTTATTTATCTTGATTGTGGTAATCTTTCCACAATTATATGTATATCAAAACATTGTGCTGTGCTCTCTAACATATATAATTATATATATACGTATATATATATATATATACATATATATATATATACATAAAGTAACATATAAATTTTTATTTATTTCTAAAGCTGGCAAAATTTAAAAAACAAAAAATAAAGAAATAGATAATTTTACATGCAAAATGTTTCTAAAATAACACAACATTGAATGAGTCTAAGGATGCATCTATCAAGAAGGTCAATCCAAGGATTGCCTTTTTTTTTTCTTTTTATAGAATTTCAAGACACTCTCAAAGATTTTTTTAAGTTTACTTTTAAGGTTAACAATAGTAATCATTAACTCTTCACTATATTCAAGGCACTTTTCTAAATGTCAGCTATGATTTAAAGCCTAAAACAACCCCTTTATTAACCTGTTAAAACTTTGTTGAATGGTTAAGACAAAGAAAAGTCAAGAATCTTGTCCCCGGTAATTGTGCTAATATATAGCAGGATAGAGATTTGCATGCATACTCCTGGTATGTAGAATCTACGCTTTTACCTACTCTACTATATTATATTGAGGAAGCCTCTGCCCATGTGACTACTGCTTTGAGAGTGAAGATCTAGAACATCTCTATCATCACAGAAACTTCTTTTGGATAATTATTTTTTTTAAGAGTTATTTGTTTTTTAGAGTGAAAGTGGGGGGGAGGGGTGAAGGAAGAAAGGGAGAGACACTTCAGCACACTGCGTGTGGGCTTGATCTCATGACCCTAAGACACGACATGAGCTGAAATCAAGTAGTCAATAGCTTAACCAACTGCGCCACCCAGGCACCCTTGCAGAATAATATTCTATAGTGAGATTCCATCACACTACTGTTTCACATTCAGTGAATGGGATATCAAAGACAATGAGAAAGCTAACTCATACTACTTGGCCTAAGAAAAAAGGTCCCAAACCACAGTTCCCATTTATATGGATGTGAATCCCAAAGTGCATCTCTAATCTAGATATTTTTCCTGAATTCTAGAACTCTGTATCCAACTGCCCACTGAAAAATTCTATCTGAGGCTTTCATAATACTTCAAATTCATCCTCCAAGAACACCCACTAAAGAGTTTTTCCCATCTACCAAACAAATGTGCTGCAATAGTACCTGAATACTCCCTATCAAAACTTTCAATCTGTTACTACAATCTCTATAATAGTGAAACTGCTACCATCATCTTCCTGTGCAGATCCTGGCTAAAAAAGACAAACATAAAATCATGTAAAGGTCTAGTTTTCACTGCCATGTAAGATAATGTGAGAAAGATCTGGGATATTTCAAGAAAAATACAACACAGCCTTTTCATTATTGCTACATGATTACATTTTAACTCCTCTAAAGTTCTTTTGCTAATAAACTAATATTAGCTCCAATTAAAACAAAATCTTTCAGAAGCAAATGTTTAATTTCTGAAGTACAGATGGAAACTACTACTTTTTCACTCTAACAGCATAAACGAACTATTCAAAGCTGATATGTAATACATTTCTCATTTCATTAGCTCAAACATCAGCTGTGGGTGTGCTTTACTCATACTATGGACATATGGTTGCTTGGATCAGACTAGAAGTGATTTTTTTTAGTGCTTTCAAGAAAATACAAAGTGAGCATAATTAAGTAGCCAGTTAATGGTAATTTAGAAAGAACAACAAATTGACAAACCTGCCCTGAATCCATAATCTACCTAAGTTTCAAGAAAGTGAGCTTTACACATTATATACCATGATGTTATACAATCATTGATCCAAAAAGGAGGGGAGTACCTTAAACAAATTCCTTCTAATCAAAGGAAATGCCAGGTGGTATAAACTGTTCTGAACTTTAGTGCATAGATTTATTAAACAAAGGTGGCCTTTGGGTCAATACATTCATTCTAAGCTTCAAAACTTAACATATCTTGTCTATTTTACACTGCCAAATTCTAAACCAGTTCTGACCTCTTTTGAGATCTGTACTTTCCCCATTGACTTTACTCACAATATATAGAATAATAGCTAACATTTATTGAGTGTTTACTTATCTTGGTACTGTGCTAAGTATTTTATAAGCATTGTCTCATGGAATACAGCAGGCCTGTAAGACAGGAACTATTGCTATCCTGATTTTACTGATGAGGAAACTGAGATCATACAGCTAATAAATGGGAGCTGACAATTGAGACTGCAGAGCTTGCTCTCTAAACACCAATACTGCACTGTTTCCTTTTGTTAAGTAAAATCCCTGAGGCTTCTGCATTTCAGTGATCCTGAAAGAATGAATGCTAGTTTTCTGGCAATAAGTATAACAAATTTGAAGAGCTGGCTTTGCCTGGGCCTTGAGTCTTTCACTGGTAGTAACCCAGGAATAGCTCATTCCTTCTTAAACCTTGCTGAAATTATTATGTGCATTTGAAAGTAGGTGAGGGTACATAATTATAGGAATAAATAGGTCAGAAAAGAATTCAGACTATTACAGGTAACGGCTGAAAATTGTGTCACCAAATTATGTTTTCTATCATTTGTAAAACTCAGATTAAAATATTTCTAATTATATCATTATCTTTCCAAGTTACTAATGGTAGAGGAATTTGGCTTTGAGAGTTCACATAACCTTACATCATTTCTTTATGCTAAATAATTGAGAAGGAATTAATAATAGCAGAAAGTGCAATAAAACATATGCATAACTTCTATAAATGCCTCATACTCTTCATTTCCTTTATTTGTTGAAAAAACATTGATTATTGTAGTTCATGTTTTCTTAATATTTAGGAATCCAATGTTACATATCAAAAATGTGCTTGGTTCCTCACAAATTATATAGCATAAAATTCAATGATTGATGAGAATTTTGCCATTTTCACATGAGAAAATTAAGGATTAGAGTTGACTGAGTGCTTTATGACACACCACACATTTAACAAGACCTCACTATTCTACTCTGCATATACCTTTCAAACACCTGGAATATGTCCAAAAAATAAAAAATAAATTAAATAAAGAGAAAAGCCTTTGTTATAGCTTCATGATACTGACAATTGTTTCTCCTTCTGGCAGAGATCTTTTTCTACATATGAAACTCTGGATCACTTTATTATCCAGCACAGCCAGCTTCTGATACCTCTAGTGACTTAGAGACTTAGCTCCTTTCCCTGGACCTAAAATTTTAAGAAATTTGATGTATTTAAATTATATATTAATATTAAGAAATAATGTACCTAGATTTAAATGCTTTAGAAACTAGTCAATGATTACTTAATACAAAAATTTACCACTTTCATAATTCATATCATTTTCAAATTGGTTTACACCACAGTAACTGGTTAAATAAATATAATCATTTAAATATTTAAAGTTAGACATGACTCAAAGAATGTTCTGTGGTGACCCTTGCTTGTTTATGTACCACTTTATTTTAATGGAATTAAAAAAAAGCCCTCTTTAAAAGTTCTTTTGTGGGGGACATTAATTTTCTTTGTATTTTTCAATACACATTTTCAAATATTTATCAATATAATTTCCTACTTCTCAAAAATCCATCAATCTAAATTCTTTTTTTTTTAAAGATTTTATTTATTTATTTGACAGACGGAGATCACAACTAGGCAGAGCAGCAGGCAGAGAGAGAGGAGAAAGCAGGCTCCCCGCTGAGCAGAGAGCCCGATGCGGGGCTCCATCCCAGGACCCTGAGATCATGACCCTAGCTGAAGGCAGAGGCTTTAACCCACTGAGCCACCCAGGTGCCCCCCATCAATCTAAATTCTTACCAGCTGTGATAGCCAACCCTCAACATGGCCCCCTAGTGATCCCAGCCTCCTGGTATTCATGTCTTTCTGTACTTTTTGCTACACTGTACCAGATCTGTGTGTCCCATAGAATGTAGCATTAAGTGATGGTGTGTTGCTTCTCAGAATATGTTAAAAAATACATAAAGGATTCCATCCTAGTCATTCTCTTTCTCACCTATTGTTTGCTCTGGGAACTTCAGCTATTATGTTGTAAACAGCCCTATAAAGAGGCCCACAAAGCAGTGAACTGACACTGTTAGCCAACCACTAGCAAGCTTATGAGGCCTCAGGTCAAGAGCCATATGAGTGAGCTTAGAAGAGGATCCTCTAGAGGATTTATAGCAATACATCCTACCTCAAGAAACAAGAAAAACCTCAAATAAACCATCTAACCTTACTAGAAGCTAGGAAAAAAGAATAAAACCCAAAATTAGTTGAAGGAAGGAAATAATAAAGATCAACAAATAAATGAAATAGAGACTAAATTTTTTAAAAAATTAAAAGAATAAAATGAAGAGCTGATTCTATAAACAATTATATGTCAACAAATTATACAATCTAGAAGTGGATAAATTCCTAGAAACATACAATCTTCTAAAACTGAATCAAGAAGAAATAGAAAATGTGAATGGACAGATTATTAGAAATGATATGAATAAGTAATCAGAAAACTCCCAACAAATGACAGGCTAGGACTAGATGGTTTCAGAGATGAATTCTATGAAGCATTTAAAGGACAGTTAAACTGAAGGGAAACGAATGTTTCCAAAGTCCATGTAAAGGCTAACATTACCAATACCAAACAAGATAACACAAAAAAAGAACATTAGAGGCCAATACCTGTGATTAACATGGATGCAAAAATCCTCAAAAATTTTTAGCAAACTGAATTTAATGATATATTAAAAGGATCATACCATGATCAATTAGAATTTAGTCCAAGGATGTAAGCATGATTCAACATCCACAAATGAATCAAGTGACACACCACATTAACAAAATGAAGGATGAAATTCATGTAATCATCTCAATAGATACAGAAAAGTACTTCACAAATCCAAAATCCATTTGTGGTTGAAAACTGTCAACAAAGTGGATACACAAGGAACATATCATAATATAGTAACAGTCATATATGACAAACTTTCAGGTAACATCACACTCAAAGGTAAAAAGCTAGAAGCTTTTCCTCTAAGATTAGAAACAAGACAAGGATGTCCACTCTCAGCACTTTTATTCAATACAGTGTTAGAAGTCATAGCCACAACAATTAGACAAGAATGAGAAATAAAAGGCATCCAAATTGGTAAGGAAGAAGCAAAACTCACTCTTTGCAGATGACATGATACCATACATATAGAAAACCCTAAAGGCGCCATCAAAAAAAAAGTCTTAAAGCTTATTAGCTTTCAGTAAAGCTATGGGATACAAGATCAATACACAAAAATCTGTTGCATTTCTACACATTAATAATGAATTATCAGAAGAAAAATTTAGAAAACAATCCAATTTATAATTGTACCATATTAATTAATAAATAAAACACCTAAGAATAAATGTAACCAAGGAGGTGAAAGACTTGTACATTGAAAACTACAAGATATTGATGAAAGAAATTTCATGTGACACAAATAAATGGAAAGATATCCCATACTCAGGAATTCCAAGAATTAACATTGTTAAAATATCCATTCTACCCAGAGTAATCTACAGATTCAATGTAATCCCTATCAAAATTTCAATGACATTTTTCACAGAACTAGAACAAAGCATTTTAAAATTTGTATGGAATCATAACCCCCCGCCCCCAAATATCCAAAGCAATCTTAGGAGAACAAAGCTGGAGGTATCATGCTCCCTGATTTCAAACTATACTACAAAGTAATAGTGAAAGAGTATGGTACTGCCACAAAAACAGACCCAATAGATCAATAAGACAAAATAGAGAGCCCAGAAATAAACCTATGCTTATATGGTCAATAAATTTATGATAAAAAGGCAAAAATATACATTGAGGAAAGACAGTCTCTTCAATTAATGGTGTTGGAAAAACTGCAGAGCTACATGCAAAAGAATGGAACTAGACCACTTTCTTACACCATACACAAAGATACACTCAAAATCAATTAGAGACCTAAATGTAAGACCTAAAATCATAAAACTCCTAAAAGAAAATAGGCGGTAAACTCTTGGACATCTATCTGTCTTAGCAATTTTTTTTTTATCTTTCTCCTCAGGCAAGAATAACAAAACAAAACTAAATGGGATTATGTCAAACTAAAAAGCTTTTGTATAATGAAGAAAACCATCATTAAAATGAAAAAGCAACCTACTGAATGGAAGATCTTTACAAATGATATATCCAATTAGGTGTTAGTATCCAAAATACATAAAGAACTCATACATTTTAACTCCAAACAAACAAACAATCTGACTTAAAAATAGAGGACCTGAACAGACATTTTCCCAAAGAAGACACACAGAGGGCCAACAGAAAAATAAAAAGATGCTCAGCATCACGGATCATCAGGGAGATGCAAATCGAAATCACAATGAGATATTATCTCACAGCTGTCAGAATGGCTAACATCAAAATAAAAACACCAAACAATAATGAATATTAGTGAGAATGTAGAGAAAAAGGAACACTGTTAGTGGAAATGTAAATCGATGCAGCTCTATAAAAAGCAAAATGGAAGTTCCTCAAAAAATTAAAAACAGGTCTACCATATGATCCATCAATTCCACTTCTGGATACATATTTAAAAAAATGAAAACAGTAATTCAAAAAGATATATTCACCCTATGTTCACTGTAGTATTATTTACAACAACAGCCAAGATATGAAACCAACCTAATTGCCCATCAATAGATGAATAGTTAAAGAAGATGTAGTACATACATACAATGAAATATTACTCAGTCATAACAAAGAATGAAATCTTGCAATGTGCAAAACATGTATGGATCTAGAGAGTATAATGCTAAGTGAAATAAGTCAGACAGAGAAAGACAAATACTTCTTCCTTTATATGTTTATATGCTTCCTTTATATGTGAAATCTAAAAAAAGTAAAAAAAAAATTAATTAAACAAAAAACAGACTCATATATACAAAGAACAAATTGGTAGTTACCAGAGGGCAGCAGGGGAGGGGAATGGATACAACAGATGAAGGCGATTGAGAGGTACAAACATCCACTTATAACAGGCATGCAAAGTACAGCATAGGGAATATAGTCTTTAATGTAATAACTTTATATGATGATGGAATGTAACTAGATGTCATGTGATCATTTCATAATGTACATAAATGTCAAATCACTATGTTGTACACATGAAACTAATATTATATTGTATGCCAACTATACGTCAATTAAATAAAAAAGTGGATCTTCTAGTTTCACTCAAGCCTTCAGATAACTACAGCTTCAGATGAAATCTTACTGCAATGTTATGAGAGACTCTGTAGCAGAATACTCAGCTAAAAGTTACTTCTGGATTTCTAACTCTCAGAATATGTGAAAGATAATGAATGTTCACTATTCTAATTTGCTAAATTTTAGAGTAATTTGTTTCACAATGGGTACTACTCACTAAGAAAGTTCTAAGAGAATACATTAGTTTTGGTTGATGTAAATGGAATTATATTGTATATATAATTTACTCAGTATTAAATTTACACAATTTGCCCCCCAAGATTGCATGTGGTTTTAGGTTATTTGTTCTTCTTATTTACTTTTTATTTTTTTATTATTTTATTATGTTCAATTACCCAACATATAGTACCTCATTAGTTTTTGTTGTAGTGTTCAATGATTCATTAATCTTCTTATTATGTAATATCTCATTATATAAATATACCATAATTTATTTATCTATTCTATGGTTAATGGACATTTGGATACTTTCTATTTTGGCACTATCATATATAAGGGTGCTATGAACACCTTAGTACATGTTTTTTGGTACTAGGAATATATGTACATATTTTCAGGGAATATGCCTGTCAGTATAAATTTCTGGGTCATGGAATATATGTATATGACATGTTACTAGACACTGATAGTTTCCAAAGTGGTTGGGACAAATTTTACTCCTATCAACAATGCCTGGGAGTTCTAGTTGATTTATGACCTAACATTAGGCATATTCCTTCTTTTACATTTTAGTCTTCCCACATCCCTTTTAATATCTCTATCAGGTATACAGATATACTGGCTAAGCCTCCAGATTACTTTCATTTTTTTATCTACTCTTCTGCTGTTCTTGAGTTTGAACTGTTAAAATTTCTTCTTTCAGAATCACCTACCAACCTATCTATCACTCCAGATTATCTTTTAATCTCCTCAGTTTCTACCATCAAAAAAAACACAATAGGGAAAGAGGGAAAGTAAAAAAAGGGGGTAAAAGAGTTCCAAGGTCTGTAGCTCTAGCAAAACAAAGTCCAGTGTGTAGGAGGTATCTTGGGCCACAGGAGCATCACCGGTGGTGTTCAGGTGGTCCTTCACACATTGCTGGGGATTTCCTGGGTGAGAACAAAAAGAGATGATCCCAGCACTCCAAACTCTCTTTCCACCTATGATTATATGGCTGAGTAGAGCCCTTTCCCCAACTCTGTTGACCTTGTAACTTTGTGTGTGTGTGTGTGTGTGTGTGTGTGTGTGTGTTTTATTTAAGATTTTATTTATTTGAGAGAGAGAGACAGAGATAGTGAGAGAGAACAGGAGTGGGGAGGAATGGGAGAAGCAGGGAGCCAGATGTGGTGCACCAACCTCAGGACCCTGGGATCATGACCTGAGCAGAAGGCAGACACTTAACCAACTGAGCCATCCAGATGTCCCTTCCTGGAAACTTTGTACTCATTCTTCAGATTCAATTTTGATATTAGTTCTTTGAGAAACTTTCCCTGATTACCATCCCAACCCATGCCACCAGCTGCATTAGGTTATCTTGTCTCTTGGACATGCCAGCACATCAGATATATATTTGTGACATATCCTATGTCTCTAAATATATGTGTTTTCCTCTACTCAGCCACTTCCAAAAACCTTCCACAGAACCCTTAAGAACAGAAGCTCTGGGCTCCTGGGTGGCTCAGTCAGTTAAGCCTCCAAACCTTGGTTTCCATTCAGGTCATGATGTCATGCATTGTGGGATCAAGCACTGACCAGGGCTTCTTGCTCAGCAGGGGAGTCTGCTGGGGAGTCTGTCCCTCCTCCCACTGTCCCTGCCCCTGCTCTCACTCTCTCTCTCTCTCTAATAAATAAATACATCTAAACATACACACACAGAGACACACACACACAGAAGATCTGTCAAGTCACCATTGTTTCTTCAGGAAAGTTCTAGGTACCACAGTCAGAATTCAAATTCAGGGACTCAGAGTCTGTATCCAATTACTAGTGCTTGGATTCAAGGATAACCTTTCTGAGACATACTCTCAAACATTATAGAACACTGAGGATAAAGAGAAGAACTATATCTTCAAGAGAGATAACTTCATTATTTAAGTATTAAATTCAGATTGGTAATAGATTTTCATGAGCAACACTGGATAATGAAGGGGGAAAGGAGACGAAGCAATATATTCAAATTCTAAGAAGAAATTATTTTAAAGATTTTATTTATTTATTTATTTATTTATTTATTTATTTATTTTATTTGACAGAGAAAGCACAAGCAGGGGGAGCAACAGAAAGAAAGGGAGAAGCTTGTTCCCCACTAAGCAGGAAGCCCAATGTGGGGCTCCATATCAGGACCCTGGGATCATGACCTGAGCCAAAGGCAGACACAACTGACAAAGCCACCCAGGCACCCCAAGGAGAAATTATTTTAAACTTGAAATTAAATACTCTGCCAATTCATTAATTAAGTAAACCATGGAATAAAAATTATTTTAGACATGCACAAAATGTTTGATTTCCATGAACTCTTCATTAGGAAGATTACCTGTCAACATGGCAAAACAAAAGAGGAATCCAAAAGAGCAAGCCAGGAAAGCTGAGGAAGTAGCTGTTAGAAAATCAGTGTAAGAAATACTCCAAGAATATGTATGTTTATTGTAACATTGAGACAGTAAGTAAACATGTAGGTATTTATGGGAGCCAGGGTTCTCATTATGAAATAATGAAGGTATTCCTAAGGGATAGGGATAAGACAAAGGAGAATTCTATGGGATGAGATTGCATGGGAGATGTCATCATGAACTTGATCAAATATAGCAATACAATCAATATTTTACCATTTGTCTAAGAATGAAGGGAAAATAAGAAAACTACATCTTACTCTGCTTATTTTCACACACATTATTAAAAAGACTCACATGAAGACTTGCTAAAAAAATATAAGGAAACATTATTTACATGGGATGGTAAGAATAAGGTAAATGGGACAGTAGAAGAAGTTGTTACATGTATTTTTAACTTTTGTAAGCATGTTAAGAGTCTACAATTTCAAAAAATAAAATTGACAACAATGACATGGGTATTGGAAGGAAACATACAACCAAATGCAAATAACAAATGAACAAATGATTTTTTTCCTGAATTTTCAAGTTGTGTACCATTGCGTTGCTTCCATTGACTACTTTCTAAAACTGTGCTGTCCAATACAGTAGCTACTAGCAATATACTGCTATTCAACTTTATATTACAGTAAAACAAAATAAATACAATTAAAATTCACTTCCTCAATCACTCTAGCTTACTACATGTACTACATTTTAAACAGTGTAGATGTAGCCCATCATTGAAAAATGTTTTGCTGAATAGCACTGTTCCAAATATTTGCAAATCATTTATTTGTTGCACCTGCCCTCTGTGGGACACTGGTTTAAATGCTGGAAGAGTGAAATGAGTATCATCTCTGGTTTTTCTGTGTATATTTCAACAATGTAAGTTATCACCTTATAAAAACAACAACAACAAAAAAACCTCTGTCATACCCAGATAAGTCATGGCTATAGCAAAATTATATATCAGATTCTATCCACTGATACCATTTTCAGCTTTGCTAGTCACTATATGTCCATCTTGGTAAAAATCTAGGTAATTACATAAACAAGAAATATATTTTTTATTTGTGCTTTTAGAAATTATAGATGATTTTTTTATATTAATTGTGCTAATCCTATGAAGGTCATGGAATTCCACATCTACTGAAATATATGTTAAGAATTACTAGAATTTCAATTCCAACTTGTTACTTTGACTTTAACAGAATTTTAGTTACTTTTAGTGAGTTATAATGCTACAGATTGTAAACTAAATTTCATTGATAGTAATGATTTTACTTTCCCTATAGTAGTTGAATATCACATGGTTCATAAAAGTTTCCTATGTTCAGGTGTACAAGATTAAGATTTTTAAAAATTAATTAATTTACTTATTTGAGATAGAAGAGCAAGAGAAAGCATGAGCGGGGAGAGGGCAGAGGGAGAGGGTAAAGCAGTATCGCAGCTGGCCAAAGAACCTGACTTGGGGCTCAATCCTAGGACCCTGGGATCATGACCTGAGCTGAAGGCAGATGCTCAAGCAACTGAGCTACCCAGGCACCCCCAAGATTAAGATTTTTAAAGAACAAATTCATCTTTTGTATCTAATATTCATTTATCTTAAATCTTCTTACTATTATACTCAATATCTGAAAGATGTCACAGTGCCCCACTTAATTTGGTTTAAACATATATTTAATTCATGCCATAGATGTTTCGCCAGAATAGAAATTGATTATGAACATCTTGAGTGAGAGAGCCTGCTGTATTGAATTAGTCCTTTTGCTAATATTTGTTGAAAGTATAAAGGAAACTCATACTTTAAAAGCAGTAGGAAGCTCACCATTTAAGGCAACTGAAGTGTCTTTTTTCATAAATTTCATCCCCTATTATCTTTTTTTTGGTAAAATTATATTTATGTACACTAGTTCACAAACACTATTTTAAACAAGTCTACTAGAGTACATAGGATTTATATGCTTAAAAATTGTTAAATAGTTATAGGATTCCAGAAAACCTCTGTATCAGTGTAAGCCAGAATTATGAAAAGTCAGCTAAATAATCTTTTCTAAAGCAGCTACATTTCTTTTGTAAAATGAAGAAATTGCTCTAGTTCTAGCATAGACATTCTCTGGATCCATAGATCTACTAACAATCATGTATCCTATTCACTTTCTCTGGGTATATTTGGTTATAAGTAGAAAGACATTTGAAAAAAATTAATGAATGGATAGGAGGATGAGTAGATGGATGGATGGGGGATGGGTAGCTGAAAAACAGGATGGGTCATTGGAAATAAAGATGGATGGATAGATACATGGATGTCAGAATGTGTGACTGGATGGAAGGAAAGATTTATTTTTATAACTTTTCTACTTCAAAAAAATTCAAAGAAGCTTTAAAATGAGATAAAGATACAGTAAGTTTTTAAAACTTTAAACAAGTTCAATTTATTAGGAACATAAAAAAATTAGGGAATAAAAGCATAATAATAAAAAATTCTAGAGTTAAGGTACAGCAATTAAGTATAAAACTGATCTCTTGCATTCCAAACAAAAATGAAACAAAAAGTTATGTGGTTCATAGTAGCTATTAAAATGAAACTGAGTTCCTAGAAACTTTTGTTGGCAGCAACCTAAAAAGACTTTTCCTCCTAGTCACTGTATACTAAGAGGAATGAGTGCATCACTTAGTTATTTGTAGTTTTCATTATTAAATAACATAATGAACAATGGCCTTCACAAATAGTGTTACAAAAGGTGCAAAAACATCCTTCATAAAACTATGTTATATAATATCAGCATTATCTTCAGAAAGTTAAAATGCTAGAACTTTGGTTTGCATTTTTTTTGTTTTCTGATATAACAGAAATAGGACTTAGAAAATTTTGATTCTAGAGAGAAATTTAATGGATAAATAAGTGAATAATCTCAGCATGACTTTTGACAGCAGTGAATCAAAAAGTATTTGAAATTGATTATCAACAGTAAGTTAGTTCTTGAAGAATGGGCATTCAGAATTATCAGGCAAAAGAACTTCCATTTGTTTTAGATACTAAGTGTTGACTGTAAAAATTGATGTTTTCTTGAGAAAGTGAAAGTGACTTGTATTCTTGCTGTAGAAAGCCTCAGATATCTGAGTTCCAAGATATGATGATCTATCTGAAAGAGGCCACTACAATATTTGATACAAAATATAATTGTTCTGGGAAAAAAGAGCCAACAAATATTTACTGATTATTTACTAAGTACCAATAACTTTGCCAGTGTTGTACACCTGTTGGAGGAAGTAACATTAGGCAGTAACATGGCTAGATTTGTAGTCAAACTACCTAATTGGAGGTCACTTTCTTCTTTGCATTTTATATACATTGTGTTCTCTAGAGCTGTGCAAAGCTGTAGTAGCTCTGAGAAAATAGTATATTCTTTTTTTTTTAAAGATTTTATTTATTTATTTGACAGAGAGAAATCACAAGTAAGCAGAGAGGCAGGCAGAGAGAGAGGAGGAAGCAGGCTCCCTGCTGAGCAGAAAGCCCGATGTGGGGCTGGAACCCAGGACCTGGGATCATGACCTGAGCCGAAGGCAGCGGCTTAACCCACTGAGCCACCCAGGCGTCCCGAAAATAGTATATTCTTTCCTCAGTAAACTTTACTATAAAGTAAAGAGTGGTTTTTTAACTTTACCTTAGACCAGAATCACCTGGACGGTCCATTAAAACACAGATGGCTGGTTGCCACCTACAGAGTTCCTGGTTTAGTAGGTCTGATGTAGAGCAGAAGAATTTGAATTTTAACAAGTTCCCAAATGATGTTAATGCTATTGGTCCAAGGATCACACTTCAAGAATCACATGTAGTAGATACAATTGGTTGGCTCTCTGACACTTATCAACATCCTTGCCAAAAAAATAGAAAAATTTAAAAATAAATAAATAAATAAATTGGGGCAGCTGGCTGGCTCAGTCTGTAAAGCATGCAACTCTTGAGCTGAGAGTTATAAGTTGGAGCTCCACATTGGGTGTAAAGTTTACTTAAAAGTAAAATCTTAAAAAAAAAATGAATTTATTCAGGTATCCAAATAGGAAGAAAGTGACTTAGTTTTCAACTCAGAGGTAAATTCTAATTATTACCCAATCATTTCCCATGTCATTGATTGGTTTAGATAGCCCCTTACACCCCATTCTGGCCAATGGGAATTAGGGACGTGTACCGGGGATAGGTTTTTATACAACTGGGGTTTTTTGTTTGTTTTATTTTTCTCGGTATTCTGCTTTTTTATTTTAGAGCTCACATATAAAAGAGATCAGACGGTATATGTCTTTCTCTGCCTTATTTCACTTTAGCTTAATGGGTCCTTCTTTTTTGTTATGAAAGTCAGGACTTCATTATTTTTTTTAGATAGATAGATGGTTGATTGATTGATTGATCAGAGAGAGAGAGAGAGAGAGAGCACACAAGCGGGGGGGGGCCAGCAGCCAAAGGGAGAAGCAGGTTCCCCACTGAGCAAGGAGCCCAATGCAGAACTCTATCCCAGGGCCCTGGGATCATGTCCAGCGCTGAAGGCCAATGCTTAACTGACTGAGCCATCCAGGAGTCCCAGGACTTCATTCTTTTTTTCATTTTTTTTTCTTTCTTCATTCTTTTTTACTTTTCATTCTTTTTTGTGGATGAGCAGAATATATATATTCTGGTTGCATATCTTGGCTACCGTAAATAGTGCTGCAATGAACATAGAGGTATTTATATCTTTTTGAATCAGTGTTTTCATTTTTGTTGGATAAATACCTAGAAATGGAATAGCTGGATCATATGATAGTTCCATTTTTAATTTTTTGAGGAACATCCATACAGTTTTCCATAGTGGCTACAAAAATTTACATGACCACTAAGAGTATATGAAGTTTCCCTCTATCCCAAATCGTCTCCAACACTAGTAATTTCTTGTCTTTTTGATAGTAGCCAGTCTAAAGGTGGAGGTTTTGTGGTTTTAACCTGCATTTCCCTGATTATGAGTTATGTTGAGCATCTTTTCATGCACCCATTGGCCATCTGTATGTCTTCTTTGGAAAAATGGCTATTCACATCTTCTGCCCATTTTTTTTTAAAAATCATATATATTTTTTTTACTGTTAAGTTGTGTGAGCCCTTTATATACAGGTGACACTTCAACAACATAGGGTTTAGGGGTACCAATCCCACATAGTCAAAAATCTGCATTTTACTTCTCCCAAAACTTAACTACTAATAGCCTACCATTGACCAGAAGCCTTACTCATAACATAGTTGATGAACACATGTTTTATATGTTATAGATATTATGTGCTGTCCATAATATATATATTTTACAATAAAGTAAGTTAGATAAGGGAAAAATTCATAAAGAAAACAATAAGGAAGTGGGGCGCCTGGATGGTTCAGTGGGTTAAACCTCTGCCTTCGGCTCAGGTCATGATCTCAGGGTCCTGGGATCGAGCCCCGCATCGGGCTCTCTGCTCAGTAGGGAGCCTGCTTCCTCCTCTCTCTCCCTCTCTCTCTGCCTGCCTCTCCACCTACTTGAGATTGAAATAAATAATATCTTTAAAAAAAAAAAGAAAGAAAACAATAAGGAAGAAAAATACATTTATAATACTGTACCATATTTATTGAAAAAAATATGTGTATAAGTGAACCCACACATTTCAAATCCATGTTGTTCACAGGTCAACTGTATTTTGGATATAAGCCCCTTATCAGATATTTGATTTGCAAATATTTTCCCCCAGTCAATAAGATACTTTTTCATTTTATAATGGCTTCCTTTGCTGTGCAGAAACTTTTTAGTTTGATGTAGTTTCATTTGTTAATTTTTGCTTTCATTGCTCTGCTTTTGTTGAGATTTTTAAAAAGTCATCACCAAAACCTATGTCAAGGAGCTTACCCCTATGATTTCAGATTTTACATTCAAGTCTTTAATAGGTTTTGAATAAGTTTTTGTTAATGGTATAGAATAAGGGGCTTATATCATTCTTTTACTTATGGCTGTCCAGTTTTCCCACTGCCAGTTATTGAAGAGAAATTCCCCATTGTATATTCTTCCCTCCTTTGTCATAAATAAATTAACCATATATGCATGAATTTCTTTCTGGGTTTGCTATTCTGTTCCATTCATCTACGTGTCTGTTTTTACGCTAATACTGTACTATATTAACTACCAAAGCTCTATAGTACAGCCTGAAATCAGCTAGTGTGATGACTACAGCTTTGTCCTTCTTTCTCAAGATTGCTTTGGCTGTTCAGGGTGTTTGGGGGTTCTGTACAAATTTTAGGATTATTTGTTTTAGGCTGAGTTTGATAGGGATTTTATTGAGTCTGTAAATTGCTTTGAGTAGTATGGACATTTTAACAATATTGATTCTTCAAGTCCCCAGGCATAGAGTATCTTTGCATTTATTTGTATCGTCTTCAATTTCTTTCATTATTATCTTCTATTTTTCAATATCCATTTTTTTTAACTTCTTTGGTTAAATTTGTTCCTACGGTAACTTATTCTTTTTGATGCGATTGTAAACAAAATTGTTTTCTTAATTTCTCTTTCTGATAGTTTGTTATGAGCACATTAGAAATGCAACAGACTTTGTATATTGATTTTGTTGAATTTATTAGTTTAACTATTTTTGGTGGAGTCTTTATGATCTTCTGTATGTAGTATTGTGCCCTCTGCAAGTACTGACAGTTCTGCTTCTCTCTGATTTGGATTCCTTTTATTTCTTGTCCTTGTCTGATTATTGTGGGTAGGACTTCCAATACTACATCGAATAAAAGTGACAGAAGTGGGTATCCTTGTTTTGTTCCTGAGTTTAGAGAAAAACCTTTCAGCTCTTCACCATTCAGTATGTTACCTGAGGGTATGTTATATGTGGCCATATTATGTTGAAGTACGTTCCTTCTGTACCTGCTGTGTTGAAAGTGTTTAACATAAGTGGATGGCAAATTCTGCCAAATGCTTTTTCTGTATTGATTGAAATGATCATGTATTTTTTTTTATCTTTATTTTGTTAATGTGGTATATCACACTGACTGATTCGAAGAGGTTGGACCATGTTTGCATCCTTGGAATAAATTCCACTTGATCATGATGTATAGACCTTTTAAAGTATTGTTGACTTTGGTTTGCTGATACTTTTTTGAGAATTTTTGCATCTATGTTCATCAGGGATGTTGGCCTATAATTTTTTTTTTCTTGTGATGTCTTTGTCTGGTTTTGGCATTAGGGTAGTGTCAGCCTCATAAAATATGTTTGGAAGAGTTCTCTCCTCTTCTATTTTGGAAGAATTTGAGAAGAATTGGCATGAATTCCTCCTTGTATATTTGGTAGAATTCACCAGTGTAGCCATTTGGTCCTGGACTTTTGTTTCTTGGGAGGTGTTTGATAAGTGGTTCATTTTCCTTACTAGTAATCAATCTGTTCATACTTTCTGTTTCATCATGATTCTATCTTGATAGGTTATTTATTTTTAGGAATTTATCCATTTCCTCTAGGTTATCCAATTTGTTCACATACAACTGTTCATTGTTTCTTATGATTCTTTGTATTTCTGTGGTATCAGTTGTAACATCTCTTTCATTTCTGATTTTATTTATTTGAGTCCATATTTTTTCCTGCTGAGTCTAGCTAAAGGCTTTTCCATTTTACTTATCTTTTCAAAGAACTCGATTTCACTGATCTTCTCTATTGTCTTTTTAATCTGCACTTCTTTTATTTCTTCTCTAATTGTTATTTCCTTTGTTATTTCCTTTCTTCTAACTAACTTTAGGCTTCATTTATTCTTTTTTCTAGTTTCTTAATGTATAAGGAATCTCAAAGTTTCTTCCAACTTTAGGTTGTTTATTTGAGAATTTTCTTGTTTCTTGAGGTAGGCATTTATTGCAATGAACTTCTTAAAACTATTTTTGTTGCTTTTCACTAACTTTGGTATGTTGTATTTCCATTTTTATTGTCTCAAGATATTTTTAATATCTCTTTTGATTTCTTCTTTGGTCCATTGTTTGTTCAGTAACATGTTATTTAATCTTTACATCTTTGTGAATTTTCCTCCTTTTTTTTTTATAGAGAACACAAATTCAGGGAGGCTTTTATGACTTTCCTCTTTTCTTCCATCCACATCTCAGACTAGGTTAGTATTGTGCTAATATGTTTCATATACTATTAGTTGTTACCTCATCTAAAAAGATAAGGTACTTAGAAGATATATGACCATAAATTGTTTGTGTGTGCGTGTGTATGCATCCTAAGCATCTATTATCATCAGCTTCTTTAACCAAATTTACTTCTCCCTCTTCCCATATACCTTCTACACTCCATATTCAGTCAGTCATTTAGCCTTCAGATTTAGCCTCCCAAATGCTTTTGGCATATAGCAGCTGCTCAGTAATTGTGCATTGGGTGAATATAATTTTCTAGCTCAAGGTCTTTTAATTCAATAATCCTACCTCTATGCATTCTTAGACTTCTTAGCAAGTTACTTCATAATTTGCCGAATTTTGAGACAAGAACTCACAATGAATTTGTTTTAAAATAATGTACCTATTAACTTTACCATTAGTTAAAAGGATTACTAAATCAGTTCCAGAACGTTTAATTTGGGTATCTCCCTGTGGAAAAGCTGACTCTTCAAATCTGTTCTATTCCTATTCACTAAAACTCTGCCACTGCAAGACTTGGCTTTTGCCTCTACAGCACACACATGATGCATTTAGTGAATTACTGATGGACAAAACTCTGAAGTTAAGACGATAGGATAAAACCAGAAATCCCCAAAGCTAACAAGAATTCTGTGGGCCAGGAAAAATGCTCTGAAAACCTACCATTTAGGACAAGAAAAGCCTTTTACATATTATTTCACTATTTCTACCTCTGAAGTTCTCCAAGAGTCATCAGAAGTCTCCCAGGAAAAGTAAAGACAGAAAGTATGTTTAAGCATTTTTTGTTGTTTTTCTTCTTAATAAGTCTTAGATTTATCTGTTTCTTTCTCCTCATAAGATTTTATCACTGTGCCTATGTGCCCATTGTCCCCAAGATTCCCAGAAAGGTCCGGTGAATTCTTATACTCAGACTACCTTCTTCTATACTTGCATGCATTGATTTTAATCTACCATGGGAAAAATCACTTCAAGAGATTTCTATTTAACTATATATGTAATTAGATTTATTTGAAGAGGACAGCTATTTCAGTGAGATTAAATATTTATGACTAAAACTACATAAGTAGTAAAAGATGTTCCCCAAAATAATTCTCAAGACCAAGCTTTATCCTTCATATCTTTAAAGCCAATCTTTAAAAAGTTAACAATCTGGAGTTGTAACAGTTATACAAACTACATGGTCAACATGAATGTTTTTGCATGTATTATATTGCAATCTCAATAAATTATTTGTTATAGATTATATGGAAAACAAGGCAGAAAAAGGCAACTGCCATAAGAGAAGCATACAAAACTCAAGCAAATGGTTAGAGGTGGTGAAATCATATCCAATTAAAGAGATTTTAGAAAATTCTCAAAGAAAAGGTGACATGGAACATATTAGGCCTTGTGGAACACCTAAAAAATAAATAGATAAACATAAAGAGGCAAGTTGGAGAAGAAGCGTATTATACAAGCAGTAGAGCATGAGAAACTACAGAGAAACTTCTGGTTGTAATTAAGAAATTAGAAATAATAGAGTTTACACTGTAATAAGTATCAAAGTAGTAAAATGGTAAAAGGGCTAACAGTGTCAGATTATATCAGGTTGTGATTTAAATTCCAAGCCCAAGAATTTGTTCTTAACTGGGTAAATACTAGTAGCCTTTGGAAATTTTGCATAAGATTCTAATATGACTAGTGGTGAGAAGGAAAATCATTTTATACCTTACCTGGGACAAAGTTTCCTATGCAATGCATTGCATTACTTTTTCTGAGACTGATTAACATTCCTGATGAAATAACCAGTGTAATTTTCTGATAGACATTCATGAGACTACAGTCTCTTCAAGGACGTTAAACTCGTTTCAACTAACCATCAAACTGAGAGCCAGATGAATTTTTGATATGGTTGTATACAATCTAATAATTTTTGTCATTTCCCCCTATGAACCATCTCTATCAAGATATATTTGAATTTGCTTTTTCCAAAGCTTCTTCCCTTGCAGCATATTTGAAATACAATTTTATCATCTGGTCAAAATTAGTCTGAGAATATATTTTAACAGTGGTTTTCAACTATGTTCCCATGAGAGCATCTCTCAGAGCACTGTGAGTGAGCACAGAGGTAAGGTAAGGAGAAACCTAACAGGACTAGGTGGGAGTGCCCACCCTCAATCTCTCGTCTGAAGAAAACAACTCTGTTTTATGAATTTAGGTTCCATTTCATTTGAATAAAACTTCGTAATACTAAAAAAATTGTTTGGAAATAATTTCCTTAAGTAATTAATGCCGAATTGGTCTATAAAATTGTACGGTATAGTATAGTTACTGTCACTATACTTATAGTTAAGTTATAGTTATAGTTACTTATAGTACTGTATAGTTGGTGGGAAGATAAGTTAGGACACTGTTAGAGCAAGCTAGAAGAAAAATTCATAAATACTTGAATGAGGATGTTGGCAGTGATAATGGAAGGGTTGAGACATTTGATACTGAGATAGAAATACCAAGTTGTACTACTGACTAGATGCAGGTGAAATCCTGCATCTAGTCATCCAAGATGACTAAGGTATTGATCCAAGATGTCTAGAAGAAATAGAGGAACTATTGTCAGTAATAAAGAAACCAGGAAGGAAGGGGGTCTCAGAAAAAGGATAATAAGTCTGTTCATTTTGAATTTGAGGTGACATTCAAGTCTAGCTACCTACCAGTGAGTCAAGGAGGAGACTGAGATAACAGAGACAGGGAGGAAGGGAAGAGGGACAGGAGAAAGGGAAGGAGAGAAGGAAAAAGGAAGAAAAAGAGAGAGCTCTAATAAGCATTTGCATAGAGATGGCATTTGGAACTTTGGCAGTAGGCCAAAACACAGAACCTTGAAGATGCATTTTGGAGAAAATAGTTAGAAGTGGAATTAGCCAGGGACATCTGGATGGCTCAGTTGTTTAATCATCTGACTCTTCATTTTGGCTCAGGTCATGATCTGAGGGTCCTGTGATGAAGCCCCACATCGGTCTCCATGCTCAGCACAGAGTCTGCTTGAGTTTTTCTCCCTCTGCTCCTCTAACCACCACTGCCCTCCCTCCCCCCGCTCTGGGTTAGCCAAAGTGTCAGAGATCAAGCAGAAGAAGAATCATGAGAACATACAATTTAAAAATGTACATTAAGATATGTATGCTTTTGTGTCATCCTAATTTTCTTATAGTTTCAAAGAGGAACTTGATAGTCCTTAAATGTATCTCTGCTGATAGTATGAACAAATTGGGTTTGAGACAGAAGAAGCTTTCATTCTTTTGGTGACTACTTGTTTATACTGCAGTAATATCTACTATATATAAAAAATGGAAATCAAAATGACTGTTCAAATATAAGATAGAAGTGTTTTTTTGACACTGTTGTTCTTACTATTACCTTATTATAGAGGCTTATCAATGCAACACTGCTTTTTTTTTTTTTCCTTTCAGCATTCATTAATGAATCTGTGTTTACCTAATGTATTGTAGGAGCAAGGTTCTACTCAAGCAGTTGAATAGGCTAAAAATGCTTAACCATCGGCTCAGTAATTTCTTTATGGGCAATGGTAGTAAAACACAATTTCCAACAAGGAAAGCTGAGTAAAAGGGATTCTATCTCCATTTGGAATGGGGCTTACTGCATTTCACTGATAAGAGGATGGGGGAAATGTCACCAGAACTGAAAGGCTGTGATTGCAGAACATGGGAGGTGATTGCATGTATAGGGTGCTGGGAGAGAGGGAATGCATGCAAAGACCATTTACAACAAGGCCGTGTCAGCAACAGTCACCAAGACAAGACAGAAGCTAGGATATGCTACCAGCCAGAAGGATTCAAAACAGACTCAGCTGGCCCAAAGGGTACAAGGCCATAAATGTCAAGCTCTTCTCTCAGTGACTGCTGCTGTCAGCTACAAAATGGCTCTCTCCTGGCAAGGACAGTGGGTCACATATCTCAGTTATTGCACAGGAAATAACCTGTCATCACATCATCTCTGAACACAAAGGACAAGATAATTGTCCCAAGTTGTGTCAGGCAAAAAAATTCCAGTCATCTGAGGCCGTGGTAATAGGGAACTTGATACACTCTTATTTATATGATCTCTCACTGTCTCTTGCTTTAGTAAGAAACATTTTGGAGATAGCAGTAAAATTTTGTAGTTTTAACTTGTTTCTTCAAAATCTTTCTTAATGTAGGGGATTTATTTCTAACTTTTCTAGTTAATAATTAGGTAAGGAATATCTATGTTGAATGATTAGCCATAATCAACACTGATTTTTTAAAATTCATTTTCTGTTTTGTATTTTCAACAAAAATGAAATAAATGCAGAGATTTATTTCCCAAGTCCATTAAGAGTATATTTGGTTTATGTGGTAGGGAAATTAGTCCATTATTAAAACAGATTTTAAAAGATTTATAAGAAGAGGCAAGTAGATGGAATTGCCCTGTCAGGATATTTCATGACTTTTATGGAACAAAGGTAAAATTGTATGATTTCTATTATACTTTCTCAGCTGTTATTCAAATTGATTATAACCATAAAGGAATTTCATATTCTGATTCATCACCACATTCAATGATTATGAAGTCTTCTAAACACAAGCATGAAATTCTGCTTCCTCTTCCTAGTGCTAGATTCACACAACAAGGTCTCTTTAAAGATGGTTATCACATTTTCTGTTTCTCCCAAAATGTGCTTTTTAAATAGCTAAAGTTGGAATAAAAATTAAAAAAAGAAAAAAAAACTAAATAATGCCTGTTGATTGATTCTGGAAACAAGAGGGAATTGTATAATGTTTATAATTCAAAGGAGGATTATCTGCATGAATTTCAAGAAGATCCTACTTCCCTAAATGTTGTGACATTTTAGAAAATGTTGGTTAAGTGTCATGCTTTCCCCCCAGCTTCAAAAAGTCAAAATCAAGAGGTTTTGAAAGCTTGATTAGCAAGTACAAATAACAAATAGAAAAGGAGAACTACTTGAGCAAAATCAAAAAGGTGGATGTGTTAAATTGAAACCAGAGAAAGAACCAGGCATGTAGTTCTGGCTCCACTAAAAATCCATGACCAAAATGTTAATGACTGTCTTTTCTTTTTCTTGTTTCTTTTCTTTTGGAAAGTGATACTCCCAATTTTGTTTGTTCTGAACAAGACATGGAGTGTTATATCATTTCAGCGAACTGAAAGCATTAATGAAATATAATGTGCAGGCAGATAGATTCTGTGAATTTATGTGTGAACTTATATGAGAAAGGAAAATATGGCAGGAGATGTGGGGATGGAGGGAACCTAGTCCTGTATATAAAATAGAGAAGAAAATAGGATTATTCCTTTTACTTTTCCTCCTTCAAATAGAAAACAAAAAAATAATTTCTGGGAAATGATGGTAACATAAACTTAAACAGAAACATCCTGAAAAGGATATTCAGAATGCATTTATTCAAATATTTTAAAGAAGGGATTTTACATAACAAAAGGAAATTTCACATCTGTATCAAAATTACCCTATCTCTTGTCCCCTCCACTTAGAGAACCATTCCATTTTCCTACAATATCTCTCCTCCAATGACTTTTACTCCATAAAGTGTCTGAAATATGACCAGCCTCACAGTAGAATGCATTAAGCTGCTAGAAAACATTATCCAGATGAAAGTGGCTTTATTTTTTCATTATTCTGTTACATTAGTCATCATACAGTATATCATTAGTTTTTGATGTAGTGTTCCAAGATTCATTGTTTACGTATAACAGCCAGTACTCCATGCAGTATGTCCCCTGGCTTTAGAAAGAAGTGTTTCTTATTGTTCTATATAATCATTACAAAGTTGGATAATCAGTGAAGGTTTGGCAACTTAGCAGTATCAACAAGGATCTAAGCTCTGCTTCTGTGCTCACTCTGCAGTCCTCGGTGTATTGGCTTTTGTCCTCGGCTTATTACTGCATGACTGCAAGATGGCTACTGTAGCTCGGCTTCATGTCTGCCTATAACAAATTATAGGAAGGAGGGGCCAGGCAGTAGAGCTGTTTCCTTATGGGAGGGAAAAATCCCAGGAGCCTACTCTATGTTTTATTATCAAGAAATGGGTGGTATAGCCATTACTAACAGCAAGGAAAGGAGGGATACCAAATATCTGGTATTTTCCAGTTAACGAATATAGGTTGGGACTGGTGTTGACGTAGGGGTCCAGAACAGTAGTGCTCCTTTGAACTTCCTCTCAAGGTTACATATTTAAAATACTTTAAAAATAATATTTATCAAGAAATAGGCAATGCAAGAGCAAGATAATATTTGGATAACATAATACCAGTCAATAATGGTAGCCATCTGATATGGCAGTAAAAAAAAGGGATTTAGACAACAAAAATGACTTTATTTTCATGTGTTTACTATCTTCAAGATGAGATTCAATGTGAGAGTAAAAATTCAAAGCTCTATAATTTCATGAGCTAAGATTAATGAAATATATGAAGAAAACTATATGAGTTCTTATTTTTAAGACGTATCCACTAAGACCTTTTAGAAATTCAAAAGGATCTTAGGAAGCATAAGATGGGTGAGGCAGCAATTCAACAGCATTATTTAGAACCAGTGTTATTTGCTTCCTGTACTAATTATTTCACCAAATGAATAATAAGTCTCCTGAAGTACCATTATTTCAATATCTACTGCTAGGGTAGAAAGCTCTATTGTTAACAGCTGCACAGGGACATAAAGTTCAGAGGTTACAACCATATTCAGTATAGGCATTGCTCTAAAATCTGACTTCACTCTTGCAAAATTCCCCAAAATGAACATGCCTTGTTCCCTTGAAACATTTCGCCATTTCCTAATGATAGGTTTTAGGAAAAAGAGAAACATAGGATGAGTTTCAAAAAAAAAAAATAAAAAATCTACTTGGTGCAACAAGAGTCCCAGGTTTATGTAGTACAGACACCGTGGTTTTCACCCAGCCTCCTGTTATGTTTACTAGAGGATCAGGGCAATCTCCAGAGTAAAAAATGCTGAATAATAAAGAATAGATATATTAAAAAATATATATACACCTAGGAATAACATAGTAAAATAAGAAATGAGGAAAATAAAAATATGACCATTAGAATATCACACTAATAATTGCTACTGATGAATGTTAAAATCAATGGACAAAAATTAAGAGAAATGGAATATTTTATGACCTCAAAATATGCCCCCCCAAAATGTTTATTATATAGCCTAATGCAAATTTTTTGATACTCCTGCTCTAGGAGGTGAAGCTTTATTCCACTTCCCTTGAGTATGAGCTGAACTTGGTAACTCATTTCTAATGAGAGAGCAGAGAGAAGGAAAAGTAGTAATTTTATTTTTTTAAAGATTTTATGTATTTATTTGACAGAGAGAGAGACAGCAAGAGGGCGAACACAAGCCAGGGAGAGGGAGAGGGAGAAGCAGGCTTCCAACTGAGTAGGGAGCCTGATGCAGGGCTCAAAACCAGGATCCTGGGATCGTGATATGAGCCGGAAAGCAGATGCTTAATGACTGAGCCACCCAAGCATCCCAAAAAGTATAGTTGAGAAACATGATGGATTTTATAGTTGAGAAACATGATGAATACTACATTAACCAAGTGATTGAGGCCAACATAATCAGTTGTAAGTCATGGTGATATTAAAAGTTGCTAAATTAAGAGAGAATGAGGGAACTTCATTTGTGTGGCATTCTTCCCAAACTCTATTGCCCCAGTCTAATCATAAAAACTTTAGACAAACCCAAATTGAGAATCATTTGACAAAATACCTGACCAGTGAGGGCTCTTTAAAAGTAACAAATGTGTATTTTAGAAAATAAGAAAGACAAAAACTCAATAATCTAAGCTTCCACCTTAGGAAACTATAAAAAGAACAAATTAAATTCAAATTAGAAGAAAAGAACTAATTAAAAAAAATAGAGCCAAAATCAATGATATTGAAAACACAAAATTATTAAAGAAAGCCAATGAAATCAAAAGCTGCTTCTTTGAAAAGATCAATAAAACCAATTAACTTGTAACCAGGCTAACTAAGGAAAAGAGAGAAGAAACAATTAGTAATATCAGAAATGAAAAAAAGGGGACATCGTAACTGATCTCACAAACATTAAAAGGATAATAAAGGAATATTAGGAGCAACCTTATGGTCACAAACTTAATAACCTAGATAAAATGAACTAATTCCTTAAAACATACAACATGCCAGAACTTGCACAAGCAGAAATATATAATCTTAATAGGTCTGTATCTATTAAAGAAATTGGATCAATAATTAATAACTTTCCAAAACACAAAGAACCAGGCCCAGATGAATCTACTGGTGAATTCAACTAAACACTTAAGAAGAAAAGTATACCAATTCTCTACAAGGTCTTGCAGAAGATGGAAGTGGAAGAACTACTCCTTAATCCAACCTATAAGACCAGGATTACTCTATTATCCAAACCAGACAAAGACATTGCAAGAAAGAAAAACTACAGATGAATATCTCTCATGAGCATAGATACGAAAAACCCCAATAAAATTTTAGCAAAACAAATCTAGTAGTATATAAAAAGAATTATACACCACAACCAAGTGAGATTAATTCCTGGTATGCAAAGGAGTTTCAACATTCAAAAATCACTTAATGTAATCATCAGTCACATCAATAGGCTGAAATAAGAACTCATTTAATCATGTCAGTAGATGCAAAAAATAAATAAGTAAAATAAACTAGGTGTTTTATCATTAAAATAAGAAACATGGCAAAGGTATCTGCTCTCACTACTCTTATTCATTACCATACTGCAAGTCCTAGCTAACACAATAAGACAAGGAAAGGAAATATAAGGTATATAGATCAGGAAGGAAGAAACAAAATTTTGTTTGTGGATGACATGATTGTCCAAGCAGAAAGTACCAAAGAAGTAACAAAAAGCTTTTGGAATTAAGTTATTACTGCAAGGTTGCAGGGTACAAGGCTGATATACAAAAGTCAATTGGTGTCTTATATAACAACAATGAACAATAGGAATTTGAAGTTAAAAACACAATACCATTTACATTAGCATCCCTCAAATGAAATAGT
Source organism: Enhydra lutris kenyoni (assembly GCF_002288905.1). Taxonomy (NCBI): domain Eukaryota; kingdom Metazoa; phylum Chordata; class Mammalia; order Carnivora; family Mustelidae; genus Enhydra; species Enhydra lutris. The sequence goes on from NW_019154096.1 coordinate 20,935,639, forward strand.
TTTGGTATCAATCTAGCAAAATATATGTAAGATCTATATGAGAAAAATTATAAAACTCTAATAAAAGAAATAAAGAATATCTAAATAAATGGAAAGAACTACATAGATAAGAAAACTCATCAGTGTTAGGATGTCAATTTGACCCAACTTGATCTGCAGATATAATACAACCTCTATCAAAATAATAGCAAGTGGGGCGCCTGGGTGGCTCAGTGGGTTAAGCCGCTGCCTTCGGCTCAGGTCATGATCTCAGGGTCCTGGGATCGAGTCCCGCATCGGGCTCTCTGCTCAGCAGGGAGCCTGCTTCCCTCTCTCTCCCTCTCTCTCTCTCTCTCTCTCTGCCTGCCTCTCCATCTACTTGTGATCTCTCTCTGTCAAATAAATAAATAAAATCTTTAAAAAAAAATAATAGCAAGTTATTTTGGTTATTGACAAACTAATTCTAAATTTAATGTGGAAAGACAAAAGACCCAGAATAGTCAATATAATATTGAAGAAGAAAAACAAAGTCAGAGGATTGACATTACCCAACTTCAAGACTTAGTATAAAGCTACAATAAAATAAGTAGACATGATAAACTAGGAAACTGTGATAAAATACACATTTTGAAGGACATTAAGAAGGCATGGCAACTGAATGTACTGTGTATCCTGGATTAGATCTTGGAACAGAAAGTGGACATAAAAAGAAAAACTGGTAGGGGTGCCTGGGCAGCTCAGTCGGTTAAGCATCTGCCTTCTGCTCAGGCCATGATCTCAGGGTCCTAGGATCAAGCCCTGCATTGGGGTCCCTGCTCAGTGGGGAAACTGTTACTTCCTCTCCCTCTGCATGCCTCCCCCGAGTCCCCACTGCTCTTGTGTGCATGCTCTCTTTCTTTCTCTCTCTAGCTATTTCAAATAAAATCTTAAAGAAAAAAAAAGAAAAACTGATGATATCTGAATAAGGTCTATCATTGAGTGAGTGACACCACACCAATATTAACTTCTTAGTTTTGACAAATGTACTGTGGTAATATAAGATTTTAACTTTAGGAAAAGATGGTGGAAGGGAACTGTATTATGGGAACCATATTACCTGTACTATCACTGAATATCTTCTGTAAATATAAAATTATTTTGATGTAAAAACCTTTTTAAAATTCCAGACCAGTTGTCACTCATGTACAAACATACTAAATTTCTAAGATAATAGCAAACCAAAATCTACCATTACATAAAAAAGATATATGCCAGCCCAAGTTAGATCCATTTCAGGAAGACTGTTTTTGTAAGATTGTTTTAACATTAGAAAATTAATTCACCTCATTAACAGATTAAAGGGGAAATTACATATAATCTTCTCAATAGATATAGATATCAATAATAATTCAAACAATCTTCTATCAAACTAGGAATAGAAGGGAATATCTTTAGTTTCAGATGGAACATCCACAAAAATCTATAGCAAACATATTCAATTGTGAAATGTTAGAAAGCATAATTCTGAAATACAATAAAAAATAGGTATATATACTGACACCACTTTATTATCACCTATAAATAAATTATGGACTATAAATAGTCCATAATGCAAGAAAAATAAAATTAAAAGCATAAATATTAGAATAGAAACAAAATAACTGCAACAGATTGGTAGAAAAAAGGTGAAGCGTAAACAGTATATTCTGGAAGGCAGCTATGCTCACCACTATACCACCAACGCTAAATAGTATATTCTGTAAAAAATAATAGATCTGGAAACTCTCCTTGTAAGTCAAGATATTTTAAAATTAGAATAAGATGCATGGAAAAAGAATAGAAATGGACATATAGACTACAGGAACAAAACCAAAGATTGATGCACAGACTATGAATTTATGTAAACTTGATATATTGTAGATATGGCTGTGCACATTGAAAGGAAGAACTTTTTAAAACAAGAGTTCTGGTACGATTGTTTATGCATATAGAGAGAACAAAAATAAAATCCTTATCTCACAATATACAAAAAATAAATTTATTAATATGTTAAGTAAAAAAGGGAAATCTTGAAAACTTTCAGAGAACAAATATTTTTAAGCCCTCAGTAAAGGGAGAAACTTAGAACTGCAGACCTGGACTTTTCTTCATCAATAAGGTCATAAAGAGAATGAAAAGACAAATCTAAACTAGGAAAAGATAAAATAAAACTAATAAAACAACCCAATAGAAAAAAATAAGTCAATGTCAAACAGATATTTCATAGAAAAGGAAAAAGAGATTATTGACAAACATGGAAAAAAAAGAAGCTTAATCTCATAGGGAATCAGAAAAAGCAAATTGGAAGGATATTCTTAAATATTTCACATATATAGACTGCCCACATATATAGACTGCCCAAAATTCAAAATACAAGTTTATAGGAGTTGTCAAACATCTGAACTCCATCTCACTGCTTGTTGGTAGTTAAAATTGAAAATCTCTTAGAAAACAACTTGATATTGGCTCTTAAATCAGCACAGTCACATAACCTATGGCCCTGTCCTTCATTCTTAAATATCTACCCTAGAAAACTTTTGCATCAGATAAACCAGAATTAATATGTTCATGGCAGCTTTATGCAAAATAGAAAAAGAGAAAGAAAGAAAGAACAAAAAGAGAAAGAAATGTCCCTATAATCCATATGTTCCTCAGCGGTAGAATAAATACATTTTATATTTTAATATAATGGATTAATGAAGGTATTCATGTTTAAAAAAAAACGTGAAAAAAGTTGCAAAAGATATGAAAAATATATTTTTAAATATTTTGTTTATTTGAGAGAAAGAGAGAGTATGTGTGTGTGTGAGACAGAGCACATGAGCAGGGGGAAGGAGCAAAAGGAGAGGGAGAAACAGACTCCCCACCAAGCAGGGAACCCAACACACTGGGCTCAATCCCAGGACGCTGAGATCATGACCTGAGCCAAAGGCAGAGGTTTAATGGACTCAGCTACCCAGGTGCCCCTAAAAAACAAATTTTGATCCTAAAGTAAAATAATACTGGTGCACCCTCACATATTCACCACACACTAAGTATTACATTATTATATTAAGTGTGTACAATTACATGAAGAAGTAAGGAAATGATCAGTACAAAATTCAGGACAGTGATTAAATGAGCAGACTATAGAAGGTCATACAATAAGAGTTAAGTACAGATATTCACTGGATTTACTATTAAAATTATTTTGAAATATATATATTATATATATTATATATATATACACTTTAATGTTTAATTACATATTTTTCAAGAGTAAGTAACAGCCAAAAAAATCAGTTGTTCACCCTTTCTGTGTTTCTCAATTCTCCTCCTTCTACCTCTACCTGATCCCGGCCTGACCCTCACCTCCTGCCTGGTATCTGAGTCCTGGCTTAAGATAACCAAATTAGTTTCTCTTGCTTGCATCCAGGTATCCTGACTGAAACACAACATAAAAATATTATTTCCAGCTTAGAATGACAAATATCATCTCCCTAGGTATTTAAGCATTTTTGTTTTTATTAATTTTAGCGCATACATGTTATCAATTTCCAAGTTATTTCGTAGGTTTCTGTAAAAGAATGAGTACAAAATAGCACCGATAATAATGGACTCAACAGGCGCTTCTGGGTGGTTCAGTCTGTTACGTGTCTGCCTTTGGCTCAGGACATGATCCCAGGGTCCTGGGATGGAACCTTGAATAGGGCTCCTTACTCAGTGGGGAGTCTGCTTCTTCCCCTGCCCCCTCCCTTCTCCTGCACTTGGCCGTCTCTCTCTCATCCTCTCAAATAAGTAAATAAAAGCTTAAAAAATATGTAATAGATATATTATATATATATATATATATATATATATATATAAAGAAACAGGGGAAAAACAAAGAAAAAAGAAAAACACAGCGAAGCAAACTGTCAACCTTGTTTTCTCAAATGGACTACACATTTAGCCAATTATCTTTAATAAACCTTTAATCCCACTTTGTGTTTCTTCCAGCATCCTATATGAAATCAGTGAATGTAAGTTAAAACTCCTTTAAACAAAATAGAACTGTCACAGAGAGTCAACTGAAAAAAAAAAAAAATCATCTATGACTTTAAATTCTGATGGAGACTTTTATTTCCCTACAGTTGCCATAGCTGAAGTCTTTCAGTTCACAAAGTAGAAAGTTTAAGTTTGCCTGTTTTACAAATAAGGACCCCAAGGTCCAAGTAGGTTAAAAGATTCACTTGAGGATATAAAGTAGTCAGTGACAATTCTGACACTGGTGCCACAAATTCAGAGAGAATTGTCTTCTTCTTTAAAAGGGACGAGTTACATAAAACACTTGGCAACACTGACAAACACATAATACTTAATAATAAAGGTGAATTCGCTCTCCTATCCCCTCCATTTTGCCGCATTTATCAGTTCCACACAGCTGACTGTTTTGAGCTGTAGAACTCAGGTCTCAGCAAGAACGTTAAATTGACAGAATCCAAAGTCACACAGTGGTTCTTCCTACCCTGACCCAACTGAATGTATTTTTACCAATATGTCCCTGGTCAATTATTACTACACTTTAGATTATCACATGATTCCAAACTCCAAATTAAAGAAAATAAGACTATCTAGAAGAGTAGGAAAAAAACAAACAAACATACAAACAAAAAAAACAAACTCCAGATTTGAAGCAATACATAAAAGTGTCCAGATAATTAACTGATTTTTTTTTTCCAACTTCCATCTGGTATCGCACATAGTGGACAGACCACACAACTGGCCGTCAGCCACCTGGATTCTGTTTTCTGTGGTTTGACCTTCAGCAAATCATGTAACTTCACTGAATCTCAGCCTCCTCATCTGAAAGCAGAAATAGTTTAACCAGATATTCAGTAAGGTCCCTTCCTATTCTGAGTCCTCTTATTTATTTTTTTTTAACTGCCATGAATTTACAGTATCTTCTGGATACTGCCAATACAGAAAGTCAAATGACAGCTTTAGGCACTGATGTGTCTCAATAATGCACTTCAGGCTACAGCACAGAAGGGCTGCGTGAATCAGTGCTGATGACAGAATTAGAATTTACAGTGGCACCTAATCTATTGTTTTTCTACTGAGCCACGCTACCTCATAGAGACTCTGTTAATAATAAAACAAGATTTAAAGGGCAAAACTCCACAATTTCATACTGGTATATGCAAGGGTAAAGTGGAAGAGGCTTCTATAAAATCACCCAACTGTAATGACCGTTTAGTATTTTCACCGCTGCAGAAATAAAAAACGTGTACTTGTCTGCTCTTGTCTGGCCAGATAGCAATATTTGGTCCAAAGATGATAGCGGAGCTAACAAAAAATTAGAGACTAGTTACCCACATGTCTGCATACAAAACTCTGCATACAAAGGTACATTTGAATAGCCTTTCACTGATAAAAGGACAACTGGACTTCTAAAGGTTCATAGCAGCTTTGTATGCAAGGACTTTGGTACTGAAGGGACTTCAGAAATGACCTTAAAACTCAGGGCTGAGGGGCACCTGGGTGGCTCAGTGGGTTAAAGCCTCTGCCTTAGGCTCAGGTCATGATCCCAGGGTCCTGGGATCGAGCCCGGCATCGGCATCGGGCTCTCTGCTCAGTGGGGAGCCTGCTTCCCTTCCTCTCTCTGCCTGCCTCTCTGCCTACTTGCGATCTCTGTCTGTCAAATAAATGAATAAAATGTTAAAAAAAAAAAAAAAAAAAACAACTCAGGGCTGAAAGGAACCACTCATTGAAATAGTGGTTTCCCAAATTCCAGACTCCAAATTACTAAACACATGTTTCTAGTCATGGCTATTTTACATACGATTTTTACATGCTCATAAAGAAGCACACATTGAAATACACACTCTTACGATGGAAAAATTCAAAACCTGAAATTAGTTTCCTTTATTATTATACTCTCAAAAATTTTACATATTACTTGTTTATGTGAAATAGTAAATAGAGGTATACTGGAGCTTAAAATATTAGGCTCCAAATAAAAAACAAGTATTAGTCCATGGTTTTACAAATGTTTTTATTGTTGATATTATAACATCATCTTAAGATATATAAGTGACTCCAATCATCTCCAAAACTTATTTATTCAGAGAGATAACACTCGATATCTTAAATCCCGATGTTACTTTCCCATTAGCTATTTTTTTCTTACACTGACAAAAGCCTATTTTAATTTGATTTAGAGTAAAAATAAATGAAGTCTATTTTTGATTCCCATTTGCAAACTGTGACACATTATGAAGTTCATAAAAAGCACAGGCACTGTAATTTATTGGTCTGAAGACCTGAGTTTCATTTTTACTTTATTTCCTGAGATTCATTTTGTGACATTGCCTGGAGCATATCCTTTGCAAACATACAAATAGATAACATTAGTTTCCTAAATAAGGTTTATAAGCTGAGACTGGACTTCCTTGTCAAATGTGGAAAGAAATGCAGGCTCCTGCTCAACTCCATTAAGCAGCCACAGTCCACTGGGTTCAATGTTCTCTGTGACGGCCACTAGCGCTGGAAACACACCTGGAACAGGGCGTGACAGGGTCACTGAGCTGTCTCGCTAATTTGCAGGACTGAAGTCTCCTCTGAGCAAGGTTTCAGATGAAGCACGTGCTTAAATCATATCTTTGTTTATTATGTAGGTGGCAGGATTTTTATGCTTTTACATCTTGCTGTATAACCCTGTAATTTCTTGCAAATGAAAAATTAGGGAGTTTCATCCCTCAGATGTTCATGTTTTATGAAAACATTGACGTGGTATCAGAGAAAATAGTCAGACCCTGAAGGTGGGTCCTTTGGTTCTTGTTATTGTTTAGAAACTAAAATACATTATTTGATCTGATCATACTTTATATAGGTTTTAATTTTTTTCTCCTTACTCTGCAATTTCAATCTTTTCTAAATTTTAAAAATTATTCAGTAAATGAAAGGAACGATTACTGAAACTCTTAAGAGCAGAACTTACTACTATTTAAAGTTTGAAAATGGTTATATCTGTACCAAATCAGTTATTCCAAGTGACTTTACTTCAAAGACTACTGATTTAGGTATATTTTTTCCTAAAATAGCATATAATTTTAGCATTAATAATTGAAAAAATAGCAATTAAAAACACAAAACAAAAATTTACCAAATCTTTTTAAGCTGAATCTGTAAATCTTAAAATCCTTATTTAGACCTCTAATAGTGTAAAATACTGCCTTTCAATTTTTGTGATATTTACATATATTTATGTATATTTAAAATCATCAATTGTTTTCATTCTGTATCAAAACATCTTTATCATCTGTATTTTTAAAAGCAAATTATGTCAGTGAAGAAAATTCTCTTGGCTAGCCATTGGAAAGACTAATTTGCTTATATTTTAAACACCCATACAAATTCATGTTTTATTATATATTTCAAAGCTCTAAAACAAAATCGATTGAGGCAACTTGAAGTTCACCAAAATGTTTTGGCTTCTTAATTTGAAGTCAACTTATGCTCTTCCCTAACAACTGTTACTTACTCTACTCATAAAAAATAGCAGATAATCTAAAAGTTAACTCAAAAGGCCTAATATTCTATTTTAGTCCCTTTATCCTTGGCACACAGTCTCAACTAATCTAAGGGAAATCTTTGTACAAATCCTACATTTGCCAATGGTAAGATGGCTATCGTTCATATCTGCTTGAGAAGAATCACAAAATATCTACTTTTTACAAATATGCACACATAAGCATTTTAAAGGGAAATTTTAGCTTTTATTTTGGCCTGAGCTTAAGAATATATCTGAATAAAAAAGAGAGAGAGAGAGAGACTAGAACTACATTCTGTTCTCATTTGAAATTCTTTATGACTTTCCACCAAAAGTTTGCCCCAGTATTTGAAATACATAAGTATGTGAGCACGACAGTACCACACACATGCACAAATAGACCATACTAATAATACTTTTCATTTCTAGAGCTCCAAGATTCTGTCAGCAGAGCTAGATTCCAACCTTAAATAGATGGGAAAATTTAGAACAAACAAACAAATCTCCTAACATATTCTCAATAGACTGCAGATTTTCTTAGAAAGAATAACATTTTCATTTTTTCTCTTGTGCATATCATATCTTAAATCTTTGATGATGTTCACCACTTTCTAGTTTACAAAATACTTACTAGTCAGTTCACAGTAATTCTATGATTTAGGTGAAGGGATCTCATTCCCATTTAACGGATCAAAAGAAATCTGAGGCTTGCAGAGGTTGATTTGCTAACTTTGTATCAACTGAAATAAGGTCATTTATTTACTTACTTATTTATTTGTTTATTTACCTTTTTAGAGAGTGAGAGCACGAGCAGGAGGGGCAGAAGGAGAGGAAGAGAGAAGACAGACTGTAGATGGAATGTAGGGCTCACCTGTGCCCAATCGCAAGACCCTGAGATCATGATCAGAGCCAAAAATCAAGAGCTGGATGCCCAACTGACTGCACCACCCAGGTACCCCTGAAATCAGGTCTTAACTTTTAAATTTAGTTTAGTACCCCCCTCACTATCCATCACTATATCCTAAACTAGTTTTATAGACTGCTTTTCTTTAGGCAATAATGGGTGATAAATTCTCTGAAGACCTGGGTACATTCTATCACTTGTGTCTTTAAAATTTGACATGTTTTCCTTTGAGATCTGTGCTGTGGTAATTTCAATTTCTACAATGTCCCGTCATGTGTTCATCATGTTTTCGCCTACCATGGCCTGAAGAGAGCAAACAAAAATTAAACATTTATGCCCAACTATTTCAGGCCATATTCCAGTTATACAATAATATCAGTTCATGTTTAACTTAACTTTGTCGGGAAAGCATTGACTTTTTTGTATGTTGTTGTCTCAAATGCAATATTGTTCTATATTGTGTCATAATATATACAGGTACAGTGTAACCCAGAACCAGCATCAAATAACTACATGTCCATCTTATGCAGAATATTTTATGCACAGATACACAAAAAAGGCTGATGCCTTATAGATTTTGTAGAGCAGATGACTAGTCCCTGACTGAGAACTCAAATGCGGAATAGCTAAAATCAAAATTTTCCTGGTTAAAAGAAAGGCAAACATTGGAGTTTGTTGCTCTTTTTGTCATTTTAGGTTGTAAGCGTTTTTCCTCTGTGGCAAGTTACACGATCTCAGAGCAGCGTGGGGAGATTCATGTCCGGGTGTAAGGCACAGATGAACAGCTGAGCTTCTAAAGCCTTTGTGGCTAAACCCCTCAACGTTGGGATACAGCAGTCAGTCCAGGAAACGGAGGATGAAACCATCTGTAGCTGTCAGGTGCTTTGGCTAAACCACACATACAAAGCACAAAGCACGCGGCAGTGATCCCAAAGACCACAAGAATAAAAACGCCGAACACTAGCACAGTGCTTTCTTTCACTTTATACAGTGACAGAGCCTTGACCTGAAAACTGTGGCGAATTCTGTCATGTGTCTGATGTTTATTCAATCTGCAATGGTGACATACACCTGTGGATTAGGCAGGAGTATCAGTATTAGATTCAGGAAGACAACCATGAATGGGAATTCGACATGGGCCCCAGTGTGCATGGAATTCTTGGAGAAATAACAAGGAAATATCAACCTTTCCCCTTGTTCCCCAATAGTTAAACCCATGAAGAACTTGGAAACCTGAGTTTTAACCTCTCCAAAACCACTTGTCCTTATTTAAATGTACAGAAAGAGTTTTAAAAGCCATGTTCTATTTATTAAATTTTAATTTTTGGTAGAGGTCTTGCTACTTGAGCCACAGAAGTTGAAGCATAGCTGAATAGATTTTAATGTTTTAATTATGTAAAACTTAAAACTAAACAAAGCTGCTACACATCACTATTAGGGGCATGCCTAAAAAAAAAAAATAGGGCATGCCTAAGAGCTTTTGTATATATAATAATTAGCTATATATAGGTCATTTTAATAATGGTCATAATTATAATTATTTTCATCTAATTAATTCAAATGGATTTTTCTCTTTTCTTAAGTGTCTAGTATCTATAAAGTGTCTGCTTAATATCCATGATACACTCTCCTGATTGATTTGCTTGCCTGATTACTCTCCTTTCACACCTCTTGGCCCCATTCAGTAAAAGACTAAGGTCTTAATCCTAAAATTTCCTACTTGTTACCAGGTAGTTAGGCCTGGAGTAATATATATCTCTCCTGCCTAATAAAACCTTTCTCAGAAATTTTTTTAAAGATTTACCCAATCATTTGAGAGAGAGAGAGAGCAGGAAGGGGCAGAGGGAGAGAATCCCCAAGTTTACTCCTACTGAGGGTAGAGCCCCACAAGGGGCTCCATCTCAGGACCTTGAGATTCTGACCTGAGCTGAAACCAAGAGTCCTATGCTCAACTGACTGAGGCACCCAGGCACCCCACAAACTTTCTCAGAAATTTTTGAACTATATTTTTAAAGGCTTCATGATTCCCATTCCAATCTAGAAATCTGTGTGTGTGTGTGTACATGTGTGTGCAAACATTAAGCATAAATATGGTAGTGGTGATGAATATGACGGCTGTTGTTCAGAGCTGAAGCGTAAAAACCTCAGAAACTCTGAGGCTGTGGGTTGCAGATTCTTTAAATGGCCAAGAGTTGCTTGACACATCAAGGAAGGAATAAGAATCAATGTTACAGATGGGAAGAGGTGAAGAGGGAGCTCAGATAGGTTATCTCCTGAAGTTCCTAGACATAGGCCTTTGCCACAATGGACTTGAAGATAAAATCATACAAATTTTAAGTTTGTCATTATCAAATGAAGGAAGGGAGAGGGGAAGAGAGTGTCAGTTGAGGAGAGGGAATGCACCTTCTACTCGCCCTATTTGAAATGGTAAAATCTGACAGTTATAAAGTTCTTACAATGGGCTAGCCAATGTCGTAAGATTGCATGGAATATTCCATCTAATTCAGATGAAGAGTCTGTGGTATGAGGATCATTGTCTCTGAAGCTTAGAGGAGATAAAAACCAGACTCAAGTTTAGACAGCTAGTACATGACAGGTCTGTCTGATTTTTGAGTCTAAGGTTTTCTCCTGTTTCATGAGGCTTTGAGGAGGATTAAATGAGAGTTCCCAATGAACTTAGAATAAATCCCAAACTCCTCACCTCCCTCACCAACATCATCTTCCTTTTATTCAAGTGTGCTGTAATGACGTTGATCTTACTTTCTAAAACTTGGAGATAAAATCCTTCAGCCTCAAGATCTTGGCTCTTGGTCTCTGGCTAGAATGCTCTCTTTGTGACTCCTTCTCTTAAATCTCAGCTCAAATGTCATCAACTCTGTGAGGCCTTCTCTGACCAGCCTACCTAAAGCCCCTATAAGACTCCACATGAGTAATGACTTACTCACTTGATTACTTATTTATTATTTATCTCTTTTTCAAGGCTTGGTCCATGAGGGTAGGTACATCTATATCTCCAGACCCTATCATAATATTAACATAAAGCCACTCAGTATATAGTTGAATGAATAAAACAAAATGGCTGATTCAAAGTCTCACATACCTCTTAGTCATTACATATTAATCCACTCCATTATTAATCACTACAAGAAAGCAAATAGAGGTCAGCCAAATAATGAATCATCAAATATTTCCCCTGTCTACAATATGTGATTTGTTAAAATGAGAGGACATGTGAACCCTCTCATCCTTCTGGCCCCAGACTTCAGACCTAAAGGAAAATTGAAGCAAAAATAAATACATACATATATACATATATAAATAGGGTTGCCAGTCTTTGCAGGCTACACAGACTCCACAGTCCCTTTGGGTACCTCTCCTCAACCATAGTTTACATGTTGTAATACCTCCTAGAGGTGCACAGATAACATGAGCAAGTGAAGTTGGCCCAGGGAGAGTTAAGCACAGGACCATATATGCTTCCAATGTAAGGGATGGCTCCACCCCAGCTACAGCCGATTGCTGGCTGTTGATGCCATGGCTGAATGCGGCCCAGGGTTGACAAATACTGGGGGTTTTTTGTTTGTTTGTTTTTAAGGGAGGCCAAAAATTAGATTTTATGCAAGATCTCTTTTTTATCTGTTTATTTGAGAGATAGAGAGAGAGCACAAGCAAGGGGAGAGGCAGAGGAAGAGGGAGCCAAAAGGGAATGAAGGGCTCCATCCCAGGACCCTGAGATAATGACCTGAGCTGAAAGCAGATGCTTAACCAACTGTAACTGACTGAGCCACCCAGGCACCCCTGAAAAATTTTCTAATTCTAGGTCATAAAAATTAAATCTAAAAATTTAAAATACGTATGAAAAATACTTTCTCACCAACCACCACTTTTGCTGATCATTATTATCTGATACCATTTTCTCTTCCTTTTCTATCCTCAAGAGAAGACCTTGAACTGTAGGGGGGGGAAACTAAATTCAAATGCACTTGGGACAAGAACTTGATTTCCTCCAGTTACAGTCTTTTTTTTTTTTTTAAGATTTTATTTATTTATTTGACAGAGAGAGATCACAAGTAGACAGAGAGTCAGGCAGAGAGAGAGAGAGAGAGAGAGGGAAGCAGGCTCCCTGCTGAGCAGAGAGCCCGATGCGGGACTCGATCCCAGGACCCTGAGATCATGACCTGAGCCGAAGGCAGCGGCTTAACCCACTGAGCCACCTAGGCGCCCCTCCAGTTGCAGTCTTTAATAAGTTTCTCAACTTCCATGAGCTTCAATTTCTTATAAAAATTAGATATTATTTATTAAATAGATTATTTATTTCTTCTAGGGAATAAAATCTCATAATGATTATACTATGCTGAAAAAAGCAATTAATTTAGCTTTGAAATTATCTTTTTCAAGAATAAAAACAATATTCATACATAAATTCCAAGCCAATTTTGGCAGTTCTTGGATAAAAATAAGAATAAAAAAACTATAAAAAGTCCCATTAAAAAATATAATCAAGCATCTGTTCTTGCTATTGATTATAGATGTCTATGCAAAATTGAGTTCTCACAAAAAAAAAGAAGAAAAGTAACAGTTCTTACAGAGAATCTTACAGTCAGTTGTGTGTTACTTTTTCACTTTTTCAAGGACTGTACTATCATCTCAAGAAGGTAAGGAAAGAATTAAAGAAGGAAAAGGTCAGAATTTTCAAATGTAATCACCAGCACACTATGATGATTTATTGATCAGTTTTATTGAAAACAACGTACTGCTTTTTTTTTTTTCATTTGAAAGAAGTAATTTCCCTCTACAAATAATTTTTAAGTAAAGCTGGATGTATGAAGGTTTCAGGAATCCCAATTTTAACATCACAGCTTTTTTTTTTTTGTTTAAGATTTTATTTATTTATTTGAGAAAGAGAGTGAGAGGGAAGAGCAGAGGGAAGGGGAGAAGCAGACTTCTCACTAAGCAGGGAGCCTGACCTGGGGCTCAACCAGGACCCTGAGATCATGACCTGAGCCAAAGGCAGACACTTAACTGACTGAGCCACCCAGGTACTGCAAACATTACAACTTCTGATGACTGTTTAGAGTGTATCCTCTATGCTGTTTCCATTTCATTATTAATAATAGCTACCTGATATATTGGGTGCAAAATAAAGGTCAGAACTACGCAAGGGATTTTGTCTACTTTACCTCTAACTTCGACAACCATGCAATAGGTCTTATTCTTGTTTAATGGACAGAGATAATTTCAAGGAGTGGAATGACAAATATTAAAGTCATCTGAATTTGAAGCAAGCCAGGGCTGAGTGGCTCCAAATGTTCTATTTCCCTCCAGGATATATGTATATATGTGTGGACATATATATACATATGTGTACACATGTGTGCACATGTGTATGTGTATTTAAGTGTTGTGATTTGAAAGTTGATAATAGATTAGTGTTTATGTATATCTTGTTAATTATTCCTGGTATTTCAGATATATATCACAAATCTTATCACCTGCCAGATTAGTCCTCTGGTCTGATGTTATAGAAAAGGGTGAGGCTGATAGAAGACAACTTGTAAAGAATTTCTTGTTAACTTACATTCTGACCTACAGAAAAAAATATTCTATAATGATTTGTCCTCAAAACAAAGGTTATAATTTCATTCTTCTAAGTACTAAGAAAGCTAAAGCCCATATTCCCAACATGATAAAATCTAACACATAAAGGGAAACAAATGATATCCTTAAGCCAGTCTTTGGAAAGATTTGAAAGTCAGTTACCCTTTTGTTCCCCTCATCTTAACATCACAACGTATTTAAACTTAAAAAACTCAATTCAGATTTCCATTATCCTGTCAACATAAACCATTTTAAAAAGATTGCATACAAGTTTACCTTGTTGTCTGGATTGCCAAAGTCTATGATTTCTCATGAACTGGTGACTACAGAATAAACCTAATTACATATAACCTTTACTTTAAAAAGATTAAATAGAAGAGTGATTAATGATCTTAAAAGTGGTGATGAGATAGATACAAAATGCACATATTATCAAAAGCAGAACAGTTTTGCATTGATCTCAAAATAGAAATTTTATCAATATAGCCCAGTGATCAGTTTGACAACAAAATAGAATTCACACACCAAATTGCTGGTACAGAAAGAACATGTTAAATACATAGAAATAAAAATAAAATGGTGCTTTTCAGGAGTAATCAGTAGTTTAATATCTGATGTCCAGTGCATGCCTTTAAATACCTTAAAATGTTTCTCAAAATAAATCTACGGTTAATCAAGTTTTGCCATTTCTACTTAATCTTCAGTTTATTTGAAGTTGCTCATCATAAAATTTTTATAGAAATACATGTAAGCATTGCTAAATTCCCTTTTATCAAATTAGTTTGGTTTAATGTCAATGACATAAACAGTCTAGAAATGTATTGTGATTTATTTCTAATATGACTTATAAGAAAGGACATTTGAATTTTCCATTTGCCAAGGGTATGAAAATGATCTCCAAAAGCTCCCAACAATGTTCATCAAATAATGCAATTTAGAGTAGTATTTAATCACACTCACTAATAAGTTCTTCTATTTCAGAAAGGTTGAGATTCATTAAATAAGTACATATTAGGAACTATACAGACCATACACTAAGAAAAATGTAACAGAGGTTTTAAGCCTTGTAGAATATAGTTGTAAATACTTGGGAAGTTTTAATCTCACCTCAGACTCTTCTCTGCATAGAGACCCTAATTTCTTTTTCTCATGAAGTATCTTTTTCATCTGACCCAGTGGAATATTGGGGCTTTACCTTGCCCTTTGTCCTTGGAACCAAGTCACCTATGAATAGTTACTAGAATCAGCTGACTAAGGTCATTTGCAGATGCAGTTGCTGAGTTAAGAAAATAACAATTACACACACACACACACACACACACACACACACACACTAATTTGGGGAAGTGATATTTTCTTCTAAAAATAATGTATGTAAGACATACTTAGAGGTCAATATGATCTCTATACCTATGTGTGTGTCTTTAAGTTCAGTGCTGCTATCTTTCTTTATATTCTGCCCTTGTGATCATTTGAGACCAATTACTCTGGTCTCTCATTTAAGTTTGATTTCTCCCAGCTCTCTTGTGCCCTCTGATCTTTCTCCCTGATCTCCATATGCCACGTACTTTTTCTCATATGTCATTGCTCAACCTATTCCCTCCATGTGAACTGTTTCTTTTTTTTTTTTTTTCATGTTTCTAGCTCATCCCTATTTTCTAAAACTAGCTTACATGCATCCTCCTCCAAAAATGTTTCCATGCTTAGATGGAAGTAATGCCATCCTCTCAGAGAGGTTCCAAGGCTTAGCATGCATCTGAATGCTGTTTGGAGCTTCTTATAATGCAGTTACCTGCCTCCGTACCCAGGTATTTGGTAAAATGATTCTGATGCATGCAATACCATAACATATTTTGAAAACAAATCATTCGCTTAAAAAGGCTCTGAGCCCCAATGGTATTTTGATCTCATATCACTGCACCTTCAAGGAAGAACTATTTTTCTTAATTCAATATCCTCTCTTCATAGCTTATGATCCCCAAGTTTTAGGTTACTCCTAATAAAAAGAAAAGAGGTAGGAAATGTTTAAGAAATTGGGTTCTTCTTTGTTCGATTTTTTTGTTTCTTAAATTCCACATATGAGTGAAGTTATATGGTGTTTGTCTTTCTCTGGTTGACTTATTTCACTTTGCATTATACCTGCTAGGTCCATCCACATTGTTTCAAATGACAAGATTTCAATCTTGGGACACCTGGGTGGCTCAGTCAGTTTAAGCAGCTGCCTTTGGCTCAGGTCATGATCCTGGGGTGCTGGGATCGAGTCCCACATTGACCTCTCTGTTCAGTGGGGAGTCTGCTTCTTCCTCTGCCCCTCCCCTTGCTTGTGCTCACTCTCTGTTTCTCTCTCTCTGACAAATAATTAAATAAAATCTTTTAAAAAAAAAGATTTTGTTCTTTTTTATGGCGGAGTAATATTCCACTATATATATAGACCACATCTTCTTTATCCATTCATCTATGGATGGATACTTGGGCTGTTTCCATTCTTGGCTATTGAATATAAAGCTGCAATAAACATAGGGGTGCATATATCTTTTCCAACTAGTGTTTTTGTTTTCTTTGGGTAAATATCCAGTACTAGAATAACTGGATCAAATGGTAGGGTTTTGTTTTGTTTTGTTTTGTTTTCGTTTTTTTTTTTTTAAGAACTTCCACACTCTTTTCCAGAGTGGTTGCCCAATTTATATTCCTACCAATAATGCATGAGGATTTCTTTTTCTCTACATCCTCACCAACACTTGTTGTTTCTTGTGTTTTTTATTTTAGCCATTTTGACAGGTGTAAAGTGATATCTTATTGTGGTTTTAATTTGCACTTCCCTGACAATGAGTGATGTTGAGTACCTTCTCATGTGTTTGTTGGCCACCTATATGTCTTCTTTGGAAAAATGTCAAAACACAAAGGTATCACAGCATAATCTTATACTGATATTCTAATGCCATCAACCAGCTGCCTCCAATTTTTTTTTTTTTGTCATGAAAGAAAAATAAGCCACTACATTGTCTAAGTTACTTTTGAAGAATGCCAGTTATTAGCACTCAAATGCAATTTCTAACTGAAACTTCTGACTTTCTTCCATTCCTTACTCCTACACTTCAGGGAAGAGAGTACATATCTATTTGTAAGACTGAGAAAATGACGAGTACACACCTTACCTAATTTTTCTTCTCCCTTGGTGAGAGTAGATAGAGGTTCAGCCTATGACTGCAGCTGGGTGGGTGAATTTAAGTCTTAGAGAAACCTTTTAAGAAGGCCATTAGGAGTCAAGCTGATTCATAGGATTCATTGCATTCTCCAATCCAGCTACCGATAATAAAGCGGACATTTTGACCTATCGTCAAACCTATATTTTACCTACATCGTGGGATTGTTGTGAGCTTTGATGCAGCACTGAAGATAAATCTAGCACTCGATGTATAAATATTAACTACCATAATCACAATCATCCTTATCATCACCATCATTATGAAGATCTTTTTTACTGGTTAGTCATAGCCATCTGGCTTTAGATTCTCACTTTAATTCCTCCATTTCTCTCTCTGGTCGTGATCTTTGGCTTTGCTTTATGCTGTACCATTTATGTGCTGTTTTTTCTTGACTACTTGATTCTAATTCTAATTCTTCCTGCTTCTAGCCTGTTGGCACATTGCTCCTTTTGATATATTTCTTGGCTTCAAATAATGCTGAAGTAACATATGGTAAAGTGACTAGGTACCACTTTTAACAAAATGGCATTCCACCAATGTAAATTGAATGTGAATCTTATAAATCCTTTTCTTTGTCAGTTCCTGGCCCCTTGGGCTATCTCCATTGCCATTGGCTACCAGTTGCCCATGGAAGAGGAGATATTCACAGGTTTACTCTCTGCATATCACTAAGACTTCAGTGTAGGTTTTGATCTCCTCTTCCTTCCCTTAGCCTGAGACTTTCTGTTCCTGACATTAAAAAAAAAAAATCTTTTATATATAATAATTCATGTTTTCTAATATACCTGTAAAAATACTTTTGAACTTGTGATTTAACAGATAATTCGAACATCATAGAAGTGGGAAAATTTTGTTAATGTGGGCAAAGAAAGAACGAACAGAAAGAGGAATAATAATATAAAATGAAGCTTCTCATATATACTGGTATGTTTAGATAAAGTGACTGAAAAAAAAATTCCTCTGCCAAGAAGTGGGCTAATATAACCATTTTCCAAACATTTGGACTCTTAAGTTCATATTTACATTATTGTTATGGCATCAATAATGTAATTAAGCAATGGTTTTGTCTTCCAGACAAAGGCCATCACCAAGCCTCGCTAGACTCTCTTCTTCCTGGCAATAGGGGTCCTGTTCACATATACAAAAATTCGAATAGTGCACCTTGGCCTTGTGGTGGCCAAACTCCAAACTCTGAGTCAATGATTTTTAATTATTTTAGACCATATTTGTTGAAGATATTAAAATAAAATTCAGATTTTGAAAAAATTAGTAATCCTATTTTAGAAGAGTTTTCTGCAAAAGATAATTCAGGAAAAGTCATGCTTCTTTTGGGGTCAGGATTTTACCATTCTATTAAGTAACTAGACAAAATAACAATTAGAGATAGATGCATGTCTTAGTAGATTGCTAATGTTTAAAGGTTGGTGGTGGAAGAGGACTGGATTTGCTAGTAATCCTAAAAAGTAACTTCTTATAGTGTAAAGTAAAATACTGGTAAAATCAGAAAATGAAACTGATATAAAATTCAGCCTGTGTTGGAGTCATTGAATTCATTATCAATAATTCTATTTATTGTTTAGTCTTAATGTTTTCTTGTGCTGTAAATATATAGTTACTTGCATATAGGTTCTTTACAACTTGTAGTGAATTCTCTTTTATAAGAACTACTTAAATGCCATGAATTTAAATTTCAAAATACTATTTTCTCCATGATCAAAAATATAACACATTTTTACACTCTCAGAGTATTTTTTACCTTATTAAAGTACTTTACATGAACAATAAACTTTTAAAAATTTACATTTTAACATATGCCCATTGCTACCAAAAAGCCCCAGATAACACCCTTTGATTATGCTGAACCAACAGAAATGTGCATAGCTATAAGGGTTCCCTAGTGCCCAAGCTGTGATATATGACCTTGCACTCTTGTACAAAATTGAATAATTCAGTAGACACCTGATCCTTAGATTATTCCTTTCAAGGATTTACATTTGAAATAGAGAGAAACAAACGAAATGTCCATGATGAAGTGGATACTGTCGACAAAATTGCGTAAAAAGGAAGGCTCATGTATCCCTAGTTATTCACTTGTGTTTTTTTTTATTCTACATATCTCTGAATATAAAGATAATATCCTTTACCATTATTATACTAGACTGTGAAGAAAAAAAATCTGGCTATTGCTAAGGAGAGATAGAATGTCTTTCCAGTCTGGTTACTGAACAAATATCCTTGAAAAGATATAGTTCAGGATCAAAGTTCAGTTGAAGAAGTGAGGTAGCTGGAATTTGTAAGATACTGTATCTGAGAAATTGCCACATGGGCCTCCTTGAGTCTTTTGCTGAGTCCTAATTTTTAAATGAAGAAAAGAAACACCACAAGACCTTACAAAGAACAATTCTCAAGGAAAGAAGAAATCCTGGATAAAGAACATCTAAGAGGGAGTTATGCAAGACCATGGAAAAAGTACCTCAGTTCTGAATCCTCCAGAAAGGACCTTAGAAAGGACCCTCTGATCTTTGAATATTCGTAATGATATATTGCCACCTCCATTTTAGTTTCAACCTGAGGAAAATAGATTTTTGCTAAAACATAAAGACCGGCGTTAAAGAGAAATTATACTGGACACTTGCCAAAAATGGCAAGACAGATTTTATTTGAGCTACTGCAGTAAAGGACAGAGACCTTAATACAGAACTGAACACAACTTCACTGAAACAAAAGACTGGAGAGTTTTTAAGTGCTGGGTTGAGGTCGTGGAAAAGCACCAGAGTATATTAGTCAGTGTGATTGAGCCATCATTGTGTGATTGTCACACACAATCATAGTCAATGATAGTCACAATGATAGTCAGTGTGATTGAGCTAATTAGTGCCAATTAAAGAGGTCCTTACCTTCCCTCAGAGGGAGATAGGGGTGCTAGCTTTTTTGAGGACTATATTTCAAAGGGATGGTTCCTAGATTTTTGAAAAAGGCATTCCTATGTTGTAAAACTGGCTGGAGGCTGGGAGGAAATTTACATCTCAAAGGACAGAAAAACAATTTACAATGGAAAGTTTTCCAAAGTAAATATTCTAAGAAGAGGGGAGTCCAGGACAAGAAGAAACCGGCCATAAGTTTCGTCAAACTGATGGGAATGTTAAGGTGTCTTAAGTTGCTTGTATTGAATGGTTTATTGCTCTAGATGCACCACTCCCAAGGATAGTATGAGAGAACAGGAACTGCTTTGCAAAAGTCAAGTCTCTTCAGAGTACCAATCTGGCAGGAACTCTCAAAAGCCTCTCTCCTATCTGATCATTTCCATCCCCTAAAATCCTAACATTCACATTGTTCTTCCAGGACAACCCATCTTAATACCCTTAACTGAGCCCAGATTTGAACAAAGAAGAAGTTAATTGGGTTGTAGATACCTGGTCACTCCTGCTTTCATTCTGCAGCAGCACAGAAGCCTCTGAGGTAAGATACCACACTACTAATTTCCTTTTTATGTTTTAAAATGTATTTTTAGGGGCGCCTGGGTGGCTCAGCGGGTTGGAGCCTCTGCCTTCGGCTCAGGTCATGATCCCAGGGTCCTGGATTGAGCCCCACATCGGGCTCTCTGCTCAGCAGGGAGCCTGCTTCCCTTCCTCTCTCTGCCTGCCTCTCTGCCTGCCTGTGATCTCTGTCTGTCAAATAAATAAATAAAATCTTTAAAAAAAATGTATTTTTAATGATAGAGGAGTTAAAAATATAATCCCAACAGCAATAAGTGGAAAATACAAACTAATGTCTCAAAAAGTTAAGTTGCCACATTCAGTATCCATTCTCTACATTCAAATCACTTATATTTAATTGTCAAGTGTTACATAAGAGATCTTTTTAATTTGCTACCTCTATGTCTGTTATGTGGACAAAATGATATGAGAAGACGTAGTGATATGGGAAGCCATCATTTAACCTGATGATGCTGTTGGTCATCAGTCTGCTTCGGTTAGTATATCATGATTCCTTCTGTTTGTTTGTTTGTTTGTTTTTTTCCAGTCATTGCTTTCCAGTGTTGAGGATCCAATAGAATTCTATCTATGTATACTGTCAGCCACAAGAATATATCACAATTCTTAAACCGGATTTAGAGATTTAAAGGGAACTAATGTAGAATTGAGCAAAATCCCTAGCTGACCCAATCACATACTGGAGGCACGGGAATAATTGTATTTCTGAAAATATTCTCTAAGAAATACAGAGCTATCACAATTCTACAAACCAAACATTGGAGGTACTTTCTGGACCTGGTCACAAGGAGGGGAAACCCGAACATGTAAGTCTTACTCAGTTATTGAGAGAGGTCAAATCTGGCAGAAGAGTGGTACCTGGGTTTGTAGGACATTATATAGGAAAGGAGGAAGCTATACAGAGAAAGTTCCATAAGTCTCCAGAGAAGTCCCTTTGACTCACTCTTTGGGGACCAAACAACCAAACCAAAAAACAGGAATAGACATACTAAAGTCAAGAGTAGAAACATACTTAAAATAATCAGAAATAACTGTAAGTCCCTTTGCTACATGTATTTTGTGTTTTTTGTTTTGTTTTTAGTATTAACAGTTTTGCTTTCTGTATTTTAATGGGTCAAAGAAAAAGAAACATTAAAAATGCACTGAGCAACTTCTGTTTACAAAACTTGAATGACACAAATGATTTTGTTATCTCAAAGAATACAAATAAATAAAGATGAGTTATTGTTTTGCAGGGAAAAAAAATGGTTTTATATGAACTGTCTTTAATGAAGACAATAAAGGATTATCCTGAGGAAAATTCTCACCTGCTCAGTATCTACCCTGCAAGCACATCCAATTCATTAAGGTTCAGATTAAGTCATAAGGAATAGTTGACCTCTGGACTCTGAGATGTTTAGCCACAAGAACTACCAAAAGGGGTCCAAATGGAGTCCTGATACTAAAGATCATTAAGCCTAGGACTGAGGACCATCTGTTTGAGATACTTATATGTTCATTTTTATTTTTTTAATGAGAAAACTGAATAGTTCAAGTACTGAGAGCAAAAGGGCAAAGGCAGTGTCTATTATTGAAGATTTTCAGATTGCTGAATTAAAATGCTTGTTTCAGTGGAGCAGAGGGATTTAACAGCCAAAATCACACTCAACTATGCGTGAAATGAGACACCCTTTAAAAAATGGCCGGAAACGCCAATTCCTCCATTTTAAATGCCCACATTGTTTAAAGTAATTGATTCAAACTTTGGAAAACTAACTCCGAATTTTGTAAAATGAACAACCTCAATCCAAATAATCTAAATATGGGGTGGCCTTTATAATTTAAAAAGTAATACTGGGATGTGAATGACTACGTTACGATTCACAGTGCTTCACTAGGCAATATATAATGATTTAAAGGACTCTTTTGACATTTAGAAGAGAATGTTTCAAATAGCAGAAAAGAGTAAAATGAAAGAAACTGATAATTGTGTTACCTGCTATACTTCACTATACTCTCACAATGTTCCCATCATTCCTTACGCACATTCTTCATCTAGATAACCAACAGAAGTTTCTCTTAAGGCAAATGTCTAGCTTGACATTTGGCACAGGTGATATTTACAAATGCCTTACAGCTTGGTCTCCATCTATGGGACTGATATAAAGGGCAAATTCATACTAAAAGAGTGTACTAAGTAACGCATTAAGTGTTCTTTTCAGAAGTTAGATTCATGGAAAATACAGAGATATAAAGCATGAGTCATACAGGCTACGAAGTTAATGTAAGTAATTCAAATGATACTTCAGTTATAGGAACACAGGACATTGAAGGATAGACACTATATATCATCACTATAAATAAAGATTACCTATAACAGTCATTAATTGATATTTATTATGTTAATATAGATTTATAAATTCTTATTTTTGTATGCACCCTAAATTTATATGTGGGGGGATGCTAGCTCCTTGTCACAAATACTTTTGTATTTTTTCATAGTCTCTACTATCTTTCCTTTTTACTAAAAAAATGAAAAAACATTTCCTTTTAATGTTGGTTCATTCAATGAATAAGTTTATAAAATAAACTTATTTTCAATATATGTTTTTACTTTGATCTATACGAGAAAACAAAATTGGCATAGAGCTCTTTAGATTTTCATTCCATCATAGTTACTTATATGTGCAAATACATAGAAAAGTTTAGTCACACAGTTAGGCAGCTAATTGTGTTGAAAATACAATTGCATGCTCACAATGATAATTGTGCCCCTAGGGTGTACACTTCTGTTTCAGAGCTATTTTTAGGCCCTCAGGAACTTCAGCCACCTCTTGACTCTTGGAAAACAATGTCAAAATCCAGCTAACTAAATGTCACCTAGCATTTATTTCAAAGCCACAAAACTAAATTTGATTGCAAAGTAATGGTAAGAAAGTAAAAGTTTAAAAGCTGGCAACTGTGAACATGACAAATAGGAAGGCTCCTGCCATCAATTTTCTATGTATACAGTGAATACTTATATTACATATGGAACTGATGTTCTTCACAGTAGGAAAATAATCATTTATTACAAACCCTTAACTTGATAGGAACATTTTCTTTCTATTTTCATTGTTTTGTCAAAAAAAATATTTGGCAAAGAAAGATCCTGAGATTGTAGTTTTTAATCTAGTACCCATGCTAAAGTAGATACATTAAAGTGTTAAGAATTTAAGAATGTTCTCCAGGACTCCAGGAAGAAAAAGGAAATCCTGAAATTTCTCTATACATGTGGCATATTATTTCTTCACTATTCTAGTTCAAATTTTTCATTCTAGAATCAATTCTCTTGTCCATTTTCCCTTAAAAATATCCTCTCTAATCTTATGCAAGACTTTAAAAATTCTCAAGTGGACTCTTAAACTCTGCATTATTTTTTTTTAATTTCCTTTGTGCATACTGATGTTTAGAAAGAAAAGTTAAAAAGAATTAAGATTAACTTTTTAAACCAAAATTAGCCAAAAACTTTATCAAGAATAATTTTCTGTATTTTACATTTTTCTGCACCAATTGATAAATGCAATGGTTTTCTTTCATTTTATTTTGCTATCTTGTACTATAAGATTTTCTGTCTGGAAGTACTTCAGAACATATCAATGTTTCATAATTTTGATCCGTTATCCTTTTTTTTGGTTTGTTTGTTACTATCAGTCATTTTATGGAAGAGCTGCATAGTCATTTGCTTAGGAAAGAAGTTTTGAAAATATGGAAAATAAGATTATTTCCAATAAGAGAATTTAAATGACAGGAATCTAAGACCTCCTTTTCAGCTAGCCATTCTCCAGTGGTGGTACTACACCATGTCAATGGCATTTTGAGTGTAATTTCTGTCAGAACATAGGTATCTGGGGGATGAGGATCAATAATGATATCAATTATTTATTTATGGGCCTACTAGGGATCAGGCAGTGTGCTGAGTGCTTTCCAAGCATTATATTTACTCCTTATAAGGAAGCTGCAAGGCAAGCATTATTATTCCCATTGTATAAATTATAAGCAAAGGCTTAGAAAATTTTTCTAAGTTACAAAACTAATAAGTGGTAGAAGTAATATCCAACTTAAGGATTCACTGTCTTTAATTATCCCTAATTAAAGTGGTGTCAAGTGAACCTGAGACAGGAGACCTGAGCATGGGGAAGTGTACCTAATATAGTATCATGGTACTTTCCTTGACATTTTCAAGCATTCTGAATCCATGTGAATCCAAACTCTTTATTCACTAAAATCATCATCATCATCATCATTATCATCTCATGTTTTGTTTATAATCATTGCTGTTCAGATTTATTCTTTATAGAGAATTCCTTCTTTATGATCACAGGATTCATTTTCTAGAAGGTCATGGTCCATTTTGCTAAGTATGTAATAGAATAGAATATGGGATGGAGCACCTGGGTGGCTCAGTCAGTTGAGAGTTAGACATTTCTCACTTTGTCTCAGGTCATGATCTCCAGGTAGTGTGGGACTGAGCCCTGCATGGGGCTCCATGTCAGGCTTCCTGCTCAGCATGGAGTTTGCTTCTCTCTCTCTCTCTGCCCCTCCCCTAACTTGCATGCATAATCTCTCTCTCTCAAGTAAATAAATTAATCTTTTTTTTAAAGTATATGGCTATGGAATAGTGCTCTGGGTAAGCCATTAGTCTTTGCCTCTCCCTGTGGAGAACCTAAATATTTCTCATATTTCAGGAAATAAAATCATAAAAAATCTAGAAAAGCACTATCATATGTCAGGATGTAATGAAAGAATGAATGAGCAAATGAATAAATGAATGAATATGCCTCAAACTGAATTGGATGAAAACAATTTAATTTTTTCTGAAGGAAGAGAGTTAATATCAAGCACACTTGGAATGTTTCTAGTGTTCTCAAATTCAAACTGAATTTTTAAGAAATTTTATTCACTTTATATAACATCCTATGAGTCATTAAACGCAAATAATTTGACTGTACATTAAATTACTAAATTACTTGGACTCGTAATATACAAGCTATTCCTCATGCCAGTTTTCATTAGAAACTCTCATACCATATTTTGTAATTTAGCCATTATCATCAAATAGATATTGCATGGCTGGTTAAATGGGGCATGATTCCAAGCACACACACACAAATAAAAATATAGAACAACCACTTCATTGGTAGCTTGCAAAAAATGGAAGATAAGTGAATACGTACTGTCCTTATTCTTATCCAATTTCTGAGTATCCAAAATTTAGCCACCCTTTGTCTAGCTATTTGATAATAACTTTGGAAGTCTTCTTTATGTAAAAAGAAATGCAAGAAGTTAAAAATCTATGAAACCATCTCTATCTTCCAGGTGTTGTTTTATAGTTCAAGACAATCCTCGTTAACATCCCCACAGTTATGTGCCAGTTGTCCTAAATAGTCTTCCTTCACACAATTTTTTTGAATATTATCTACTCATAAAATTCCCTGCTTTCAAAAATTTCAGGTTTCCTTTCCAATAATGGAGTTTATTCAACAGTAAGTCCCAAATCATTCACAGTGCACAAAGTACTACATATAAATAGGATCTAGTTAACTGAGTTGGAAAAGTCCATTATGTCCCTGACAGCAATGGTTCTCAAAATATGGTCCATGGCATTAGGGACAGATGTGGTCCCTGAGAGCCCATTAAGGCATCTGCAAAGTCAAACTATTCTCATAATAATACTTTTATTTGCCTTTTTTGCTCTTATTCTTTCATGAGTTTCCTTGGATTTTTTCCAGAGGCTACATGAAGTGATAACACAACAGATTCAAAGCAGAAGCAGATATCCAGCTGTCTTCTATTGAGCGCAACATTAAATAGATTCACAAAATGTAAGATAATGCCATGCTTTTCACAAGATTACTTATCCTGAAAATGTAGTTACTTTCCATAAAATGTTATTTACTGGACTTATAATGAGTTTAGAGTTATTTCAAAAATAAATATTTTTAAAGTTTCTCAACATTAATTTCTAACTGGCAATAGTAACTGTTAATAAATATAATGCATATAGCAAAGGGTCTTTGGAGTTTTCAATAAATCTTAAGAATAAATAGTCCTAAGTCCAAAAAGTTTGAAAATTGCTGCTTTTAAGCATCTATCAAAAAGATAAACACTGATAAACTTATGAATGAGACAGCAACTATCATTCATTGAGTTTGTGCAATTGCTAGCCATTTTATATACATTACATAATTTAATCTTCCAAAGAACTATAAGCCAGATACTGCTTTTCTCTTTTTATGGGACAGAAATCTACAACTCAAGTGGTCAGGAGTTTCACCCAGAGGTGATTAGAGGAACCACTGGGCTTTGAAACATGTCTGATTAAATTTGAACTTCAAGTTTTAACTGTAATACTACTCAGCTTCAAGAAAGACTCAAAAACTTGTTATATGAACACATGAAAATATCAAAGTCACAAGTCACTAGAAAAATGCAAATTAAAATCCCAAGGAGATACCATTTTATATCCACTATAAGGGCCATAATAAATAAACCAGGGAATAAGAAATATTAATAAGTGTGTGAAGAAACAAAGAACTCTTATATATCGCTGGTGGGACTATAAAAGACTTTGTAAAACAGTCTACTAGTCCCTCAAGCGGTTGTACATAGGAGTTACCATATGATCCATTTATTCCATCCCTAGGTATATACCCAAAACAAATGAAGCATATGTCCGTGCAAAAACTTCTAAACAAATGTTGATAATAGCAGTATTCATAATAGCCCCAGTATAGAAACAACCCCAAATGTTCATCAACTGATGAATGGTTAATAAAATGTATTATAGCCACACAATGAAATATTATGCATCCATAAAAAAGAATGAAGATCTGATAGATGTTACTACATGGGTAAGCCTCAAGAATATTGTGCTAAATGAGTTGGTTAAGTGTCTTACTCTTGGTTTCAGCTCAGGTCAGGATCTCACAGTCATGAGATCAAGCCCCACATCTGGCTGATCGGGGAGGCTGCTTAAGACTCTCTCCTCTCCCTCTGCCCTTGCTATCTCAAAAAATAAATTAATTAATTAAACTAAAAAAAATTATGCTAGATGAAATAAGCCATTCACAAAGGACCACATACAATATGATTCCACCTACATGAAAGGTTCTGAAAGGCAAATTTAAAGAGACCGAAAAAAGAAAGAAAAATAGGTAAGTGATTTCCTGGGGCTGGGGGTAGAAGTAAGAAACAACAGTAAGTAGGTACGAAGAATTTTACTGTGGTAATGAAAGTACCCTAAGATTGATTCAGGGTGATAGATGCACTATTCAGTAAATATACTAAACATCACTGGATTGTATACTTAGAATGCTGAATTTTATGATATATACTATATGCTTCAATAAAGCTGCTTAAAAAAATGTCATATGGGTTTATTGACATCTGTTTAGAAAGGTCTCCCACTACCAAGTACTGAAAATATTTATAGTAGTTAAAGAAATATAACCTATGCATTCAGTGATAATAAGGAAAAAGCAGCAAATAAAGTGATTGAAAGCCTTATAGAGATTAGGGAGAAAACACAAAAATAAGGTCAACACAAAACAAAATGGGAATGAAAACTCAAATAGAAAAGAGTGTGATAATGATGAGGCAAAAACCAGAGAGCCAAGCTGATACCGTTACTTCAAAATTCTAGGGGCACTTGGATAGCTTAGTCAGTTAAACGGCTGCCTTTGGCTCAAGTAATGATCCCAGGGTCCTCAGATCATTACCCATATTGAGCTCCCTGCTTGATGGTCAGCCTGCTTCTCCCTCTCCACTGCTTGTGCTCTCTCTCTCTAATAAATAAGTAAAATCTTTTAAAAAATTCTGAAGGTGGGGCACCTGGGTGGCACAGTCTGTTGAGTCTTGGATCATGATCTTAGCCTTGGGTCTTGATCTTAGGTTCCTGAGAATGAGCCCTGTGTCAGGCTCCCCACTCAGCAGAGAGTCCGCTTGAGAGTCTCTTTCTCTCCCTCTGCCCATCCCCACTCTTCCTGTGCATCTTCTCTTTTTCTCTTAAATAAATAAATAAATATTTAAAAGAATTTCTGAAGGCAGATTGGTACTGAGCAGATTAGAACAACTTTTGTCCAAAGCATTGTGAAAATAAATACATTGAGACTCCAAAATTTTCATTTCCTTTGACCCTGGGATTCCTGCTATGGCAATTTATCATAAAGAAATTATCTTAGATATAGGAAAATGAAAACACAAGTTTTGCACAAAATAATTAAAATGGAAATCTTTGTCATTATTTGCTATGATGGAAAAGTTGAAAATTACTTACAGTTGTTAAGAATAATTTAAGTAGGGGCGCCTGGGTGGCTCAGTGGGTTAAAGCCTCTGCCTTCGGCTCAGGTCATGATCCCAGGGTCCTGGGATTGAGCCCCACATCGGGCTCTCTGCTCAGCAGGGAGCCTGCTTCCTCCTTTCTCTCTCTTTGCCTGCCTCTCTGCCTACTTGTGATCTCTGTCTGTCAAATAAATAAATAAAATCTTTAAAAAAAAAAGAATAATTTAAGTAAATTACTGTACCCACATATGAATTATTATGTAATAATTAAATTGATGTTACCAATGCAATTGTGATAAAGGAAAATACTTATGCCAGAATGTTTAATATCAAAAGCAAAATACAGAATTATACACAGGATGGCCTTAGGTAGAGCAAGATAGAAAAAGGACTGAAAATTAATATCCCAAAATATATATTTTAAACTTTTAAAACATACAACTACAATTTTTTTTCCCGAGTTCTGGAAGGATAAGGGATTAACTATTTTTTTTTCCTTTTAAAAATTTTTGAGGGAATTCCTAGAATTTTTTAAATTTGCATGTGTTAAATTTATGATGAAGATTGTTTACTTGAATAGTTTTAAAGATATACTGTTAATTCATACATCCTTTGAATTGAGCCTAACAGAATAACAATCTTAGTTTAAGTTTCTGCTTTTATGTAGGTCTGGAAATATAGGAGTGATTCAAGAAAAAAAATTAAAAAGAAGAAGAAGGAGAAGGAAAAGAAATCCCAGAGACTTAAGAGAAGATACTATTTTGTAGAGACCTAAGGAATCAGGGTCATTTAGTTTAGACAGATAAGTGTAAGGTGGTATTTCATTGCCTGCAAACATATATAGATGGAAACCCAAGGAAAAACAATGCCAGGCCTCAGTTATTGTAAGATGTATGAAAACAAGATTAAGAGGTAGTGACATTTTAGATAAGGACTAAATTACTTCATGGAAAAGTTTATTACAATTTGGAAGAGACAACTAAAGAACTTAAAGAAATCACTATTCATAAAAGTTCCTTGACTGTCTCAGTTAACTTATTTTGTTTTAAGTTAGGGAGAAAGGGCCTTTGCATAGAGGTGTCAGTGAGTCTTTGGAATCAAATGACATGACTGTGTACCCTGAGGTTTTTACTTACATTTACTAATGTTCAGTTTCTTGATCTGAAATTATTAGTATCTAACTTTACCAACAGAAATTATGATTTTTGTTAAGACAATTAAATGAGCTAACACATGAAACACATGCATTCCTAAACACAGTGAGTCACACATGTTAATTGGTTCTTTAAAATTAACCTCTGTTATTGAGAGCAATTGACTCACAGAAGACTCAGTGAGAAATTAGAAGTAAAACATAAATTTAATTTAGTTAACTATTAAAAAGCAAGTTTGTAAAGATCACATTTATTTCAAAGCAAACAATAGAAAAAATGGCACTGGTATGATTAATACTTGAATCAAACTTTAATTTCTATATCATAAACCTAAAAATTGCTACGTCTTAGAAATATTTTGTAGAATCAGTAGGGATCTCAGATTAATGAATTTTGATTTCTTCCTTTGACAAAATAAAAATAATATTGGGAAAGAGAAAGAAGGAAAAGCTGAAATAGATAGCTGAATAGTAAAGGAAAGATAAATAAACTTAGTCAGGATAGACTATAATGTCCTGCATGGTTTCTCAACCCCCAAATTGCTTTTACCTCTACAGATGGTATTATCGACACCTTTCTGTTTATGGAAAGTCCAGTAGCCTTAGGTTAATTCTAGTTACTAGAGTTCTGGTTTACCCATGAGAACAATGCATCACTTTTTACTCTATTTTAGTAACCTGAATTCTTCATTGCTAGAGTTCTTTGGTGGATCTCCTCATTACACTGGTCTTTTGCTGGATCTATCTTAGAATTCTGTCCTTACCCTTGAAATATAGCCCAATAACCAGAGCCTTGCAGACTTCCCTCCTGCTATTGCCATTTGACTTCATAGTTATACTACATGTACCAGTAATGCCAATGATTGTATACACCTGTTACATATGCATAGTATAGTGTAGGGTTGTATTTTGGGGTCTTGGATGAAGCTAACTGCTTGTATAAATTACCATCTATTATTGACACTACATACATGTTCAAGAAACTCAACTTCCCTTGCCTGATTGTTTTTCTTGACTTATGATATTGGTTGTTATACTGTTTTTCCAAACCCAAATACTGATAGCACCTAAAAGGTCATATCCAGTATAGAAAGTTTCAACTCCACTAGGGCATTTTTCCATTGTGGATAGCAATTCCATTCTGTTCAGTTCCAGAGTTAAAATTGAGATTCAGAGAGGCCAAGGAGACATAAGTCCTCCAGGTGATTACACTCTAATTTTTCCAGCAAATTATGCTATTTTTTCTATAGCGTATTTTTAATAGAATATTAGGGTAATGCTAACTCGAATCACCTTAGGAAACATGCCTTTGTCAGCAAAATGGAATCCTGATATCTTTATACGGACAAGCAGAGAAACAGTAAATGCTATTGAGTATGAGTTCTGAGTCCTTTCTGAGTACTACCTGTTTTCATGGTGATTGTCAGGGATACTTTTCTGAGACAAACATGCTCATTGATGAGTTAAAGGTAGATGAAAAAAGATGATAAAACCAGTTTCCATTTAGGAAACTATAAACACCTCAGCAACCATCTAATTCCTTATGCCCTCATTCCAGTAAATTATGAGCTATCAAAACTGCACACATTCTGAAAGTTTACTAAATGCAAATAAAGTCATCTAGTTGCCATGCTGTAACTTGAGATAATAAGGGACTTAAGAAATAAATTCAGTGGAAGCAAAACCTGATATCTTTGGGTGTCAGAGGCTATTTTGACTAAGCTCATTTCAAATTATAACATCAGCAAAATTAAGCTATTAAAGCTCCAAATAAAAAAAGTATTGTTAGTTCTAAGAAGAAATAGGACTAATTGGATACTTATATGCCTCCTAGGCTGTATATCTTAAATGTGTGGCTCATCAGTACTTATTACTAAAGTTGGCAGAAATAATGGACTTAGCAAATTGCATTTCTAGACTTCTCTTTATGCAAAGTGTTTGAGGTCATCTTCCTATTTGAGTCTCAGAATAAAGTCTAAGAAAACAGATGTAAACACACAGACATTAAAATGCATCATTACATTTGCTGTTACCTTTTCATACTTGTTTTTGCAATGATGCATGGTAAATGAGTCTCATAAATTAAAATTCCAATAGAAAATTAACATTTTCTATAGCCTACTTAAGCATATGGAATTGGGTGACTTCATTGGAAAAAAAATACCAATAATATACAGACTCTTAAAGACAAGTTGAAGGAGATTGAGGATGGCTGCTGAGCCTGAGGGCTGTTCAGGGCATAGTTTCCCATCACTGGCATTATGCTCAGAAGGGGAAAAATATGTGGAAATTGAATGAAAAGTCTTCAGAAACCATACCAAGATAATTAATACTTCTGTTACCTTCATGAAGAGACATAATTGTGTGTGTGTGTGTGTGTGTGTGTGTGTGTGTGTGATCTATAATGTGCATATTACTTCAAAATAATGAGTTTGCAGTATGAAAAAGTCTTATAATTCATGGACGATCACATGGACTTCAAAAAGAGAACTGAGATTCTAATTCACCTCTATCTGATTCTTAGGTACATGTAGTAGTTCTCACCTAGGTCCTAGATTCTTGCAATGAACATTAATAGTCTAGGGGCGCCTGGGTGGCTCGGTGGGTTAAGCCTCTGCCTTCGGCTCAGGTCATGATCTCAGGGTCCTGGGATCGAGTCCCGCATCGGGCTCTCTGCTTGGCAGGGAGCCTGCTTCTTCCTCTCTCTCTGCCTGCCTCTCTGCCTACTTGTGATCTCTCTCTGTCAAATAAAGAAATAAAATCTTAAAAAAAAAAAAAGAACATTAATAGTTTAACTGTGCTATGTAGTAAATGGTGTTCCACAAAGTTTCTGGACTAAATCAGTGAAATGCGCTGTCTTTGAAGGTTGGGTTCACGTCTTCATCATTGTTTTCCCAGAGCTCAGAAAAATGGCTGGCATAGATTAATCACTTAATAAAGAAAGTAATTGAATAAATAATTGAGCAAATGAAAAATGCATTCATTTAGAAATTTGTGCATATTTATAAATAGTAGCATTCAAAATAAGACATTTTTAAACCTATGAAATCTCTGGATGGTTCAAATCCATAATTAATGTAGAAACGAGAGACAATAGGGGAAAATTTTCTATGTAAAAAAATATTATCTTCCACAGATTTAATAGAATTCTAGAGAACAATGTCGTACAAAATGTAAGAAATATCAGTTTCTTACTATGATTTTCAATAAAGAAGAGCTTCTCCTAATTAATAGTTTAAGACATCTACATGCAATAAAAGAAATGAAATCTATATTATAAATATTGGTCATATAGTTTATTAATTCTTTGATTTATTCACTAAGAGAAATGGACTATTTGAGGTACTGTTATGATACAAACTACATCACAGGATCTTTCTTCTTTCTTCTTCAATATTTTAGATTTAGTCTTCAATATTCTGTAGTATCTAAAAGATATTATATTTGCTGAATTGTTTGTTTAGTGACAATTGAATCCAAAGAATTATTTGGATTACTTGTTGATTGAAAACTGTGTGCAAAATGCACCAAAGATCTTTCCACAGTATTACTTTAATCACCCCAACAAATCTACCATGAGGTCACCATTTTGTACACATGAATATTAAGTTTCAGGAAGTTTAAGCACTTTGCCTAAAGAAACAAAAATAGTCAGTGACAGAGTTGTAAGTCAAGAAAAGCTCTTGTGATTTTCAAATGCAGTAATTTTCACTCTACCATAATACTTCCACTAATTGATTTTTGTGTGTATTTGTATGTTTCAAATTTTAAAAGTTAAAAAAACAAAAATACTCCGATTATTTAATTACTTACATAAACCTAAGTTCACACACCCCTACTCTACAATCTTTAACATTCTCTCTCCATGGTTCCAAATCCAAACAGCCTCTTTTTAAAAAGTGTATAATTTCTGTAGAAGGAAATATCCTTCAGACAAATTAACCAATGATGCTGGCAACAGAGAGAAGGCATCAGGTTTGAAAGCCAGTGGGTAGGACCACAGGCTTCTCATATTCTATCCCTCTTGTTTCTAGTATTCCAGCATTATCCAAATATAAACATGAATGCTTTCTTGCCCACAAGTATCGAGCAAACATGTTTCTTTTAATGGAAACTTGAAAGAGTGAAGAAATTCTAGTCCTACACTAACTATACTTAATTTAATAATAAATGTTTTAGGAAGTATATTAATGGTAAGCCACAGGTAAATTTCAAAATAGAGGAGAATGATGGAGTTGAAGGAGAAGAGCAGACAAAGGGGTTAGGATTTTTAGTAACTTTAAGAACATATATAGTGCATAGTCTTTATATTTTCAGGCATAGAATTTTTGTTGGAATTCTCAACCACAAGTGCTTCTGTTGAGATAATATTGTCACTAAATAACAATATGTGATGGGAACAAAAGCAAAATGCCAGAAGACACAATAAAGGCTAGGCTGTTGTTTAGATACAATTTGGACTGCTGCAGCAGAATTTGTGAATGGCTTCTACAAAATCTACACTATCATAAAAACACCAAATCCACATTGCCTCTGAAAAATATTAACCAAAAGTATCAAAGATAAAAATGCTTATTTATATGTTGGTTGATGACCGACCGAGGTTAAATCAGGCAGTATGAATGGCCGATAGACTCTTCTATGTAATTATTCTTACCATTTCTGAGAGGAATTATTATATTATATTATATTATTATTATTATTATTAATAGTTTGAAACCATTTCCAAGCTGCTAAGAGGAAGTTTTTCCCCTTTAAATAAACATGAGAAATACCTATTTTTGAGAAGAAATGTACTCAAATAAAGCTGGAAACTTGGGAATTTGGTATGACCTAAAAAAAAAAAAAGTGTGATTTTACTTTGTTAAGTAGCATCTGGTTGAGTTTTTCATGAAAGTGTAAGACTATACTTTTTGGAAGTCCCCTATATAATGACAAGCTGTGTACAAAGAAAAAAGGAGTAAGCAGAAGGAAGCTTCTGAATCATATTAAAACATCCAGCATCTAAACTAAAATGCTAACAGATGCTACCTTTAAAACGATAACCACTTTTCCTCATATTAGAAGGTATGTACAAAACATGCTCCAATTTGTTGCAATGTAGCCAATTAAATGGCATAATAAGTATATTTAAGTATATTTGTAAAAATTATTACTAGGTAGCTTGTCTCGTGATAGAAGTTTTGAATGATTGTTAACAACTGAATCAGAGACTTTTGCTTGCAACTTTATGATAGATAATTTGAATTACTAGATTACTACAAAATAATTTACATAAAACACTGTTTTTACCACATTTCTCAGATCTAAATAAGAAAAAAGATATATTGAGAAAGGAAAAAAGGAAGAGTTGCAGCTAACTATGGAAGGCAAGATTGCCTTTGTGGGCACTTGTCCATATTAGCATTGCAACTGGACTTCTAGAATTAGGTAAGAGAAAAATGAAGATGATGAAACTAAAATCTTGATTATGTATACTTGGGACTCTGGAATGGGGCTAATGTGGTCTGAGATCTGCAGAAGTAAGTATCATAATTGTCAGTATGTCTTGCAGTAGGTGAATTGATTAATAGACTATGATACATCCAGGCAATGGAATATTAGTTACATATATGACATTCTGGAAAGGGCAAAACTATGGAGACAGTAAAAGGTCTGTGGCTACTCAGGGTTAGGAGAAAGGGTGGAACAAATAGGCAGAGCACAGAAGATTTTTACGGTAGTGAAACTACTCTGTATGTTGTAATGGTGGGTCATGTTCTTACACATTTGTCCAAATCCAGAAAACATACAACACCAAAAGTGAATCCCAATGCAAACTATAATCTTTGGGTGCTAATGATGGCCAATGCAGATATATCAATTGCAATAAATCTACTTCTCTGATGAGGGATATTGATAATGGAGGAAGTTATGCATGTGTCAGGTCAAGGAGTAATGGAAAAATCTCTGTACCATCTCAGATTTGCTGTGAAACTAAAACTATTCTTAAAAACAACAACAACAGCAGCAGCAATCAGTGAGTTGGGAAAATGATATGAAGAAATTATCTGGTTTACAGTACAGAAAAAAAGTATGAAATATTATGGAAGCTTGAGGTTAAAAATATGGTGGATAGGGGCGCTTGGGTGGCTCAGTGGGTTAAAGCCTCTGCCTTTGGCTCAGGTCATGATCTCAGGGTCCTGGGATCGAGCCCGGCATCGGGCTGTCTGCTCAGCAGGGAGCCTGCTTCCTCCTCTCTCTCTACCTGCCTCTCTGCCTACTTGTGATTTGTCTGTCAAATAAATAAATAAATAAATAAAATCTTTAAAAAAAAAGAAAATATGGTGGATAACATGAGAACATCTTCATGTATAAAATCAAATTCTTAGGAGGAGAGAATGGAAAAGCGAGAATGGAAAAAATTAAAAGACTGAGTAGAGAATAACTAGGAATTTTCTGAAACTCATTAAAAATATCATTTCACAGGTAAGAAAAATATATACCAAGTAGTAAATAAAATAAAAATAAAAACATAAGAATATCATACTGAAACTGTAATATGCCAAAGACAAAAAAAAAAATCTTAAAAGCACCACGAGCACCTAAAAATTAAAAAGAACTAGTCTGGGAGCAAACTTAGAATGGAATACTGACTATTAAGTCTTTGCCTCCTATACCTACTCTTTCCTCAATGCTTTACTGCTAACGTGAAGACATAATAACTCCATTTTAGGTAAAATGTGCTGGTGGAATTACTCAATCAACCAATCAATTAATCTATATGCTTTTTTTTTTTCTTTAATCAGCCCTAAAACAATAGTTAAAAGAACAGGCTTTGAAGAACGGACTTGTATTTCAACATTGATCCTATCTCTTAATTAACTATTTATAAGCATACATTTAAGCAAGTCACATAATCCCAGTGAACTTCAGTTTCTTCAAGTATACAAGGTATATTATTCTATGATAGCATTTTTGTGGGGCTCTTCCCTGGACATAGAAAACAAAATACATGGGACGTCTCAGGTGGGCCCATATTAAATTATCTTATGGGTTAAATAGTTGAATATCAGTTGTTTTATTTAGGCCAATTTAATATTGAAATGGTAAATCTGGTTTTGATTAAAGAATCAAGTTTACTTTTAAGTTGGTATACAATACAATACTACTAATCTACTAATACTACAATACTACTAATCAAGTTTACTTTTAAGTTGATATACAATACTATTTTTTATTTATTTATTTTTTTAAGTAAGCTTTATGCCCAATGTGGAGCTTGAACTCATGATCCCTAGATCAAGAATTGTGGGCTCTGCTGGCTAAGCTAGCCAGGTGCCCTATGACAAAGTTTCTTTTTTGTGTTTGTGGGTTTATTTTTTTAAGATTTATTTATTTATTTGAGAGACATAGAGGGAGAGAGAGAGCATCAATGGGAGGGACTGAGGGAAAGGGTCTGTGGGAAAGGGAGAGGGAATCTTAAGTAGACCCCATGCTGAATGTGGAGCTTGACTCGGGGCTCAATTCCATGACCCTGAGATCATGACCTGAGTCAAAACCAAGAGTAGGGTGCTTAACTGACTACACCATCCAGGCACGTCTAAACAAACTATTTTTTAAAAGGAAAATAAAAGCTACTTTAGAATCACCCTTGCCTTCTACCCTATTAAAGTCTGTAGGGAGTTACTCTATGCATTACACATGTTTACTTTTTAATGATGTGATAAAACTGACTAGAATCAGATTTTATTAGAACGTACCCTAAGTCTAATTATGTAACTACTTTTAAAATTAGGTCATGTATAGACTTCTCAAACAACAAAAACAATGGGGCTACTACTCTACAGATTTCATAAGGTTTAGGCATGCAGTTCATTGAAATCTATCAAGTATTTTGTTGGTACGTCAGACAGACCGTTCAGGTGGCCACCATGATACTCTTAATACACCATCTTGAGTTTGAGCATGAATTGTGACTTGTTTCTAACTAATTAATATGGCAAAATGGGTGGAATGGGGTTGATTATGTGTACATGATTATGCAATTATATAAGATTATAGTCTTGCTGAGTCTTTCTTCCTTGCTGGCTAAGAGAAGACAAGTAACTGTCTGGGAGAATTCCATATAGCAAGAACTGTTGGTAATGTCTAGGCGTTAAGAGCAACCTTTGGTAGATGGCCCAGAAGAAGAAACTGAAGCCCTCAGTCCTATAACCATGAGAAACTGAATTCTGCCAACAGGCTGAATGAGCTTGAAAGAGAATCTTTCCCTAGTCAAATCTCAGATAAGGCCACAAT
Organism: Enhydra lutris kenyoni; assembly: GCF_002288905.1. NCBI lineage: Eukaryota > Metazoa > Chordata > Mammalia > Carnivora > Mustelidae > Enhydra > Enhydra lutris. The sequence goes on from NW_019154096.1 coordinate 20,974,085, forward strand.
CCTGTCTGACAGCTTGACTTCTGCTTTGTAAGATTCTAAGAAGTGGATCCAGCTAAGATTTGTCTGGATTTCTGACCCACAAAAACTATAGAATATTAAATGTATATTGTTTGAAGCTAATAACTCTGTAGTCATATGTTACTCAGCAATAGACAACTTATATATCTAGAGAGAGAAAAGAAATCACACAGGGGCTTGTGATAGAAAAGGTAGGTTATTCTTTTGAGAACCATTCACAAATTCCAGGACTGCACTAACTTCTGTTTTGCGATAGTTGCAATCTTAAGAAAATTGCATTGTCAAAATGATCTCTAAAGAAATCTTTTCCATAGAAATCATTTCTACATTGACAATGGTCAAATGAGGAGCCCTGAGTGGACAATTACTCATATTTTTCAACTCCCCAGGATGCCATGTTCCCTCTACCACAACAATGTATGACACTGGTGGTTTGGCATTGTAAGATTCAGTGTAGAATTACTCTGTTTTTAGTGTAAATTGCCCTGGCTAGCAGACATAAATTGGGTGTTTTGTCGAGAGTGTTCTGTCCAGGTAACTTCAATATCCCTTTTGTGTGTGTGAAATAGTTCAAAGTGATTTAATTGGCTCTGCAGTGAGTATTCTTAGCTGCTCCCCTGAAAGATCCATAGGGTTGTACGTGGGGTCAAGAACCATGGAAGGAAGATTCAGGGCAGAGACAGAAAGGAGGCTGTGGTCTTCCTCCTGTCATTGCTCAAGCAAATAATTGAAGCATTCAATTTTCTCTGAGAAAGAGAGAAACTTTGATTATACTTTTTAGCTTTTGTCCACAAAAAAAAGATGCAAAGCTTAAAATTGTGCTTTCTTGGTTTCATGGGTGGCTCAGTCATTAAGCATCTGCCTTTAGCTCAGATCATGATCCCAGGGTCTTGGGATGGAGCTCCACATTAGGCTCCCGGCTCCAGAGGGAGCCTGTTTCTCCCTCTTCTTGTATTCCCTCTCTCACTGTCTCCCTCTGTGTCAAATAAATAAAATCTTTTTTTTTTTTTTAATGTGCTTTCTTCCCCATCAAGGAATTGAGTGTTGAACAAATTTACCTGAATGAGGACAAGAAAGATAATTCCTACCTCTTTGTCATGAATAGAGAATAACTCAAAAAGCAGCTCTAGGCAAAAGAGGAAGGAAGGAAGGAAGGAAGGGAGAGATTCTCACTCTTATTGAAAGAGGATGGGAAATGGAAAGAAACTACTGAAAAACAAATGTGTGGTAGAGAAATTGCTGAGGGGTCAATTGGAAAATATTTATTTTTCCCTCATTTCATGGCAACAGATGAAAGAATCAATGCCGTCTCAAGAGATTTCAATGGGTGATTGGCTTATTTACATATTAAACACAAGTTGGAGGATTGTGTTTGGTCTTTGAGTATCCTAAATTTAACAGTATTTACATGTTTCCTCTTTTGAGATTTTACTTAGTGTACTCTACAAGAAAACAAAGCCCATCTATCCACAGAAGGACTCCTTGAGACCCTGTGGGAAAGATTCCGGAGTTTCATTAAAGACAAAACTGCCTGGATAACAACCCTTTGATAACTCAATAGTAAACAGCCATTCTTTAGTGATTACTCAAGTAAACATAAATTAATATACTGTGCCAAATTCTTTGCAAAAAATCATTATTTTCTATGAAAATAAAAAAAATTTTGATTTTGTACAAAGGCCCAACAATGCATTTTCCATTTATAACAGAAATCTTACTTCTACAAATCAGGGCACACGTCTGAAAATTAATCCTCTTGAGGATGTGATAATCACAACCACTCCAATATCAATTCTTATTTATGGAGAATTTACTGTGTTCCACGTGCCCTGCTATCCCATTTAATATGTACAAGTTATAACAATCCATGAGATTGGTACTCTTATTTTCCTTGATTTTTCAGAAGAGGAAAGTGAGTCTGGGGGAAGTTATGTAACTTGCCCAAGGTGGCAGAACAGCATGAAATGAAATTGAGATTTGAATCAGCAATCCGATTTCTGAGTCCTTACTGTTAAATAACAACTACTTTTCAGGAAATATCTATGAGTCAATGTTGAAAACACAGAAATCTTGTCTTAAATTCAGCCAAGACCTTTTAAGAAGATGGTTGCTTGATAAGATTCATACCTTCTCTGTAATCAAAAGCTATAAAACTCAAAAATCTAAGTTAGATTTATGGTATGCCATAGGTAGATGGTTGACAATCTGAATACATTGTAGATAATTACCAAAACAAACAAACAAACAAACAAACAAAATCTGTATGCTGCCATATTTAGTAACATGGTAGCTCTGGTGTGGGGATGCCAAGACAATTTTGCAGCCAGGTGAGATGTATAAGGTGATGTTTCCTAAATATGTATGTGAAATCCTCTTACTTTCATCACCTTGTATTTCCTTTCAGGAAGTTTATGATCTATGTTCTTAATTTCTTAAATACCTGTCATACACTGTTTTGTACCCCCCAAAAAAGGTCTGAAAAGCTAAGTCATTTTATTACACAAAAAATACAAATTCAATTCAACTTAGCAAACATTTAGTGGTTTCCTATTATATGCTATTCAATATATAAGTTCAATATGGAATCAAATGTTAAGATTACTAAGAGGTAACAATAGATATCATCACTGCCATCTTCATATAAGTATCATGAAGGAAGAATGGAATGCTGTAATAGAAAACAAGAGTAAGATATGGAGGATTTCAAGTTGACTTAGTTAAAGATTCCTAGAGCAGATGCCACTTAGATGAGTTTTTAAACCAGAGTATAATTTAAGTATGCAAGAAAGGAAGTGACAAATGTAAGGGATATTCCATTATACTTAGTAGGTAACAAGGTTCTAATTGGACCAGAAGTTTCAGACATATATAGCTTGAGATCTTAGGGCCTATCCTCTAATAATAATAATAATATTATTAATATATAATTGTAATATATAATTAGTTATATATAATATATATAATTAGTTATACATAATATATAATTAATATATAAATATAATATATAATTAATTATTAAATAATAATATTAATAATAATAATCCTCTAATAATTCCTAATTTCATAGACCAATCTGTAACATGGAGCCCATTAATAAGGAGGGAACATATATAGTGAATAATTGTGGTCAAAGCATAGAAAAATTATGTACAGCAAATTGGTAAACATCCGACTAAACCAAATCTGAAAGGAGGATAGAGGTACTCAAGCATGAAAATTCATAATGAAGGAAGAAGACTCGCACTAGGGAGTAAACACAGCAAATAGGGTGTAAAAGATGGAGGAAAACAGTAGTTTTCAGTATTGCATTGCAGTGGGGACTTCCACTCACCCACACCCATTTGTCTGATAACAGTGTATACTTTGGAATGAAAAGGGCTGTGTAACAAAATGTATCATTCTCTGTGGCCAAGCAGCCTGTCATGAATTTCCCCTAATTGAGACAGAAGAGAATCTCACTCTCAAGTTTCACTGGACTTGTTACAACTGTGAAGATGGGGATGAATTTATAAATAAAAAGTCAGTCGCATAAAGATGTTTATAGTATGATACTCCTTTATAAATCTCAAAAATATATTAGTTAAACAACATATTGTTATGGGCTATGTTCATATCCTCAAAACCTACAGAAACACAGGGGCTTCTATAGTATAGAGAAAGTTCTATTTCTTAAGCTGAGCTATAGGTAAATGGGTGCTTATTATTATTATTATATTTTTTATATTTCATTATGAATAAATATTGATTTTTAAAAAAATCAGTTATAGTCTTAAAAATTATTGCATTTGCTTCTGTATTTTTGTATCTTGATTCATGTCCCTCAGTAATATACTCTGAGGCACCTGGGTGGTTCAGTTGGCTGAGCTTTCAACTCTTGGTTTCAGCTCAGGTCATGATCTCAGGATCCTATAATTGAGCCCCTGCATGGGGCTCAATGGTTAGTGGCATCTCAGCACCCTGCATGGGGCTCCATACTCAGTGTGAAGTCTGTTTTGGATTCTCTCTCTCTCTCTCTCCCTCTCTCTCTGCCTCTCCCTCAGACTTGCACATGGGTGTCTGTACACGTGCTCTCTTTCTAAAATAAAGTCTTTTAAAAATTATACTCTGAAGATTTCTCAGTATCATTAAAAATTCCTTGATAAAAGTATTTTTAATGCTTGGAAAAAGTTCTATTTTAAGGTGCAGGACAGATATTGTTTGGCACTTTCCTAATTGTCATTGCTATGGTATCAGAGTCATTTCTGTTATAAAACTAGTGACTGTCTTAGGGCTCATAAAAATGGGTACAATTGCAAATTCATAAGTTCAAATACATATTTTAATATACTATATTCACAAGTCTTCCTTAGCCTTTTGGTTGCACAATTCACTGTGTTGAAGCAGACATCTGTTGATATGCACAAAAATAAAATATTGTTGTCTTGTTTTTGTCTTTTTCATACCCAGAGAATCGAGTGGTAGCTTTTGCCTGAGGGAGAACAGCAGAGAAATGAGCTGGTGCATTTTTCTACCAAGAAAAAATGAACATGGAATTGAAGTTATCCACATAAATTAGGACAGACAGCCGGTCAGTCTGTCCACTCATCCTGCTAGGGGAGCAACCAAGCAAGAGTAAGATATCCTATCTGTTTCACTTTGTTTTCCTCTAGATTTTAGAGATTGATACAGAAAAAAAAAAAAATCAGGGAGGAGGATCTGGAGGTGAGTCAACACAGAGACAGTTACTCTAACAAGGGAAAAGGATCACTGACTTGAAATTTCAGGAGATGAAAATTGGTTTTAAAGGAATATTTTAGGAAGCTTTTGTTTTGTTTTGCTATGAGATTGAGGAGAGGGAAGAGGAATAAAAAGAAAAGTGAAAGGCATAGAAATGTGAATAGTGAGAAAAATAATTATCCATTTATCTATATGGGAGTCTCTATGACATTAGTAAAGATACTGTGAACGTTTAAAAAAATAAAAATTCCTTGGTAATCAGTATCCAGAAAGAAACTGTGGCACTGGCTTCTGACACAAGACTACAGAGATATCAAGCCCTGTTTCCTTCTATTTTATAAAGCACACTCTTCTAAACTACCTTGAAATATCAAAAATGAGTCCAAAGGTCTTTGAAAATCTGAATTACAGCAATTCTTTCAACTTGAGTTTGAGAATAGGTCAGCTGAATTTTAAATATTTGCAACAATATTGTTAGAGGTAATTAAGCTGGGAGTCTGTACTTCAGGGTAAGTCGATCATTGAAAATTCCCTCCTCTATTACCATCCTCTTCACTTTGGTAACTTTCTCAGCTTATTTGGAATTACCTTTATATTTCATGTGCTCTGGGAAGACATTCTGCACCTTATTCCTTTAAGACTTAATTGCCCCTCAGTATGAATAGTCGTTGCAGGTTGGTTATCTCTCCTCTCCAAATTAACTGTGTGATCTTAATGCCATGCACTTAAAGGACATATGCTTTTTCTTAGTGGCATCTCAGCACCCAGCATAGTGCTACAAGCACAAGAGGACTCATAAATATTTGTTGAATGAAGCAGCACGGCAGCAGAAAATGTGGTGTAATTCAAAGCATAATTGATGGTAATCACTCCCAATATGGAATTACCAAAAAGTCAGCCAGCCTCAGACATTTACAGCTAATATCCTTTTTAATGAATTATCAAATAGACAGCCATGCCCAGGCATGAGCATATACTGGACAGGTTCGGTTCTGATGTGGAGTTTATCATCAAACAGACCTGAAAGCCATGATAAAGCAAATTCAGTTGAGTGGCCTAAAAATTTAAAAAATGAATGTAACAACTAATTGTCCATACATTATCGAAGACCCAGTATGTAAGAAATTCATTTTAGGGAAGTCTTTGGCTACTGTGTTTTTTGCCAGTTTTGGTACCATGCCTGTTTTATGGTAGAAAGCCATAATTTCTTGGATCCACCATTTATCTGGGTCACACTGGAAACATTACTAAATCAAATTCCTAGACTTTTTAAATTTAAAATGAAAATAATATCATGCTATAGGTCTGGTACCAGTATTAAATATGATGGCAAATGTAAATCACCTAGAACTACTTTTGATACACTGTAAACCCTATGAATGCTATTTCTCTCTTAATCTCCAGAACAAAATAGCAGCAGTGTGTGTATGCGTGTGCATGTGTGTGCACACGCACACACACACACACGGTAGAACAGAGTATCATTTTTTCTTTTTGGATTTTGGGACTTCTTAATATATTCTAGCTGTAACTCTTTTAGGTAGGTTACTTGATATGCAAAAATTCTTTCCCAATCTATGGTTTGTGATTTCATTCCCTTAAGAGTGGGTCTTTCATAGAGACAATATATATATATATATTTTTTTTTTACTTCTGATGAAATACAAATTATCAATTTTTTTTGGTATGTCACATTTTGATGTAGCTAACTAATGTCATAAGAGTTATCCTTTGTTTTAAGAGTTTTATCATTTTAATTTTTCTATTTTACCTTAAGTCTATCATCAAATTTGAGTTAATTTTTATAAATGATATAAGGTATAGACCAATTGTTCCAGCACCATTATTTGTTGAATTTCTTCAGTGAATTGTCTTTATGCTTTGGTCAAGAATCACTTGATTTCTGGATTCTCCAAACTGTCCCATTGACCTCTGTACTTACTGTTTTGCAAATGCCTCTCTTAATCACTTGAGTTTTATAGTATGTCTCAAAATCAGGTAAGATGGATCCTCCAACTTTGTTCTTTTTCAAAATAATTTTGGCTAGTCTGGTTTCTTTGCTTTCCCATATACATTTTATAATCAGCTTGTCTATAGCTTGGAAAAAGTCCACTAGGTTTTTGACTAGCATTGTAATATAAGTATAAATCAATTTGAGGAGAATTGTTATCTTAACTATATTGAGTCTGCTCATAATTGAACATGATATGTTGTTCCATTTATTTGGGTCTTCTTTGATTTCCATGATCAGCATTTTGTAGTTTGCAGCACACATTTCTCTAGATTTATTCCCAAGTACTTCATTTTCAGATCTATGATAACTGACATTCTTTTATAATTTTGGTTCCCAGTTGTCCTTTGCTACTATATAACCATACCATTGATCTTTGCACATTTACCTTGTTCCTCTGGCCTTACTGAAGTCACTTATCCTTAGTGAACTAGTTCTATGATCCTTTTGTGTGCATGTGAATGTCTTAAAATTCATAATCATGTTACCTGCTTATGGAAACTTTTTACTTTTTTCCTTTCCAATCTATATACTTTTTCTTTCTCTTGCCTTATTGCACTGTTGAGGACTTGATGCAAAGAAAAATAGTGAAGGAAATATCCTTGTCTTGTTTCTGATGTTAGGAAGAAAGCATTCATTCTTCTACAGTTAAGTATGATGTTAGCCATAGGTTTTATGGTAGATGCCCTTTATCCAGTTAGGGAAGTTCCCCACACTTACCCCCACTATTCCCACTATAGAGAATTTTTATCTGCAATTAAATTTGAACTTTGTTGAAAACCTTTACTTCATCTTTGATATGATATGATTTTTCCTTCTTTAGTCTGTTAATATTATAGATTACAATGTTTGATTTTCAAATGTTGAGCTAGCCTTGCATCTCTGCAATAAACTGTACTTGGTCATATGGTTATTATTCTTTTTATATACTGGTGAGTTAGATTTCTTAATATGCTGTGGTTTTTCACATCTATGTTCATTAGAGATATTGGTCTGTAATTTTGTTTTGTGATTTCCTTATTTAATTTCACTATTGGGGTATTGTTGGGCTAATAACATGAGTTGGGATGTGCTCCATCTTTTTTTTATTTTCTAGAAATGTAATTAATGTTATTTCTTAATTAAATGTTAGGGATACTTCACAAGGCCTGGAGTTTTATTTGTTGGAAGTTTTAAACTACAAATTAAATTTCTTTAATGGATACAGTGTACTCAGAACATCCTTTCCTTTTTCACTGACTTTTTTTCAACAGCTTTATTAAGATATATCTGACATACCATATAATTCACCCATGCAAAGGGTACAATTCCAAGTTTTGGGGTAATTTCACAGAGCTGTGCATCTATCACCACAGTTAATTTTAAAACATTTTTATAATCCCAAAAAGAAACAGTATATCTCCTATTGATCACTCCCAAATCTCCCCATTCTCCTTACATAACCACTAATCTACTTTTGTGCCTATATATTTATCTATTGTCTCATACGAAATAACACTGAATACTAATGGAATCATACAATCTAGTGTTTGACTGGTTTCTTTCACTTAGCATAGTTTTCAAGGTTCATCCTTATTGTAGCATGTAATAGTACTTCATTTTCTTTATAGCTGAATTATATCCCATTGCATGCACATATCATGTTTTATTTAAGATTTTTATTTATTTGAGAGAGAGAGAGAGAGAGAGAGAGCGAGCATGAGCAGGGGGAGGGGCAGAGAGAGAAGCAGGCTTCTGGCTGAGCAGGGAACCAAATGCCAGGCTCAACCCTAGGACTCTGAGATCATGACCTGAGCCAAAGGCCTAACTGACTAAGCCACCCAAGCACTCCCCATATCACATTTTATTTATCATTTTATCAACTGGAGAATATTGGGGTTGTTTCCGCTTTTAAGCTATTATGATTAATGTTGATATTTCATGTATGAGTTTTTGTACAAGTTTTCATGTCTCTTTGATATGTACTTAAGAATGGAATTGCTGGGCCATATGGTAAATAATGTGTTTCACTGTTTTTAAATGGACTGTTTTCCAAAGTTGCCTTACCATTTTACATTCCCATAGTGTATGAGGATTCCAATTCCTTCACATCCTTTTCAGCACTTGTTATGATCTGCTCAATGACATTTAAATGTTTGCATCCTTCAAGGATGCAAGGTCCATTTCATCTAGTTCATCAAATTCATGTGCACATAGTTGTAGTATTTTATTATTACCCTTTTAATGTCTGTGGTTTTCTGTTCCCTTCCATTCCTGATATTAGTAATTTGTGTTTTGTCTTTTCCCTTGGTCAGTTTCCAGAAGCACTGCTGCCATCACCTTAGGAATGGACTTGCCTCACATAGAACTGAGAGAATGAACAGGGTTTTATCCCCTACACTTACTCCCACATGTCTATCCTTTGGCCTGAGAAAATGGACTTCTCTTGGAGCTTGTCTGTTCCTGGGGCAAACTTCCCAGATTCAGATTGTCCAAGAGTCTAAGCCAGGAAATATGGAAGCAGAAAAAAAAGAGAATTCAGAGAACTTACCATTGTATGAGGTCCTTCTTTAAGTTCTGGTTTCCTCTCAAGTCTACTATTACTTTTGAGAGTTTGCCCATGATTTGTTTTATTTATTACTTCCAAGGTTGTGGCTGTCATCAGTACAAGAGATAGGGAGAGATGTACTTACTCCATTAAAAACTGGGACAAGAGTCATCAGCTATCCAGTCTTACCTATAACTTATTGTCAGCATAAACTCCCTGTTTTATCATGGAAATGTACTCAATTTTCTACTTACTTTTCCCTAAGGGCACAATACTCTAAGGATGATTTTGAAACATTACAAGACACTGAAGTATCTTCTCAATCAAAAGATAATTATGTTCAGTATAATTCTGTCTCTAATTACATTGTAATGTAATACAATTATTTTGACATTCTTTTCAGCAAGAGTGTACTTACCCCTTTAATTTAAATAATGTTGAGCCTCATATTTTTGTCCCTATTTCCTCCATGTGGTCTTCTCTGACATATAAAACTTATAGTACTTTCATTATTCTCTATTTTTTTAATATTATGCATTTAGCCCCTTAATGTATTCTTAATTTGTATCATAAAATAATCCTGCTTTTTAATTCAATCATACTTAAACACCTGGAAGATTTGGATCGTGTTCTAATTTTCAGCACTTAGCTTAATGCTATATACTCCTAGTAAGTAAATACCAAATAAGTTTTGGCTGAAAAACACAAGAAAAAGAAGCTTAATACTTGATTATATTCTGACCACAAAATGGCAGAGAAGATAATATTATATCTCTATACTTATTTGCTAAAAACTTGGGTACAAATTTATAGGCTCTTTACAGATAAATGCTGGTAAATAAGAGGTAGTAAAACAAGAGCAGAAGAGGTAAAGTTGCACTTACTTTCATGGATTGAAGTCTAATGTTTTCTCTTTCATTATTATGGATGGAGATGGAATGCATGGAAGGGTTTTGGTTAAAGATAAAATTTTTAAATTGATTAAACTCTCTTTTTATAGTGATGCATTAAAAAAAAAAAGCTGGTGATATCCAAATTAGGCCTCATAATTATCTAAGAAGATCGGGGATTAATGGTCTCCTCTAACTATGTCATAGAGCTCATAAATAAGTTACTGCTTATTTAGTTCCAGAGTAGTTTTATCAATTTCCTATAATTTGAGTATCATGAAGTATGCACCATCAAGAACACAATATTGTACATCTCTGTTGCATTTTGCATTATGCTTTCCTCTTCATTATCCCCCAACACATTTATGCTTCTAAAAGAGAGGAGGAATTTTGTCTTATTTATTTTTTTCTCCATTCATCACCTGATAGGTGTACTGTTTGTGCATCACTGTGGCACAAAGAAATGTTAAGAGTCCTAGTTGTGATCTAATCATATGCCATTGTGCTCTCATTTTAATGTACATTAGCATTATCATCTTATTTCATGGTCAGCATTTTTAAAGACTTTTAGAACACTATACTGTTATGTGAAAACCCTTTTTGCTATTTTTCTTTAAAGTCTTAGTCAGTTTCTCATTCCTTTCATCATATAGTTTTATACTTGTCACTATCTACAGACAAGAAATACGGGTTTCCTTCTCCTGCCTGTGTAAGGGGAAGCTCCAAGCAGAAGGTTCTTTGCTCATCTCTTATATCTTTGTTACAGGAAGGACAGCAGTTCCAGTGCAGTCTTCTCCCATTTTCCTGTGGGAGATGGATGTTCCTAATAACTGAAAGAACATCCAGGAGAGTATTTGAGTATGAAAACCAAGTAACAAAATTATCATAAAGTTTGATTTAAAATATGGGATTATCCAAGATCAAATGATACTGAATTTTTTAAACTGCTATGTACTTTCCTAGAAGGACAAAGAAGAGCTTTCTAGGTTAGATTCTAACATACATTTTTTTTTAAAGATTTTATTTATTTATTTGACAGACAGAGATCACAAGTAGGCAGAGAGGCAGGCAGAGAGAGAGAGAGGAGGAAGCAGGCTCCCCGCTAAGCAGAGAGCCCTATGCGGGGCTCAATCCCAGGACCCTGGGATCATGACCTGAGCCGAAGGCAGAGGCTTCAACCCACTGAGCCACCCAGGCGCCCCTCTAACATACATTTTAAACTATGCATTCTTCTTAACATGAGGGTCTTCGTTTATATCACTTACCTGTATAATCTTCTATCTTTCTTCCCTTCCCTTAATAAAGTTCTAAATGGCATCTTATCATTGTATCAGATACACACTTTCTAGTAAGAGTTTATTAGCCCTTGATCGGTCAGAAGAGATATGTGTGATAACATGCAGCTTTCACAAAAAGTTAGAAACCACTGGTTTGTTCAAATCAGCATGTGCCAGGAAGCATCTCAGAGATACATGAAGTTATTGAAAGCTAATTTGATCACTTGTAAGTTTTAAAGAGTCCCTCCAAATATCTTTGCTATGACAGTTGTGTGAAATATTTATTTAAAAATAAAAACTGTATAGGTTTGATATGAAGAGATGCTCTCAAACTTGCTTTTCACATTTAAAAATATTAAACTGTCATTAAAATGACTCGACATATTTATTGTGCGTCCTTGATCCCTTTTTTTTTTTTTTTTTAAAGAATTTATTTATTTAGTTGACAGAGAGATCACAAGTAGTCAGAGAGGCAGGCAGAGAGAGAGAGGAGGAAGCAGGCTCTCCGCAGAGCAGAGCCCGATGTGGGACTCGATCCCAGGACTCTGAGATCATGACCTGAGTCAAAGGCAGAGGCTTAACCCACTGAGCCACCCAGGTGCCCCCCTTGATCCCTTTTTGATTCTCTAAAAGAGTTATTACTTCTGAAAAGAAAAAAAAATCTTTAAATGAATGCCGTCACTACAATCTCAGATGGATCAGATGATTTAGACTTTCTCTGCTTTTCTTTTCGTATAAAATGCACCATGTGTCTTGTATTATTGTGTTCCTTAAGCGTATGTAATAGCAGTATGTTTCAAAAATAGAATAAGGTTGAGCTGCTAAGGATCTGGCAAAAAATATCCTTTGCTCTTTCTTGTGCTATTGTAACTTGAATTTTTAAAATGTTTTTCTCTTCAAAATGATCTTAATTTGAAGAAAAGACACACTGATAAACCTGCATCATAAAAATAATATGTTGGGAAGTGAAAGCAATGTTGAAGATAAAACTATCAGAACCAGGATTTATGTAGGATTTTGAGAATTTGAAATCAGGTAGATAGTAAATCTAGCAGTGCATATCAAGTCTAGAATATAGAAAAATGACACAGATTTAAAAATAATAAGTTAAGTGATGTGCATTACCACTGTAGGTCTAGTTCATCCCTCTTTTAGCAGTTGAGGAGACGGGGTCCATATAGTTTTAAGAGACTTTTACAATTATATTTTGGGAAACCTAAGTCAAGAACTTTGGATTTTCATATTTTCTCTGTAATACTTTCTTCATCTGATCATCGCACATAAAGTAACATTTAGAGTAACATTTGTGAACTTGTCTCCAATGTCTATCAAACTATAAAAACATCTAGCATGAACTAGTCATGGAGAGGATTGCTTTTTCCATATTATTCTGCTCTGTCAATCAATTGAATTTATTATGGGTCCTCAATGAGCTGTGTATTCATTATTTATTCATCTATTTAACATAAATTTACTGAGTGTTTACCGTGTGCCAGGTCCTTTGCTGGTCTCCAAAATTAGATGTTAAAGCAGAAAGTAGGGGTAGTTGAAAGATACAGACACTCAAAAACATATAGTCTGTTTAGGTACATGGGAAAAAAAAATTGAGCACATCCAGAACATAAAACATTTAGAAGTTATGGTGAACAATCTGTAAAATGGCCCAATGACCTTGCATCCTGATTTTTTATACCTGTCTTCAAGTGACTTAGTAATCACTGAATTTAGTAGCTCCCTTCTAACAAATTGAATATAGCAAAATGGATAGTATACCACCTCAGAAATTAGGTTATACAAAAAGGCTACTTTCCATTCTAGCTTCTGTCTTTCTCTCACCCTCTCCCTTGTTTGGATTGCTCACTCTGAGGGAAGCCAGGTGCCTTATTGTGAGAACACTCAAGCAGCATAGGAAGAGGCCCACATAGCAGGAAACCGAAGTCTCCTGCCAACAGCCATGTGAATGAGCTTGGAAAGAGATCCTCGAGCCCTGGTTGAGACTCGGGTGAGGGCAACCCTGGCCAACAGCTGAACTGCAACGTCATGAGAGCCCCAGAGCCAGAACCACCAAGGGAAGCTGCTTCCAGATTCCTGACTCCCAGAAATGGTGAGACAGTAAATGTTTGTTGTCTTAATTTGCTAAATGTTAGGGTAATTTTTTTTATGCAGCAATAGATAACTAATATGGAGAGGGTAAGATTTGCTATGGTTCAGTTTTTAAGGAGGCAGGGTAATGAAATGGTAATTTGGTGGACAGATGGCAGCACTGGAGGAAGCAAGCTTTGAAAGGCTGAGTCAGTACTGATGAGAAAGCCCTGTCCATTCACTATTGAGATATATTGTATAAGTAAGTTATTCCAAATAAAATGAAAGTTTAGCCACTAAGGTTTCAGAGCTTGAAAAAACCTCAGAAAAAAAGGATGATCCACCAATTTAGGGTGCATAATGTCAAATTATGAACGCTTATTGAGGACTTTCAAAAAAAGAAAAGAAAATCTACTAACAGCAAAACCTAATTGTCTTATTCTGTGTCATTATATTAGGTGTGTAAGTGTGAGTATGTGTGTATTGTCTTTTTATTAGTATTTTCAAATACATTTTAGGGGGGGATAAATCAGTTATGATGCAATAATCACCCAAGGTTGTATATGAAAAGAGTTTGGAAAATTCTATAGAACGTACTCACATAAACCTTATTCAAGAATACAGCAAAGCAGGAGATCTGGAGATCTGTAGGCACATCTACACAGGGTCCTTTCTTAGTCGCACAGAATGTACTTCATTTTTCTGGGTTATGAACCATCAAGATGTATGCAAGGAAGTATGGGCTTGGGAGAGTTCAGACCAAAGGTTCCAGTATAGTCTTTTATGTCCCCTGGTCATATAGCCAATCTGAGCAATGTTACTAGTAAACAAGTGCAAGCCATCAATTGTGTAAGCCACCGCCAACAACACACTCTAAATTACTAGCTAGTCCATCATCTTTGCCATAGTCATCAGTCAGTACCAGACTTCCAGACACCCCTGAAAATGCCCCAGTCATGCTGTAAGATAATTCTATTTTACGCTATGACTAGTAAACACAAAATAATTATTTTACACATAATATAGCATATGTACTTGTACATAGAGATATTATAATATTAAATATAGTAAGTGATACAATAAAATATATTTACACATACTATATTATTATCACTGGATATAAACACATGTGTATGCATGTATATGTGTGCATGTCATTTATGCATATATATACAGATATAAATTCATAATAGACATAGAAGATGATATTTACATGTAAGAAGTCTGGTTTCTTGACAATGATAAAAGACAGGACAAATATAAATAATAAACACATACAAATAGTTAAATATAAGCTAATAACAATGCAATCAGATAAAGTTTTAAAGTTTTAAAATTCTATAGTTAGGTTCATGATATTCTAACCTTCTGTGTGGGATTTCTATACTAATATCTTTTAGCGAGGATAGTGAATTATTTTCCTTATCATGTGACTGATTGAATAATTTTCAGAATCTTTTTTGTCTTGCAGTCTGTTGACTTTCTGTTCTATTTTGGATCAATTACTTTCTAGACCTACTAGGGATCTGCCATCTTGTCATTTTATCCGTTACATTCCTGAGTTAGATTCACGATTTCAGTTTTCCATCTCTTACTCTTTCTGTTTTTTCCTCTTGCTTGAATGTCTTTTCAAGTCATTTCTCAAAAAGAAATTGAGCAACTTAGAAATTCTGGGTTCTTACGCATAACAAAAAGCTTTTTATTTTGCCACATGTTTTGGAAGTATGTAGTATTCTAAATTCAGATTAATTTGCTCACTGAATGTGAAGCCATCGCTTCATTGTTTTCCAGAATCCAGTGTTGCTGCTCAGTCAACATCAGGCAAGATGGAACCTTAATCTCTTTGATGATCTCTGTTTGTGCATATTCTGGATTGAGGGGTTTGCTGCTCTTTTTCTTCTATCTGCATGTATCCCTTCTATCTACTGGGTTCGGTTTTTTCCTGATGAGCTCACACCCATGCATTTGTTACTATGGGTTTATTCTTCTCTGTGCCCCTTTACTGTTATTTATAAAGGGCTGTTGAACTAAGGTGGAATAGATAAATTGTCTGCCTTCTTGCTAACTTTTCAAATAGATTAAAAAAAATGGGGGGGAACACATTGAATCTTTGGTCTCAAAATTATTTGATTATATTTGTGAAGATGGGATGATTTTTTTTTTTTAAGATTTTATTTGTTTATTTGAGAGAGAGGGAGTCAGAGAGGGAGTGAGAAAAAGAGCATGAGCAGGGGCCCAGGTGGGGGGAGGGCAGAGAGAGAGGCAGGCTCCCCGCAGAGCAGGGAGCCTGATACAGGACTCCATCCCAGGACTCTAGGGTCATGACCTGAGCAGATGCTTAACTGACTGAGCCACCCAGGTGCCTCAGGATAAATATATTAATAAACACAAATAATAAGAAGTACTTGGTATAAAGAAGAATAAAGTAGGAGAGATGGTAAGAGAAGTACAATATTTTAACTTACTGTTTCTCCCTTCAAGTTTGTTTGTGTGTGTGTGTGTGTGTGTGTGTGTGTGTGTGTTTTTCTGTTATCGATACTCTTAATTCCTCTTTCTAGTTACATAGGAATTTTGACGCAAGTGGTGAAAGAATGCACATAGTCTTTCTTAGATTACTGTAACCTACAATCAACATAGACTTTAGAATATCTGGAGTCTTAAAGAAATACTGCCAGCAGTGTTTATAATAAATGATACCTTTAAAAACCCCTACATCAGCAGAGAAATTTTATAATATAAATTGTTCACTTAACTTTAACTGCTATAGATTTTGGCAGACAGTAAAAGTAAATGGTGGATGATCACCAGAATATATTACATTTTCCAAGATAACTGTGTTACTAATACCTTTCAGAAGAAACTTTTTCCAACGTCCTTAGCCTTCTGTGTGGGATTATTAAGCAGTAATATTTTCTTCTGTAATTGATGAAAGAGGAAGTTGCAAATTACCAATAGCTTGAAAATTTAACTTGGGAAATGAATGCATGTCAGCAGAAATCAGCATGGGTATCCGGTGCTAAAGAATTTCCAGCTGCCTAAAATTTATTTGTTTTTTTCTTGAACTATCGCTATCCTCACTAAGTTGGTTAATGGACCACTGACCGATGTTTATTCCACTGATCTGCTCCCAGTCTTGTTTTCCCAACTGTAGCTGTCACTGAAAATACCCTTTCTTCCTTCAGTCAAATCATCTCTCCTTCCTCCACTGAAAATCCTGAGATGTAGAGTTTGTTTATAGTTTCTCCCAAGTTTACAGTTTGTACCAAGAGGTGAAATAATCTTTAACTCACCCATTCATGATAACTTGTTGACTTCGCTGAAGAAAGTAGTCACATCTATTAACAAAGCTTGTAGACAGCTCATTCGAAGATGTGGGCCTGATAATTTTTCTCTTTACAATGATAGGATTTTTTATCCTTTGCTTTCATAGCCACAAAGTTTAATAATATAAATGCAATACTGCCTTCTTCTGCCAACAGCTATAGGTGCTACTTACCTTAGAAATGCTTAAATCTTCACTCACTACACATATTCTTTTCTGGAAATGTGGCAATATCATCATGTCCATTGTGACCGTGCCCACATAGCCAGGACTACATTTAAAGAATCCCAGGAAAAAAAACTGATACGAAAGACAGTTGGAAAAGAGAGGCTGGAGATGAAATGCTAAAACTATTGCCAACTAAGCTCTGCTATCTGCACCCAATTACTTAACACCAAGGAAAGGCAATCTGTTTTATACATTCATATGGTTAATGCTCACTTCAAAGCCAAGGGAAAGAAAATCTGAGAGACATACCACCTCAGTTTATTTTCTAGTCTCAGTGACCTTGAATCTCAAATTTAGTTTTACAGATGAGTATATAAAACTTTTACCAGCTCACATCAGTAAATACATAACCAGACTTTCCAGGGCATATATAAAGATCTCTAAAAAAAGTAAAATTAACTATCTTTACAACTGAGGGCTATTAATACATGTAATAGATATTTGTAGCAACTAAAGGGAGTTATTTCATTAGTTTCGTAAATCTCACTTTGAAGCTGGAGTAGAAGGAAGGAGACTCCTGACAGATACTTGTCTAGATTTTTAAAAAAGGGGTGCCTAGGTGGCTCAGTGGGTTAAAGCCTCTGCCTTCGGCACGGGTCATGATCCCAGAACCCTGGGATCAAGCCCCGCACAGGGCTCTCTGCTGAACAGGGAGCCTGCTTCCTCCTCTCTCTCTGCCTTCTTGTGATCTCTGTCTGTCAGATAAATAAAATCTAAAAACAACAACAAAAAAATTTATAGATTTAAAAAAAAAACATATACTATGCTACAGTTTGCAAGACATCTACAGTAATTCTCCTATAAGGAGACTTAATTATCTGATTACCCAGTAGATAACAACCTAGCTCAGAGCTTCCTGTGTTGTGACATCGGTGTGTTTTAGTGGGTTATTTATGTGTTAAGGTATTCATCCCTGTAGCTCTCAGGATTGCTGGGTGGGACCTAATACTGCTTCCCACTCCAGAGCCTCTGATCCTCTCTGACCTTAAATTGCCACTACTCTTTCCCAGTGGCTATGTACACACTATGATTTTAGAAGACACCGGTTTATACTGTTACAAAAGATGTTTAATACTTAGTAGATCTTAAAATAAATGAAGTTGGGGCATGTGGTTGGCTCAGTTGTTAAATGTCTGCCTTCAGCTCAGGTCATGACCCCAGGGTCCTGGGATGGAGTCCTGCATCTGGCTCCCTGCTTGGGAGCCTGCTTCTCCCTCTGCCCCTCCCCCTGCTTGTATTCTGTCTCTCTCTGTCAAATAAATAAATACAATCTTTAAAAAAATAAATTAAATAAAATAAATGAAGTCAAACTCCCCATCCTTTTGGATTTAAAATAAAAACATATATTTTGATACAGTTTCACTGTACATGCGAAAAATAACAGGATACAATCCATTATTGTTTTCTTGCTATTGTTTTTAAAGAACAAAGGAAGAATCCTTGAAGGATAAATGTTTTCATCACTCTTTCCCCAGACTTCACAGATTCCTGTACATGCACCGTGGCCCCTCTCTTGGCAGTAGAATCACATTCACATCAGATTTCCTGCTAAGGCACATCCGCCCTGGAACGTACTTACATGTGAAGTGCTATCATCATACCTCATTTAATACATCTCTACTAGGAAATAAAGCATGCTTTTATACTTGTCTTTAAATTTTATAAACCAACAATAAGATTGGGTTTGGCAACAAGATGCTGAAGGGCAGTGCTCCTAACTGGGTGATCGCGGCAGCATGTCTGTTGTCCTGACATAGCTGATGACTGACATTAAGTTGGTAAAGTCAATCCTCAATTTCCCTTCTTTGGGTCCTTTTGCTCCATTGTTGATGTTCCTCCTCTCCTGCTCTGTAACACCCCCACGTCCCTTTGCTCACAGACTCCAAAGCCTATTCTCTTGCCAGGGAATTGCCTGTATGAGGGTCTCAGTGTAAGGTCAAGCATTATCTCCACAGAAGCTCAAAGCCAGGACTTGCCAAATCCCCCTTCCCCATACCAACAGCAAGGTGTGGACACATCATTTAAACTTTCCTGAGGGAGTATGATGTGTCTGCTTGGGAAGTTGAATTCAGGGCAAGTGAGACAAAAGCAGAAGTTCTTTTTTTAGGTTTTTATTCCATTGATGGAAATGCCTAGAATGTGGTGACAAAGGAATGTACCATCTGTAGGGTCCAGTGTTTTAATGTTAGAGGCCAATAACGGCATTAAATGTTCAGAGAGGGCTGGAAGGGCACCTCAAATGATAACTCTCTGGGATGACTGACTGGATTCCAATAGGTAGCATCCCTTGTAGTCTCTCTTCCTGTGTTTGTGTGTTTGTCTGTTTTTCTACTTGAGTTAGCCATAGATTCTGCTGTTTGTAATCCAGAGCTGAAACTGGAACTTTACACCTTATCTTCTTACATATAAGTTATTGTACTATTTATCCCTATCTACCACATAAAGGCCCATACAATAAATCTAAACTAGTCTTTTTACTGAAAGTAGGTGAAAATAAGATGAGAAAGAAAGGTGTGACATATTCCTCTTTCCAGATAATGTCTTCCTTGGCTGGAGAACATGCATCAAAGCCTGTTCATAGGAGTTTTAGACTTAAAGAAGGTACAAGACTTCTAGAACCTCTTTGCACTGGTGAATATATACTCAGCAGGTCCACATTCTCTGCTTCTTTTTCCTTTTAGGCCTTTCCTATCCATACCTCATGGAATATCAGCCTCAAAGTTACATAGTTTACATGGTCCAGACATAGGAATATTTTAGGCCCTTTTTATGATTTTCTGAAATCCACTTTAAAGCATTCTATATTATTTCCTCTTTTGATAATAAAATTTCTGCCATGTCAAAATGTATTCTTTTTATTAATAAAGTTATTACCAACAGTGTTTTTTGTTTTGTTTTGTTTTGTCTTGTTTTGTTATTTATTCAATGAACTTCTCTCAGGATCTAACCTTACCTTACCTAAAAGGTCAAAAAGCCTTTGCATCCCCACTATACACAGATTTCAGGTTTTTTTAGCATTTCTTTTTTCCTGACAGATTTATATTTCCAATTAATTAAAATGGCAAGATAAAGAAGTATCTTCCACCCACTAACTACATATGGATCCTATTTAAATCCAGTTCTCTTTGGGCAGAAAACAGGTTTTCCAGTCAGAAATTCTAGTAGCTGCTTTCTTTAACTCACAATGCTGGCCCAGGATCCCTATATCCTGCAGCCACAGAAGTACATCCAAAGCCATGGGATCTCCCTCTTCTGTAAAGAGGCTGGGTTGTCATTTAACTTCTGATTTTGGCATTACCAACATGAAGACACTTATTTATCCAGGTTAGCCAAGTGATCTGCAGATAGAAGCTTCCTGTTAATATTCTCTGACTGTGGGATGCCTGGGTGGCTCAGTCTGTTAAACAGCTGCCTTCAGCTCAGGTCATGATCCCAGGGTCCTGGGATCGAGTCCCACTTTGGGCTCCTTGCTCCACAGGGAGCCTGCTTCTCTCTCTGCCTCTGCCTGCCACTCTGCCTGCCACTCTGCCTGCCTTTACTCTATCTTTCTGACAAATAAATAAATAAAATCTTAAAAAAAAAATTCTCTGACTGTGTTAAAGGGTGTCAGTACCTAACTGGGGGTCCTGTCTCAGACTGCTACTGGGGGAGGGAAGTTCACCAGCAACAGTTTCTGAATTTGAAGGCATGGTTGCTAATTCTCACAAGGGATTTGCTAGAACCATTAGTGAAATTAGGTTCAGTGGGATCTTTCATCAGATGCCGTTCAAGGATGGTTCTTATAAGTAATAGAATATATAAAAGTCACGATCTCTTGTTCAAAAGCTTGTTAAAGACCTTTTAAACATCTGACCCCAAGTTTTCCGGAAGTCACTAATATCTCTCTGGAGAGTGATGAATCACTTCCCTGACCTTTTCTCTGCCCCAGCCTTTTACAGAGTCTACTGTTTTTTGAGTTTTGTTTTTTTTGTCCTTTCCTGAACTGGAATGATAACTTGTTCTCTTGCTTAACTGTATTAGAATGTATCACAGTACAATATTGTAGTGAATTTTAAATTTTAAGTGGTAAAAGGACTTGGGCACCTCTAGATGGATAAAATGCTACTGGGAAATATAAAAATAAAGTATGATGTCTGCCTTTAAAGATGTTACAATCCAGGGGCGCCTGGGTGGCTCAGTGGGTTAAAGCCTCTGCCTTCTGCTCAGGTCATGATCCCAGGGTCCTGGGATCGAGCCCCGCATCGGGCTCTCTGCTCAGCGGGGAGCCTGCTTCCTACAATCTCTCTCTGCCTACTTGTGATTTCTGTCTGTCAAAAAAAAAAAAAAAAAAAAAAGATGTTACAATCTAGTCTGGAAAACTTGTTATGTAAATGACTGATTATGACACAAGGAAAAGTGAAATAAGCATTAACTGAAAGACAAGCTCATCCAGGGTAACACAGATAATGGAGAAATTACTTCTGCCTGAAGGGGAATCAGCGGCTCCCATGCAAAGGTGGTGGCATTTGAGAAAATGTTGGACAATAAGTATAATTTTAGAGGGACAGTAGAGAACAAAAGACTCTTCACTGCTGGAATAGAATTAGTACAGGCATATAGACACAATTCAAGAGTTGTTTTGCTGTTTTGTTTTATTTTAAGCCAGCGCACTCAAGAGGTAACAGTAGGTCTAGAAGAGATGCAAAGAAAAATAAATAAATGCAAGACATGCAAGTTTCCTTTTCTTCTATAACTTACATTCTACTTGAAGGAATATCATTTCCATGTAAGTAAATCTGAGTTCATCAACAGCATATAGTTGTCTGGAAGGATTCAATTGAGTGGCAAGTCCTTTAAAATCTACAGTACATGAAGTCAGAAAGAATTCACTATTGTCAGAGGGAGTAAAGAAAGATTCCTAGCACACATGGGATATGAGCTATTTCTTGAAAGATGGATAAAATGTGAAAATAAAATGTGAAACTACCAACGTCGATGAGTAGAAAGTGCCTTTGGCCCACAATAGGAAAAAACACAAACATATACATACACAGAAATGCATATCTAGGTGAACTCAAATGCCTACAAAGCTCAGACAGATAAATTAAGTGAGTGAAGCAGTCTAGGTATATAATGAAAGGCAGTGTAAGATACTATGACCCAGGCTTAAAGCAAAGGAAGATATCACTAAGCTCCAGGCAAACTCTGCCCTAGTATTGCCAGATTCTCCCATTTATGAGGATAAGCCATTAATCTGGGTTAAATGTGTGTGTGTGTGTGTGTGTGTGATATGTATAAAATAAGGAACTAATTCTTAAAACAAAATAAAATTATGTTGGTCAAAACTCTGCTGGACATGTAAAAATTCTTTTGTATCATATTGAGTAATATCTAGTATATGGACCACTAATTTTCAACCTCTTCTGGATTGTGGAGTGCAAAAAGTGCCAAAACTAAAACCTTGTATTTTGTCTTAGGATTATTTAAGGTTATAGACCAGAGATGCAACATAAGAAATGTAAGTAAACATGTTTTAATCTGGCTACAAAATGTAGGATATTTATATATAAAAAATATTAAATGAAAGGGACTTGATAGGAGTTGCTGCTATCAAATTTTTTAAAATTATTTTTAGATAAAATCCATTTTAAAAGTCTATTGTTTAAATTGGTCACAAGAAAAAATTTACAGAAAAATTTTGGAAATATTTGTTGGTTCAAAATTATTTTCAACTATCTCATGTGTCCTCAAGAAGAAAAATTGCAACCATATGGCCCTTCTCCATTCTCTTAGGGGGAGGATTCTGGGTCCATGTTTTCCAGTTTGGGCCTGATGAAGTACTTGATGAGTTGCCTTTTATTTGTCTTTACTACAAGTTGCCAGTAGTGAATGCCACCTCTTGGTCAGGTTCATGTATGTGCCTGCTCTCTTTTGGTCCATGAGACTGGCTGACATTGAAACCAGGAGGAGTTTGGTGGTTTGCAACAGATGCTTTTGGGCCTGCTAATTTCTGAATTTGATGAGTCCATAAATCACATACCAAAAAAAAAAAAAAAACCAAAAAAACACTATTATCAGTCCCCTCTTTGTTTAGGTTTCTCCCCAGCCTACTATGAAAAAACTCAAGTTGGTGTTAAGAATATAACTTCTAAGCCTTCACATTAAAGTTGAGAAAGTTTGTTATTTAAGAGAAAAAAGCTAATATATTTCCTCTCCCCTATTGGGAATTCCTGACAGATGAAGAAGCTTCATAACAGGGAAAAATTGGGCAGAATATCACATGGAGATTACAAAATCATGCTTCTGTTGAGTGAAATGTAGCATTCCAGATGTTGCCTACATTTCACTTAAAACCAACTGCTAAGGTTTATGAACAATGCAAATCCCTAAAATGTAGCAGGGCAGCTCTGCTTCCTAATGCTGAGAAAACACTTAGAAGATCATCAAATCTTGAAAATGTGCTAATGAGCCACAAAGTCTGATTAAAATCAAAGGTGCAATGTTCCAAAAACACTCTGTGACTTAGATAAGCATTGCTTAGGCTTCATCATTGATTACAGTACTTTAAGGCAAATTTTGCAGTGATAAGGAAGTCTCAGTAATAAAAACAATTCACAATAGCTCCTTATTAAGTTATTTTCAGGAAGCAGGGTCAAGACCTAAGAACTGTATAAGAGAAAAGAAAAACAGGCCACATTAGACCATTCAATTGCTAAAATGTGAACTATTAAGGCTTCATGACACAAAACATGACATTTCCAATTATTTAATTTGATGATTATTTATAAATAATAAATCCAAGTTATGAGCAGATGTGAACAAAGATGAACATCTTCTGTTATTTAATTATGGAGGCCAGAATAGTTGGAAGTATTTTTCACAGACAATATCTCTGTGGGAGGGAAAATGTTCACATATTTCAACGTTGGTTAAGATCAAACTGATCTAATTAGCATTTTCATCTAATTTATTGCTCAGAATTCCCTTTAGTGGGGTATGCCTTTGATAAATTTCAAGAAAAACTGGAGAACAGTTTGGAATTAGACATATAAAAGAAAGATGAGAATCCCTTCCCATAGATAAACAAAAAATTATCTGAAAAACTAAAATGACAAAATTGGAAAGTCATAAATTATAATTACATTAATAATGAGACAGAATAACCCAGAATCATTCTATATTTATTATATTGGGGCACAGGACATAATTTACCTGGAGAATTTTAATTACAGTTACTTACAACTAATTAGAGGAAAAAGGACTTCTCTTTATCTTCTGAATGAGTGAATTTTGTAGCCATATTGGTTAGTTATTGTGTAAGGTCATTATATATCATAAAGCTATTGACAAACTTGTAATTAAATGTGTAAATAACTTTGACTTATTTTTATTTTCTTATTTCAAATTACAAGAATTGATTGTGAACAGGATTCCACAACACACTTTACGTCCTGGACAATTTAGAATTTCATTTCTACTTCTTTGCTTGTGGCAGATATAAACTCTATCCTATGGAATCTAAACCTATAAACCTGGTACCTCATAGACATTGTGACCATAAAAGTGTGTTCACAAGATATTACTAATATGATTACAGAACTGAGACAGTGGCAAGATATATGTAAAATCCTGGTAGACTAGACCGATTCAGTTCCCTGCAGGAAATTTTCATTTGGCTAAAAAGAGAACCCCTGATGCATTCTTATTTTACTTACAATTCCATTCTCAGAAAGTAGAAAAAAAAAATCAGATAACTCTGTACTTGATTTGAACAATAAGGAAATACCAGTCAAATTTGGTTTGTGAAGGAGATGTAGAACTCCCATAACACAACTGTCTCCATTAAGCAAGTAAATATATTGCTATACCTCGTTATGTGGGATGTGGTACATGCCACATGGGATCTACCGTGTGCCCTGTTTGTGACATCAGTAGCTTTGGAGTTGTTACAGAAATATAACATCAAGACTTGTAGATGCACCTCCTCCATCTTTCCTTAGCATATCTTCAATGTTTCACTCTTTTAGAAATATTTTTAAAGAGATCATGAGAAAACTACATGCCAACACTCATCAATGATTTTCTGTATCAAGATGTTAGGAAAACACCAATATTAATGTGAATATTAATGGGAACATCAAACTCAGAGAACGATCTTGCTCAGCTTACCTTGAGGTATACCTCTTCAAGACTAGTCCCTAGTGAGGGTTTATTTGACTGTTGATATGTTTCTCTTACTCATTTAGTTTTAAGAAGAGGCCCTTTCCTGTCCCCTCAAAATCACCCGTCCTCATTCCTGCTACTATTTTCATGAAACAATGTACATATTGTCCAAATTTTATATGCCATATCCATAACCTAAGGAACAATTCTCTAGATAGAATCAATGACTTAAGTATGGAATTTCTAATATTTTAGTAATCATGGGTACACCATCCCCCTAGTTTTAAAAGGTAATTACTAAAAAAACTTCATCTTGGGGATTTCACAGAGCACAACGTGTTTTCATAGGAAAAGGTTTTGCCATGATGACTTCTAAAAATAATTGATTGCCCTCTTTCAAATTATATCCACTTTTTTCTAAATCCATTGAATGCATATGCTTCTGTAAGTTTCATGAAGAAATATCAATAGCATTAAAGATAAGAATGCATTTTAAAGAGTGATTCAAAATAAGCATTTACTGGCTGATATAGAAAATATTAACCTGGGTGCTGCAACCAAAACAAAATCCTGATTCTATATTTCTTAAGTAATCAAAGAAGATTATGTAAAAGAACAAAATGCTGTTTTACAAACAGACCGTGAAGGAAGGCACAGAGCATTTCTCTGGAAATGTAGGATAAGTTTGCTGTTTAAGAAATGTAAATAAAGCCCGGGGGTACCAAAGATACAGCTTAAAGGGGATTTGGAAAGGACTACATACTTATCACATCTGGCCTAATTATCTAACTTAACAGTTCTGGCATTAATAAATATTCACAAGTAGCTAAGGCCTGTGGGTAATTCATATAACACATGTATTTATAAAAGACTTATTTTTCCCAATGAAAATATTTACTTCTAGACATAAATTTCAAATCATATAACCAAAAGATGCAAGGACCTATCAAATGGGAGAGCAATCCATTTCAAAACAAGCAACACAGGCAGAGATCTGCTTGGCATGTGTATGACTGGTAGCTACATGGAAGAAAGTATTAGGAACAGTGGAGCCGTTATTGGGGACTGAGACTTACCAGTAGTTGTCAGGAAGTTAACATTTCTCATCACACCTTCAGTGTAAGCTCCTGGCTCATAACTGTCCATTTCACCTGTGACAATGTGAGCAACTCTTGCTGCCCGTCCTCTGATAGCACCTGCAGCACGGTCTAAATTATCAACATCCTGGTCTCTCAATGCTATGATACACTTGTTGACATCTTCAAGGATATGGCTCTCTGTAAGAAAACAGATCGAATTAGTATAGCATATTATAATTCATGTTAACTTTTGACTTCAGATGTGGTACTAATTGGGAATAAAGGACACACTGACAAAGAAAAAAAAAGATGATTTTGCTTTTCTCTCTTTAACAGAAAAATTTGTGAAGTATAAAATTTTATGTTTTATCTGCAGTTTTATAGATTATATATTATTTTAGATTTTAGTTCCAACTGACTTGATTTTAGATTCAAGCAGCATATGGGTGCAAATTGAAAATTTTTGGATTAAAATAAAAATAAAACATATAATGACAGAACACTTAATTCTGATTAAAAGCAACACTGTATGGGGCACCTGGGTGGCTCAGTGGGTTAAAGCCTCTGCCTTCGGCTCAGGTCATGGTCCCAGTGTCCTGGGATCGAGCCCCATATCGGGCTCTCTGCTCTGTAGGGAGCCTGCTTCCACCTCTCTCTCTGTCTGCCTCTCTGCCTACTTGTGATCTCTGTCTGTCAAATAAATAAATAAAATCTTTTTTTTTTTTAAAAAGCAACACTGTACAGATTATAAAACACTTAAAAAATGTCAATTATCCTAAATATATAGAAAAATAAAATTATGGAGCTCTAATTCAACTAATGTTCATTGGTGTGTAACAGAATTTAAGTTATAGTGGAAGCTTCCCCATACAACAAGCAATTCTCTGGACACCCAATGAGTGTTCTACAATTCATTTCTGATACTACCTACCCAGGAATAGCATCAGATCCCACATGTTAAGGAGTCATTCCTGTAAGACTATCCTCCACCCCACATCAGAAACAGTTGCAAGTCCAGGTTATTACTTGTACTTCTAACTCCACTGGCTATAGATCAGCTCCCATGACCTCCTCGTTGGGTTTGATTAATTTGCTAGAGTCGCTCACGGAACTCAGAGAACATTTTACTTGCTAGATTTAACTTTCATAATTCAGGACAGCCAGATGAAAGGGATGTATAGAGCAAATTACGTGGGAAGGGTAAGGAGCTTCCATGCCTTCTCCAGGTATGCCATTTTCCACACATCTCCAAATAGTCCCAACTTGGCAGCTCTCTAAACCCTGTCTATTTTGGTTTTTAGGGAGGCTTCATTACATATGCATGATTTATTAAATCACTGGCCTTTGGCAAATGATTCAACCACCAGTCCCTCTTCCTTCCCGGAGGCCAGAAGATGGGACTGAAAGTTCCAAAGTTCCAACCTTCTAATCACATGGTCAATTATCTTGGCAATCAGCCCCCAGTGGGGCGTGGGGGTGGGGTGGATGATACAAATGTCATCTCATTAACATAAAAAAATACTTTTATCACTCTCATCATTTGGGAAATTCTAAAAGTTTTGAGTTCTGTACCAGAAATGGGACAAATGTTTGTACCAGAAATGGGAAAAACACCAAATGTATATTTCTTACAATAGATCACAGTATTACCCTTGCCAATTTTCTTTGGTCTGCTTGATTAACTCATACTATAATTTCAAAACTCTAGTCAAATAAATGTTCCTTCCTCAGGAAATCCATGCTGACCTACAGCAAGACAAATTTGGTTCCATATAGTTTGGGATTCCCATTAAATGGCTTATATGTTTTCATTACAGCTTCTTCCCATGTTTTCATGATGTACTAATCAAACAGTCTCTCTATTAGACAATGAAATATATGAGCGTAAAAATTTTATTTTATTGCTTGAGATATCATATCTAGTCCCTAGTACAATACATGGCACCTATTAGACCAACAAGAATGTTTGTTGAATGAATGAAGTCCTCTGGTAACACACCTAGAACCAGTAAATTATTTTGTCTAAATCCTAAATCATGGTTTATAAACATAGGTAGATACATATCTTTACTTAAATTTAGTCAGTTTAACCCATCTCAAGGACAATCAGGTCATTTTCATGAAAAGGATTAAATGCTGAAAACCTTCATTATAAATTCACTAGTTTTAACCTAATTTGTAGCATTCACTTATGAATATGTTATTAAGGCCTATAATAAATCCAAGCACAGTCCCATCTCAATAGAAAATGCATGTATATCATCACCATCATATTTCTAGAACTAAAATACAAATTTCAATATAGACGGTATAAAATCATCAGTTCTTTTATTTTTTTAAGACTATAGATGTGCACTTTAACAACATAGTAAGAAGCTGTTATTGTTCAGGTATGTTGGTAAGTTTTTTTAAAACAAATACTACTGATACATATATATATGTATGTATATGTATACACACATAATAAATGTGTAATCTGTACTCACTAAATTATGCACTAAAATATTCACTAAAGGTGGTTAATTTGGGATTACAAAGCTGTTTTGGCTCAGTCCTATAGAAGTGAAAAAATAGGGAAAAATGGTGTTTATTCTTAGAAGAATAATTATCTAATAAACTGTAATTTCTGTTTAATTAAAGGTGAAATCATGGCTGGCACAAACTATTTTTTCCGAGTAAATTTTGCACAAGAAATAATATATATGCAAAGAATATTCACTAAGAATGAATTGAATGTTCCCTCTTTTGTAGAACAATGATACACACAGTCATCAACTTATTTTATTATTTAAAGCATAGACTTAAAATATAGCAAGGGTTTTTCTGGCTCTTTTTTGCTGGCTTTATGAGAGTTTGTGTGATTATTGCTTTAGATTGAACCTCATAATAAGAAGTCATACTATTAATCACATTGAAGAATTATTGAGGGGAGGTCAGAGATGGAAATGAAAGTCCTACATGAACATATACAACATGTAAAAAATAAGTGAAATAAGTGAAGAGAAACATGTAACCAGACTTTACCTGAAGCAGTTATATTGAGAATGTTGAGATGATGACTAAATGATCTTTTGAATTACTAAGATTAAATATAGCACAAAAGCATTAGGAAAGGTTTGCAAAATTTCCATTATTGTGACACTTTCCCATTACCCTGAATGTTTCACAAGATGCCAGAAATTATTTGCATGAAATTCTAAACATAGAATGCCAGAAAAAGAAAATAAGAATGCTGGGCACCTCCCACATATGCACAATAACTAAACATTAAACTCTTTTCTTAAAAATAATGATTTCTTTGCTATTCCTATTTCAGGTGAATTTAAGTAGCTAGAAAGGCCTTCAGGATAGCTTGAGTTTTTATGTCCAGCTATATAACCTTCAGCCTCTAGGACAGAAATTAAACACCAAATACCTTGTGTAAAACTTCTTACTGATGTATCTCTGAAGCTTTTGCTAATGAAACAGGATTACTTGTTAGACATAGCAGAGCTCGTTAGGAGCTCTGCCTTCATTTTATTTATTTATTTTTTAACTGTAGATGCACTTGAACTAAAAAATTACCACATTTTTAAAATGAGTTTTAAGAGAAAGAAAATGCTATTATAGAACAAGTACATTCAGAATACTGCATTTTTTGTAGAATTGATTGAAGATTTGTCTTTGTTTCAGAATTCCAGTTTAACATTTGATGTGAGGTGAGGAGTGGAATGTTCTGGTGTTAAGGCAAGTCCTGGAGTACATTATTTTTAGAACAGAGAATTGCTGAAGTACTAACAATTTCTATCAATCATTTTATGGCTATCTGGAGATGCAAAGGGTGACTTCTATTATGTTGGAAAACAGTAATAAACAAAGCAATAAAGGAAAGGATCTTAAACAAAAAGATAATTCATCTGTTGCAAATTTCTCTGGGTAACTCCATCTCCAGTCACTATGGCATCACACAAGAAGATTTTAAAGTGCATTAAATTTTTTCTAGTTTTTTTTCTTAATTCTTCAGTTTTCCACAATTAAAGCCAGACTTTGCCTTAGAGAAAGTAGAAAATGCACAAAAAAAAAAAAAAAAAAAAAAAAAAAAAAAAAAAAAAAAA
>NW_019154096.1:21004570-21011547 GCF_002288905.1 Enhydra lutris kenyoni
AAAAAAAAAAAAAAAAAAAAAAAAAAAAAAAAAAAACAGAGAGAACAAAAAGTTAATTTATTGACTTTTGACTTCCAAAACAGAATTTTAAAATCCATAGCCCAAAGAAAATACTGGAAGTAGAAGCACATTTTATTTGCAAAAAGCAGACGTTGTTGAGAGGTAAAAAGTCTGTTTTCTTTTCATTCCCAAAGCTGGGCTTTGAATATATCAGTGACAAAGCCTGAAGTAGTGGAGGTTTTATGTTACAATCTCTTGAGTGGGGAATACTATACCATCAACGGTTTTCTCCCCTGATATCTGTATACCTAAAACACAATTCTAAGGGGAAGAGAAGAGAGAAAAAGATATTTTTTCTGAAGATTTTTTTTTTCCTAAAGAGACTGAGTTATAAGCCAAAAGAGGTTAAATTTCTTAAATTGGCAACGGCAAGATTAGCTATTCATAGTATATGAGCTCAGAGAGTTAAGTTTAATTATAAGAAAATAAATTTCCATTTTTGCACACCTGGACCTATAACTATAAATGTAAAATTCATTACATAGGCAACTACACAAATGTTCAACAAATAAAAACAAACACAGCAATTTTTCTTTCTCTTTTACCAAAAAATGTGAAACCAAAAGCAAATGGAATACATCAGTTAAGTTACTTTTTGTTTATGTATCTAAGGTGGACAAAATTTCTATTTGGCAAGAATTTGATCATGAAGACTGGTCTCCAAATTAACTGATACCCTCAATAAAGATGTAGGCAGGCACAGGTACTATTTTGAGAATAAAGAGCATGTACAGAGCTAAAAAGAAAACATTTTAAAATTCCTCATCCCTTTTCTTCTTTTTTTAATTTAAATTCAATTAGCCAACATATAGTACATCATTAGTTTCAGATGTAGAGTTCAATAATTCTCCTCATTCCTTTTCTACAGCCTAAAAACCTTTCATCCGTCTCTTCTGAACATAAGTAGTACTTCAAGTTAGACGATGAGGTGATATAAAAGATAAACAAGGTACAATCTTTGTCCACAAAGACTATACAAGTTAGTAAAGAGAAATATCTTCTTTCATCATCCTTTACTCTTCCCAAAATACAGATGCCACAATTATCATCATTTTATCATTCTAATGAAGTTTCGTTAAACTTTAAAAAAAAAACCTTTATAGTATTTATGCACATGCAATTCTATAGAAATCAAAAAGCACAAAAAAAAGTCACTGAAACCTTCAAATTTCTTTCAGTATGTCTTAAATAGGCTCTTAGAACTTATTAAAAAAATTATCAGGAGGAGAGGAGTCAAGATGGCGGAGAAGTAGCAGGCTGAGACTACTTCAGGTAGCGGGAAATCAGCTAAATAGCTTATCTAAAGATTGCAAACACCTACAAATCCAATGGGAGATCGAAGAGAAGAAGAACAACAACTCTAGAAACAGAAAATCAACCACTTTCTGAAAGGTAGGACTGGTGGAGAAGTGAATCCAAAGCGACGGGAAGATAGACCGCAGGGGAAGGGGCCGGCTCCCGGCAAGCGGCGGAGCAACGGAGCACAAAATCAGGACTTTTAAAAGTCTGTTCCACTGAGGGACATCGCTCCAGAGGCTTAACCGGGGTGAAGCCCAGGCGGGGTCAGCGCGGCCTCAGGTCCTGCAGGGTCACAGAAGGATTGGGGGTGTCTGAGTGTCACAGAGCTTACAGGTATTAGAGCGGGGAATCCGGCTACAGAGACAGAGCCGAGGAGTGAGCTCTCAGCTCGGCGTTACCTTGAACCGGTCGCAGGCTCGGTCAGCTCGGAGCGTGGCCAGAGGCCAGGGTGACGGGAGTAATTGGGCGCTGTTCTCTGAGGGCGCACTGAGGAGTGGGGACCCGGGCTCTCGGCTCCTCCAGGCCAGAGACCGGGAGGCTGCCATCTTCATTCCCACCTTCCGGAACTCTATGGAAAGCACTCAGGGAACAAAAGCTCCCGAAAGCAAACCCGAGCGGATTACTCAGCCCAGCCCCAGGTAAGGGCAGTGCAACACCGCCTGGGGCAAAGACACTTGAGAATCACTACAACAGGCCCCTCCCCCAGAAGATCAACAAGAAACCCAGCCAGGACCAAGTTCACCTACCAAGGAGTGCAGTTTCAATACCAAGGAGAGCAGCGGAATTCCAGAGGAGGAGAAAGCAAACCACGGAACTCATGGCTTTCTCCCAATGATTCTTTAGCCTTGCAGTTAAATTTTTTTTTTCTTTTTCAATTTTTTTTTCTCTTCTTCTGCTAAATTTTTTAAACTTTTACCATTTTCTTTTTTAACGTTTTTTAAATAGTTTATCTAATATATATATATTTTTTCCTTTTTATATTTTTTCTTTATCGATTTTCTTTTTTTAATTGTTTCTTTCTTTTTTTTTTTTCTTTCTGAACCTCTTTTTATCCCCTTTATCCCCCCTCACGATTTGGGATCTCTTCTGATTTGGCTAAAGCATATTTTCCTGGAGTTGTTGCCACCCTTTTAGTATTTTACTTGCTCCTTCATATACTCTTATCTGGACAAAATGACAAGGTGGAAAAATTCACCACAAAAAAAAGAACAAGAAGCAGTACCAAAGGCTAGGGACCTAATCAATACAGACATTGGTAATATGTCAGATCTAGAGTTCAGAATGACGATTCTCAAGGTTCTAGCCGGGCTCGAAAAAGGCATGGAAGATATTAAAGCAACCTCTTGGGAGATATAAAAGCCCTTTCTGGAGAAATAAAAGAACTAAAATCTAACCAAGTTGAAATCAAAAAAGCTATTAATGAGGTGCAATCAAAAATGGAGGCTCTCACTGCTAGGATAAATGAGGCAGAAGAAAGAATTAGTGATATAAAAGACCATATGACAGAGAATAAAGAAGCTGAGCAAAACAGGGACAAACAGCTAATGGACCACGAGGGGAGAATTCGAGAGATAAGTGACACCATAAGATGAAACAACATTAGAATAATTGGGATTCCAGAAGAAGAGGAAACAGAGAGGGGAGCAGAAGGTATATTGGAGAGAATTATTGGAGAGAACTTCCCCAATATGGCAAAGGGAACAAGCATCAAAATCCAGGAGGTTCAGAGAACCCCCCTCAAAATCAATAAGAATAGGTCCACACCCCGTCACCTAATAGTAAAATTTACAAGTCTTAGTGACAAAGAAAAGATCCTGAAAGCAGCCCGGGAAAAGAAGTCTGTAACGTACAATGGTAAAAATATTAGATTGGCAGCAGACTTATCCACAGAGACCTGGCAGGCCAGAAAGAGCTGACATGATATATTCAGAGTACTAAACGAGAAAAACATGCAGTCAAGAATACTATATCCAGCTAGGCTATCATTGAAAATAGGAGGAGAGATTAAAAGCTTCCAGGACAAACAAAAACTGAAAGAATTTGCAAATACCAAACCAGCTCTACAGGAAATATTGAAAGGGGTCCTCTAAGCAAAGAGAGACCCTAAAAGTAGTAGATCAGAAAGAAACAGAGACAATATACAATAACAGTCACCTTACAGGCAATACAATGGCACTAAATTCATATCTCTCAATACTTACCCTGGATGTTAATGGGCTAAATGCCCCAATCAAAAGACACAGGGTATCAGAATGGATAAAGAAACAAAACCCATCTATATGTTGCCTACAAGAAACTCATCTTAAACCCGAAGACACCTCCAGGTTTAAAGTGAGGGGGTGGAAAAGAATTTACCATGCTAATGGACATCAGAAGAAAGCAGGAGTGGCAATCCTTATATCAGATCAATTAGATTTTAAGCCAAAGACTATAATAAGAGATGAGGAAGGACACTATATCATACTCAAAGGAACTGTCCAACAAGAAGATCTAACAATTTTAAATATCTATGCCCCTAACGTGGGAGCAGCCAACTATATGAACCAATTAATAACAAAATCAAAGAAACACATCGACAATACTACAATAATAGTAGGGGATTTTAACACTCCCCTCACTGAAATGGACAGATCATCCAAGCAAAAGATCAACAAGGAAATCAAGGCCTTAAATGACACACTGGACCAGATGGACATCACAGATATATTCAGAACATTTCATCCCAAAGCAACAGAATACACATTCTTCTCTAGTGCACATGGAACATTCACCAGAATACATCACATTCTTGGTCCTAAATCAGGTCTCAACCGGTATCAAAAGATTGGGATCATTCCCTGCATATTTTCAGACCACAATGCTCTGAAGCTAGAACTCAATCACAAGAGGAAATTTGGAAAGAACCCAAATACATGGAGACTAAACAGCATCCTTCTAAAGAATGAATGGGTCAACCAGGAAATTAAAGAAGAAGTGAAAAAATTCATGGGAACAAATGATAATGAAAACACAATGGTTCAGAATCTGTGGGACACAACAAAGGCAGTCCTGAGAGGAAAATATATAGTGGTACAAGCCTTTCTCAAGAAACAAGAAAGTTCTCAGGTACACAACCTAACCCTACACCTAAAGGAGCTGGAGAAACAATAAGAAAGAAACCCTAAACCCAGCAGGAGAAGAGAAATCATACAGATCAGAGCAGAAATCAATGAAACAGAAACCAAAAAAACAATAGAACAAATCAACGAAACTAGGAGCTGGTTCTTTGAAAGAATTAATAAGATCGATAAACCCCTGGCCAGACTTATCAAAAAGAAAAGAGAAAGGACCCAAATAAATAAAATCATGAATGAAAGAGGACATGTGAAAGATCACAACGAACACCAAAGAAATACAGACAATTATAAGAACATACTATGAGCAACTCTACACCAACAAATTTGACAATCTGGAAGAAATGGATGCATACCTAGAGACATATAAACTACCACAACTGAACCAGGAAGAAATAGAAAGCCTGAACAGACCCATAACCAGTAAGGAGATTGAAACAGTCATCAAAAATCTCCAAACAAACAAAAGCCCAGGGCCAGATGGCTTCCCAGGGGAATTCTACCAAACATTTAAAGAAGAACTAATTCCTATTCTCCTGAAACTGTTCCAAAAAATAGAAATGGAAGGAAAACTTCCAAACTCATTTTATGAGGCCAGCATCACCTTGATCCCAAAACCAGACAAGGATTCCATCATAAAAGAGAACTACAGACCAATATCCTTGATGAACACAGATGTGAAAATTATCACCAAAATACTAGCCAATAGGATTCAACAGTACATTAAAAGGATTATTCTCCATGACCAAGTGGGATTTATTCCAGGGCTGCAAGGTTGGTTCAACATCCACAAATCAATCAATGTGATACAACACATTAATAAAAGAAAGAACAAGAACCATAGGATACTCTCAATAGATGCTGAAAAAGCATTTGACAAAGTACAACATCCCTTCCTGATCAAAACTCTTCAAAGTGTAGGGATAGACGGCACATACCTCAATATTATCAAAGCCATCTATGAAAAACCCACCGCAAATATCATTCTCAATGGAGAAAAACTGAAAGCTTTTCCACTAAGGTCAGGAACACGGCAGGGATGTCCGTTATCACCACTGCTATTCAACATAGTACTAGAAGTCCTAGCCTCAGCAATCAGACAACAAAAGGAAATTAAAGGCATCCAAATTGGCAAAGAAGAAGTCAAACTATCACTCTTTGCAGATGATATGATACTATATGTAGAAAACCCAATAGACTCCACTCCAAAACTGCTAGAACTTGTACAGGAATTCAGTAGTGTCAGGATATAAAATCTATGCACAGAAATCAGTTGCATTTCTCTACACCAACAACAAGACAGAAGAAAGAGAAATTAATGAGTCAATCCCATTTACAATTGCACCCAAAACTATAAGATACCTAGGAATAAACCTAACCAAAGAGGCTAAGAATCTATACTCAGAAAACTATAAAGTACTCATGAAAGAAATTGAGGAAGACACAAAGAAATGGAAAAATGTTCCATGCTCCTGGATTGGAAGAATAAATATTGTGAAAATGTCTATGCTACCTAAAGCAATCTACACATTTAATGCAATTCCTATCAAAGTACCATCCATTTTTTTCAAAGAAATGGAACAAATAATCCTAAAATTTATATGGAACCAGAAAAGACCTCGAATAGCCAAAGCAATATTGAAAAAGAAAGCCAAAGTTGTTGGCATCACAATTTCGGACTTCAAGCTCTATTACAAAGCTGTCATCATCAAGACAGCATGGTACTGGCACAAAAACAGACACATAGATCAATGGAACAGAATAGAGAGCCCAGAAATAGACCCTCAACTCTATGGTCAACTCATCTTCGACAAAGCAGGAAAGAATGTCCAATGGAAAAAAGACAGCCTCTTCAAGAAATGGTGTTGGGAAAATTGGACAGCCACATGCAGAAAAATGAAATTGGATCATTTCCTTACACCACACACAAAAATAGACTCAAAATGGATGAAGGACCTCAAAGTGATAAAGGAATCCATCAAAATCCTTCAGGAGAACACAGGCAGCAACCTCTTCAACCTCAGCCGCAGCAACATCTTCCTAGGAACATCGCCAAAGGCAAGGAAGCAAGGGCAAAAATGAACTATTGGGATTTTATCAAGATCAAAAGCTTTTGCACAGCAAAGGAAACAGTTAACAAAACCAAAAGACAACTGACAGAATGGGAGAAGATATTTGCAAACAACATATCAGATAAAGGGCTAGTGTCCAAAATCTATAAAGAACTTAGCAAACTCAACACCCAAAGAACAAATAATCCAATCAAGAAATGGGCAGAGGACATGAACAGACATTTCTGCAAAGAAGACATCCAGATGGCCAACAGACACATGAGAAAGTGCTCCATATCACTCGGCATCAGGAAATACAAATCAAAACCACAATGAGATACCACCTCACGCCAGTCAGAATGGCTAAAATTAACAAGTCAGGAAATGACAGATGCTGTCGAGGATGCGGAGAAAGGGGAACCCTCCTACACTGCTGGTGGGAATGCAAGCTGGT